>NC_143565.1:89526666-89837500 GCF_054136105.1 Typopeltis vanoorti
CCTAATGATATTATCTATCCATTTAACTCCTACCTGATTTATCCTCTTGACATTGAATGGCATAATAGCAAGAATGTGTAACAAGAGAGGACTGGTATATGTGGATGCTTGGAGTGCATTTGAGGAAAGAGAGGAATTGTATGCGAGAAACCGTTTACATTTGAATGAGGAAGGACGTAGGCATCTGGAGAGATTGCTGTTCTGAACGAGTCAGTGTGTCCCAGAGAGGATGATAGCAAGGGTTGACTGTTGTGGGAATGGATACTTGGGAGAAGGGAGATGATGTCAGGTAACACTGAGCCCAGTGGGGTCTAGAAGGGATAATGCTGGGTATAGAAACAATGGCATTTATATGCTTTATACTAATGCCAGGAGTATCCGGAATAAGGGAGAGGAATTGGTGGCGCAGATAGCATCAGCCTGGTCAAAAATTATTGGGATCACTGAGACGTGGTTGACAGAAGGGGATATAACAACAGGAATAGTAGTCGCTGGGTATAACATTTTTCGTCAGGATAGAAGGGGAAAGCGTGGTGGTGGGGTACTGCTTATGATAAGTGATGACCAACGTCTTCTAAGAGTGGAGGCTTTGGAAGGAAGTGAGACAAATGATTTGAGAGTGTATGGTGTGAGGTAGAGGTAGGCAAGACAGGATATTTAGTAGGGTGTTGCTACAGACCCAGGAGCACAGAGGGTGGGGACCAGGAGATGTTTAGACAGCTAAGTTTGGCAAGTGCAAGAAGAATGATTGTTATGGGAGATTTTAACCACAGTAGTATAAACTGGGGAGAGAAAGATGCATGTAGCAATAAGGGAATGGAATTTCTAGAATTCTTGAGGGACAAATGTTTTTGGCAACATGTAATAGAGGAAACAAGAGGTTCAAGAGTTTTGGATTTGGTTATAGCATCAGAAGAGTTGATAATAACTGAGTTGACATCTCTCCCACCAGTTGGAGAGAGTGACCATATGGTTTTGACTTATAATTCTAATTTTAATTTATAATTCTGCACATACCCCCTTCTTAACAGAAAATTCTCTATGTCTGGCAATATCCCTAAACAGAGGCTGCATAGTTAGATTGATTACTAATAAGTTCTTTGAAGCTATATCCAGATCTAGCACAGAAAATTCATGTCCCCTTCATTACATGCTGCATCAGTTAATTATCTCTTAGCAGTCATATGAACTCAATTTCCTTTCTCCTCCATTACTATTCCTCCTTCCAATCTATGTCCCAATATTTGAAATCTTCCATAATAATTATTTGACCTGCATTCTAGCTGATCTGAATTCTGCAAGTAATCTGCATTCTCCCTTATACCCCATGGATTATTGCAGCAACCAATCATATATTTTGTCCTATTGGCTTCTATCTCACATCAGATAGCTGCTTCAAATGAAGTAATCTCTGCATCTCTGTCCTCCTGATGTATTTCTACTCTTTTTGGCTTCATTTCTTCTGCCATCATTAGCAAAACTTCTCATTATGTTCCTTCTGTCCTCTCTGAAAATACTATATCATCCCTTTCATTCTATCTGTGTGGCTATATTATCCTCAGTCAACCAACTCTGACTGATCCTATGAGTTTTGCCCATGTTGAGCTAACTGATGTCAAAAACTCCTCTCCCTTATTCCAAATACACTTGACATTAGTATATATAAATTGCAGTGCCTCTCTTCATTCCTACACCCTCCCTCATACCTTGTGTTGATTATCCCAGTAAAGTTAAGAACCTATAGAGCTACATTCAGCATTATGTGATCACTCTCCCACTTACTAACCCTTTATTGACTACCTACACTCACCTGCATCCCCCCCCCCCAAAAAAAATTCTAGTACTTTGCTGCACTTCCAAACTCTTACTGAACAATAATTTCTCAAGATGCCTAACTCAGAATACATTCAAATGCAAGCCATCTGCTATATATAAAAGTCTTTCCTTCATTAAATTCACTCCACACATCCACAAACTCCACACACAATCTACACACACTGATTTATTTACAATAATTTTTCTTCATCTTAGCTTGCCTGTATCCATGCCATGGCAGCAGACTCGCAACTTTTACTTTTTCGCTCTTCTTATTCTCTTGTGCCTTCGAGGATAATGTTAACTTTATTTTAAATGATAACTTTAATTATAGAAGGATCACTCTAAGAAGTTATCCTGATGGTAGAGATGTATAGGTGAAATAATTGTATTATTGTGCCTACATCTCACGGTTATCTAGGTGGAGATATAGTGATGGATGTAACAGTGACTGATATGAGAACCATGATAGTCAGGTAAGTTGGAAGCACTTGGCTAGTGCTGAATCTTAATGCAAATACTACCATACAATCACATGGTATTTTGATTTGTTTATTATGAGAATATGCAAAGAAAGTGACATTTCTTTTCACCATACTGCTTAATTTAAGTCTCACCTCTGACAAATTGCCAAGGGAGTAGAAAGAGGGTAAATTAGTTCCATTAAATATAGGATGCTTCAAGACAGTGGTAACAAGTTATATGTTAATCAGTATGTCAAGAGTCATGGTTAAAGTACTGGAGAAAATCGTAAAAGGAAAAAAAAAAAAATGCAAGAATAGGTTGACGTGAATAAGATACTCTATTGGTGGTAGTACCCTTCATTTTGTGAAGGGCAATGCTTTAGCTTAGTGATGTGCTCGATTTTATAACACAGTAACAAGTTGAGTTGGATAAAGGAAATGGCATAATGATGATACTGCTGGACTTTGCAAAGTCATTCAACAGGATAACCTGGGAACTCTTTCATATAAAAAAAAAAAAAAAAAAAAAAAAAGAGGGCGCTAGTGGGTCAAGCGCTATGGACGTGTTTTGAAGAGCTCCTGATTCAGATAAGTTTTACTAGGAATAATTAAGTATATATGCGTAATTGTTTAAGTGAGAGCAGCTGTAAACGTTGTACGCTACCGATATTATTAGTGTGGGTTTTTTTTCCTTGCTTAAACTAAATACGAAAATGTTAATATTAGACCTAGTAACCTGCAGAGAAAAAAAAAAAAAAATGGCAGCGGCATTGTCATTCCATGATTTTAATTTGGATTTCAGTCGGTTCGTTAAGTGTGAGGTCTGTTATATGTATTCCTTCGATTACATAAATGATTTGTGGATGTTTAGTGCGGATGGAAGAAGGGTGTGTGCGAAATGTGACCTGAACGAGGAATTGATGAATGCGAATATGAAGTTGATGACAGAAAGTGCTAGTACCGATTGTGTCGCGAGTGCACGTTTGAAAGAGAGGATGGTGAGAAAGACAGGCGAAAAAAATGTTAAAAAATCAGGAAAAAAGAAAAAGAGCGATTTGACAACCGTAACGGATGTTAAAAGGGACGAAAGTGAGGCGGAAAGAAACGAAATTGAGAGAACGAATGAAAGTAGAAATGGCGTGATGCAGAAATCGCAAGTAAAAAAAATCGAAAGAATGAATGATAGCGAAAAAAGAATGACTGATGGCGAAAGTTGGACGCATGTTGGAACGAAAGTACTGAACCAAAGAAAGATGATTGACAGTAAAAGTGAGAAGAATGATAGCGAAAGTTGGACGCATGTTAGTCCGAAAGTACGGAAACAAAGAAAGATATGTGAGAGTGAAAGTGAGAAGAATGATAGTGAAAGTTGGACGTATGTTGGACCGAAAGTACGGAAACAAAGAAGGATAAATGAGAGGGAAAGTGAGAAGAGGGGGTCGAGAGTTAGAAAGTTAGAAAGATTTAATGATAGAGTGAATGTGTCGTGAGGTTCGGAAGGTGAATTGGATTAGATGAAGCAAGAAATGAAATGGATGCGGAATGAAATTAAGAGAATTCAGGTCAAAACTATTAAAATAAATCATGATGGCATGAAAGAGTTAACAAAAGATGAGTGAGTGGCGTTGTATGGCGACTCCATTATTAAAGGTGTGCTAGAGGATAAAATGCACAACGTATGTTTTACAGGCGGTAAAATGAGTAGAGTGATTGAGGCATTGAATATGAGGCGGGAACGAGCAAAAGAATTAATTGTATTAATTGGTACGAATGATTTGAGAGAGAGCAAAGAGCATGTCAAAATGAATGTCAGGAGACTGCTTGGAAAGATAAAGGAGAAAAGTGTGACAGGAAGGGTGGTCAGTGTGCTGCCTAGGTATCATTGTGGTGAAATGAGGTGGAGAGCAAGGATTATGAATGATATTCTGGCTGAAATGTGTGAGGAGATGGGAGTACAGTTTGTTAATGTGTGGAATGAGTTTGAGGGACAAAGTGAGCTGTATGGGAGCGATGGACTGCATTTGAATGGTTATGGTGTGAGTCGCTTGGAGAGACTGCTGCTGGAAAGTGGAGAAGTGAATAGAGAGAATGAATCAGATCGACAGGGGAGTGATGTGGAAGAGCAGGAGAGTAAGACAGGAGAGATTGAAGGAGTGGAAATGAATGGGGAAGTGAGTGGTATGAGTATAGAAAATGAGAGAATGGGTGTGCAAGAGGAGCAGGGAAACGGGGAGGCTCAGGGTGGACAGGGATACACAGCGTGAGAAAGGTGGATGCTCCAAGAGGAGGTGAGAGCATGTGTAGGCAGGAAAGTAATGGGATGATCAGGGATCAAAAGGAAACAGATGGAATTGCAAAGGGTTCTAAAATGAAGAAGCAGAAAGGGAAATGGCCCCAGTCCAGCATGGAGAGATCACATCGAGTGAGTGGTATCAGTGGAACTAGCTGTAGATCCAGAAATGAGTTGTTGTGTTTGTATACCAATGCTAGAAGTATAAGAAACAAGGCGGATGAAATGGTTGCACTAATTGCGTCTGTGCACCCAGAGATTGTCGGAATAAGTGAGACATGGTTAGATGAGGATGACATCCTGACGGGAATAGAGATGGAAAGGTATGATGTGTTTCGTGAGGATAGAAGGGGTAAAAAGGGAGGGGGAGTGCTACTGATGATAGAGAAAGAGTTATGTCCATACAAGGTAGAGATGCAAGAGGGAAATGGGGCCAGTGGTTTTGAGGCGGTATGGTGTGAGATAGAGGTGAATGGAATCAAATACTTGGTGGGATGTTGTTATAGACCTGGTAATGTGGATGGTGGTGATAGTGAAATGTATAGTCAAATAAGCCAAGCAAATAAGAAAAGCGTGACCATTATGGGTGATTTTAATTATGGCAATATAGACTGGAATGAAGAGATAGCAACTGGAATTAAAGAAAATGAGTTTCTTGAGTTTTTGAGGGATAACTACCTCAGACAGTATGTAACAGAGGGCACAAGAGGATTAAGGGTCTTGGATTTGGTCATCTCATCGGAGGATGTAATTATCACTGAGGTATCAAATCATCCACCAATTGGTGAAAGTGACCATGAGGTGATTACTTGGGTGGTTGCCAGCAGTGCAAGGACCCCTGTGAAAAAAGAGTATATGTGGAACTACAAGGGGGGTGATTATGAAGAGCTCAGGAGACAGCTTGCAGGTGTAGCATGGAATGAGGAATTAGCTGGAAAAGAGATCAATGCAGCTTGGGGGATTTTCAAAAAATATTTAGTGGATGAAATGTCTAAATGTATACCACGGGTGAGAAGGTTAAATAAGGTAGGTGTGAGATGGATGAATAAAGAGATTAAGCATGCAATACAGAGAAAAAGGGCATTGTGGAGGCAGCATAAGAGAAGTGGAAGTAACCAATTTCATGAGGTCTACAAAGACCAGGCAAGAAGGGTGACTTGGTTGGTGAGAGTAGCTAAAGAGAGGTATGAACAGCAGTTAGCTAATGAAGCTAAAAAGAATCCTAGGGAGTTCTTTCGATATGTAGCCAGCAAAAGAAAGAATGATTATGGAAGGATGACATTGATTGGAGGAAATGGTATAAAGACAGCTGTTGCAGAATGTGTGGTGGAGATACTTAATGAGCAGTTCATAAAGATCTTTCAATCTTGTGAATGTGACTTAATGGAGAGATTAAGAGCAGTTGATGATGGGGAGGAGAGACTGACTGTAAGTGAGCAAGAGGTGTTTGGGGAGTTGAGTAAACTAGATGTAAATAAGGCTGTGGGACTTGATAATATATCACCGCGTATTCTGAAGGAATGTGCCAGAGAGTTGACACCTGCCTTGACATATTTTTTTAATACGAGTCTTGAACTTGGTCAAGTCCCTAAAGAGTGGAAGGAGGGCAAGATTGTGCCACTTCATAAAGGAGGTGATCGAACTCAAGCATCAAACTATAGGCCTATCTGTGTGTCAGGTGTTGTGGTTAAGTTGTTGGAGAAACTTATGAGAACTAGGATCCACAGTTGGGTTGACAACAATGGTATAATCTTTGATGGACAGCATGGATTTGTTAAAGGGAGGTCGTGTTTTAGTAATCTACTTACTTATTACAATAAAGTGACTACTTCCTTGGACAGAGGAGAAGGATACACAGTAATATACTTGAATTTTTCAAAAGCTGTTGATAGAGTACCTCATGATTAGTTGACAGTCAAACTAGAGCAGATGGGGTTGGATATTAGATTAGTGCATTGGATTGGAGACTGGCTATCTGATAGGTATCAACAAGTTGTGTATGGGGGTGCAATATCCAGGAAAAGGAAAGTCACTAGTGGAGTGCCTCAGGGATCTGTTTTAGGTCCATTACAATTGAACTTGTATATTAATGATATAAGTGAAGATTTGGATGGAGATATTCAGTTGTTTGCAGATGATGCAAAGTTGGGACGAACCATGAAGTGTAGTGAAGATGTTGTGACCTTACAGGAAGACTTGAATAGATTGAGTGATTGGGCACGGAAATGGGATGTGAGTTCAATGTTGCAAAATGTAAGGTTTTAAAATTTGGAAAACAAAGATGGGATGCAGAATTTATGCTTGGTGAGAATATATTGTTGGAAGTAGAGGAAATAAGAGATCTGGGAGTGATAGTGGATAAGGATCTAAAATTTAGGGGAAACATTGCCAAAATTGTGAAGACAACACAAAGAGTTCTGGGAATGATGAGGAGGAAACTGACGTGTAGAAGTAGGGAGATTCTTGTTCCATTGTATAAGGCTTTGATTAGGCCACACATGGACTATTGTGCCCAGATTTGGTCACCTGGTTTTCAGAAGGATGAAGAGATGTTGGAAAGGGTCCAAAGGCGACTGACTAATGTAGTTTCTGGAATGTCGAGTATGAGGAAAGATTGAAAAGATGTAATTTGCAGAGTCTAGTGGAGAGAAGGAAGAGGGGAGATATGATAGAGACCTACAAGTTGGTAAGGGGTTGTTATAGGATCAATGGTGTAGAAGTTCTACAGAGAATAGTGGGAGACCAGGGGAGAACCAGAGGTCATCCCTGGAAACTGTATAAAGAGGGTGTGAGTAGGGGAGTGAGAGGCAGGTTTTTTTCGTGCAGAGTTGTGAATGATTGGAATGCCTTGCCTGAGAGTGTGGTGTCTGCAGGGAGTTTGAATGTGTTTAAGACCCGGTATGATGAGATGTGTGTGAGATAAAAGGACCTCCTAGATGAGTCTTTGACTCCATGAGGTCTTGTTAAATAATAATAATAATAAATTGGAGCAAATGGAGATGGATACAAAGCTAGTGATATGAATAATAGAGGTCACAGATGGACAGAAATCAAAGATTAGTATATGGAAACTGTAGTCACTCAGCATGCAGGTAACTCTGTACTTGGGCTATTGCTATTTAATTTATAACTTAGTGATATAGGAAATGATTTATGAGAAAATATCCAGTTGTATGATGATGATGTGGGTTGAGCAACTTGTTAATTAAGATGATATAGAGCTCTTGTAGGATGAGATAAATATACTGGGTTTTTGGACAAAGCATAAAAACTCTCAGTTTAATATGGTAAAATAGTCTAAAGTTAAGCACTTTGGAATAGAGAGACATTATTACATTGATGAAATTATACTACAGGAAATTGATGAAGCTTTGATTTATGAATTTTGTGATGATTTGTAGACTGAAAGTTGAATTTTAGAAGTTATATTTTAAAAGGGACAATATACCTTATTGGATGACATGGATGATGAAGAATATAGTGACATACAGAGATAAAGTGGTTATTATCTCTTTATAAGGCTTTGATAAAGCTACATCTGAACTACTATACACAGATCTGGTACTTGTATTACATGGGGAAAAAGCTTTCCCCGAAGTATGAGCAGAAATTGGCAAATCAGATGAAGAAAAACCCTAGAGAGTTTTTTAGATATGTATCAAATAGAAGGAAGAATGATCATGGTAAGATGATCTTAATGGATAAAAATGGTAAAATGTTAACTGCTGCAGAAGACATTGTTAAGGTATTCAGTGATCATTTTATAATGGTGTTTCATCCTGATCAGGGTGGAATCATGAGGAACTTAAGTGTAGAGTACATAGGAGAGGATGGCTTAATTGTGAGTGAGCAGGAGATATTCGAAAAAATAAATAATTTTGATGTCAATAAGGCAATAGGATTTGATGACTCTTATTAAACAAGCATTGGCATGCCTGTTTAATAAGAGTCTTACAACAGTACAACATGTTTAGAGCAGTCGTGGCCGAGTGGTTAAGGTGATGGACTTGAAATCCTCCCCGCACAGGTTCGAATCCTGTCAGCTGTGGATATTCTTTGAGTGTCGCTAGTGTCGTTGGTGAATGTGGTGGTCGTGTTCAGTTAGGCTAGAAAATGTGTTTTTAAATTTAAGTATAGTGTGGTTTTTTCCCTCAAATTGTGCTGCAGTTGTGCATCAGTTAGATACAAGTGTCCTTCACTGGTTATTGTTTGAAACTCTGTTGTATATATTGTGTTTTCACTGCTGTTTGTTTCACTACTTCAGCATCTAAAGATGGCGTCCAACAAGAAGCATATGTCAGTGGCATGCAGGACTTCTACACGAAAGGCTGGCTCAACGTTAGATTTTTCGCAATGGATGCATTGTGGAAACTGCTATATGTATGCTCCGAAGAATGTGAAGGATCTGTGGGTGGTCTGGCTAAATGAGAAGAATGAAAATGTCGATGTATGTGAGAAGTGTATTAGGCTGGAGGGTTTAGGAATGGAAGAAGACATCGGGACCATAGCAGAAGAACTTCGACGGGAGTTCACAAAAACGAAAAGTGACCTTCATCTTCTGCAAGAGAAATTGAAAGTGCTCAGTGAGGAGATACTGGAAGTTAAAACTGAGTTTAATGTGTTAAACAGAGAAATTCGGACTATAGAGATTACTTTAGCTGAAGTAACTAGAACAGGATTACTTAACAGAATGTTACGTAATCCTGTAATTACGTAATTATTACTACGTAACTACGTAATTATTACGTAGTCAACAGAATGAAAGCACAAGAGGTCTAGAAGAAACAAGATGTCATAAGAGTGAGGGAGTAAGTAAAGGAGCGTTGAGTAATGAAACTGGGAGAGTCATGCTGAATAGCGTAGAAAATGAGGCCATGAGTGACGCTTGTTTGAACGTGAATGAAGTTAAGAGTGGTAAAATATATGGTGATTCTATGATTAAGGGTATGGAGAGCAAGGTCATATTCATGGGTGTGCGAACTGTGCAGTGGCACAGGGCTCCACAAAGAGCAAAAAAATTGAAAAAAGAAAATCAATTATTTTTTTTAAATTATTATATAAATTAATATTGTAATTATTATATAAAAATATTATTATATAGAAAAATATATGTATATAATTTTACAACCAACTACTGTTGCTGTAGTAAGCGAAATAAAATCGTAGCACTAGATCAGTAGTATTTGAAACTACTCTAAGATATATAACAATATCGTACAACATAGTGTTAAATAGAGAAAAATGCATTTTAAAACAGGTGTTTTTAATAATTTTAAGGAGTTTTTTTATTTTAGTTTATGATTTTATGAACAAGTAAGTATATATACGTACTGTCATCATGGCCATTTTTTTATGTGACATTACTTGCAAAACATCTTAAAAAATATGTTTTGTAAACTGGTTTTAGGTTATATGACATCAGAATTTTTCTTTGATAGCAGTTTTCAATCTATATTAGATTTATTTATTTTCTAATATTATCTATTTTAGATATATTTCATTTATCAGGTAAGTAATTTTGTTTTAATTTATTAACTTATTTTATAATTAAATCTATCGTATTTAATTCTCGAGTAGACTAGTCATGAGAGAGATTATTATGGAAGAAAATACCCAAGTGGACATGAAAAACGAAAGCGAAAACAAGAAAAATTAGGAAAGTCAAAGAAATTCACTGTTTAAATTTATGAAGTTGAACTCATATATTTGTTCAGATATATCAGTTGATAACAGGAGTTCTGAAATAACTACAAACAGTTCTTCGGCTTCAACATTAATTAATAATGAGAGTTCTGAAATACTCAAAGGAAGCGGAGAACATGACGCGTTTGGCCAAACAATGAGTATTGAAGATCCTAAAACTGAGACACCAGAGGAAGGTGAACTATTTACAATTGATGATCCAGCAACATGGCCCAAACCTTTGAACAACGCAAAACTAACACAAATTGTACAACGTGGTCCACCATCTCCTCCGACTGAAAATGATTTTCCAAAAGATGACAACAAGAGGTGTTTTTCCACAGCTCACTATGTTAGGACAATTGCAAACAGAGAGAAGCAAAACAGAAGATGGCTTGTATATTCAAACTCTTCCAACTCTATTTTTTGATTTTGTTGCAAATTATTTTCTTCTGATGATAATTTTTTATCTAATAATGGCTTTTCTGACTGGCGACATGTAAGTGAATGATTAAAGTTGTATGAATGAAATCCAGTGCACATGAAATGCATGTATTCATGGACACAATTGGAATGTAATTTAAAAAATCACAATACAATTGATCAGGCAAATCAAAATGTCATAAAATTTGAAGCAGAACGGTTAAGAAATGTTTTAATACGAATAGTAGCAGCAATTCTTTATTTATCCGAACATAATTTAGCTTTTAGAGGTAATTTTGATACTTTGTACACAGCCCATAATGGTAATTTTTTTTGAATCATAGAATTAATTGTAGAATTTGATCCACTTTTAAAAGATCATTTAATGCAATGTTTGGGAGAAAAAAAATTATAGGTAAGAAACAAAATTCATGTCTATCACCCATTGTGCAAAATGAATTGATTGTTGATATGGGAACCAAAATTCAACAAAATATTGTAAACATGATACGGCAGGCAAAGTACTATTCAATAATTCTCAATTGTACTCCTGATGTTAGTCATCAAGAGCAAATTTCAGTAATTTTTAGATTTTTACATATATTTGAAACAGATATTGAAATTCGTAATTGAAATTTAGCATTAGTCTGCGCAATCTCACCAAAAGTTGTAGGTATTAGTGAAACTTGGCTGTCGGCAGAAGATGTGGTCACTGTAATTGAATATGATGGGTACAGTATTTTCAAGGAGGATAGAGAAGATAGAACAGGGGGAGCAGTACTGTTGATGATAGCTGATGTGTTGCAACCAATGAAAGTGGTATATCAAGATGATAGACATGTGAATGAGAGTTCATTTGAGGCAGTCCAGTGTGAAATAGTGACCAACGCAACCAAATATACAGTTGGTTGCTGCTATAGGCCAGGGAGTGTAGGTTTAGTGATTATTATGGGGGATTTTAATTACGGTGATATCAATTGGAAAGAGGAAATATCACATGGCAAAAAAGAAATGGAGTTCATACATCTTCTGCGAGATAATTACTTGAAACAGCATATAACTGAAGGTACACGTCGTGTGAAAATGTTGGACCTGGTATTGGTACAGAGGATATATGCATAAGTAAGGTGTCCTCGCTATCTCTAATTGGTGACAGCGATCATGTGGTATTGACTTGGGAGGTTGCAAAATCTGTGGATTTTTCTGTTAAGAAGGGGTATATACGGAACTACAGGTTAGGCAATTATAACAAGCTTCGGAGTGAGATTGCAGCCATCCCATGGCAGAATATATTGCAGGGGAAAGATGTTAGTAGTGCATGGGATAAAATCAGCAGGTATCTGAGGAAAGCAATATCAGATTGTGTCTCCATGGTCAGGAAGACAAGCAAGGTAGGCATTAGATGGATGAGCAGTAGTATCAAGCTTGATCTGCAAAAAAAGAAAATGTTATGGAGAATGTACAAGGAGATAGGCGATCAGTACACCCATGAGCAGTACAAGGCTCAAGCTAGGAAGGTTACAAGCATAGTAAGAAAAGCTAAATCAGATTATTAGAAGACCTTAGGCAATGAGATCAAGGGTAATTCCAAAGAGTTCTTCTGCTATGTAGCAAGTAAAAGGAAGAATGACTTCGGAAAGATAACTTTAGTGGGTGCTGATGGTATTGAGGTGACAAAATCAGATGTAATAGTCAAGTTACTAAGTGATCACTTCTCAAAATTCTATCACCCAAGTGAGGATATCTCTGTACCTGTAGCAATAACTAATGTCAGAATTGAAGTTAAGAAATCAGAGGTATTAAATATATTGCAAATTTAAATGCAAACACTGCTGTAGGTTTAGATGGAATATCAGCTTGTGTGTTGCATGAATGTGCAAAGAAATTGTCAACGCCTCTTATTTGGTTATTTAACATAAGTTTGAACTCTGGTATGGTCTCTAGGGAGTGGAAGGAAGGCAAATTAGTTCCTTTGCATAAAGGTGGCTCTCTAAAATTGCAGTACTCAGGAGTAGTGGTAAAAGTATTGGAAAAGTTGGTTAAAGACAAAATTCAAGAATGGGTGGATCAGGATATTATACTCTATAGGGTTCAACATGGTTTTGTTAAAGGTAGATCCTGCCTTAGCAATCTATTAACTTTTTATAATAAAATGACATCTGAGTTGGACAAAGGAAATGGCTACACAGTGGTACTTCTAGATTTTGCTAAGGCTTTTGACAGGATACCCCATGGAACACTCTTACGCAAATTGGAGCAGATGGGAATGGATACTAAACTGATGATATGGATAGGAGAATGGCTCAGGGAGAGATACCAGAAGGTGGTGTATGAAGGAGCAGAATCCAGGACGAGGCAGGTGACCAGTGGTGTGCCTCAGGGCTCTGTGCTTAGGCCACTGTTGTTTAATTTGTACATAAATAATATAGGAAATGGCTTGAGGGGAGATATTCAGTTGTATGCCAATGATACAAAGTTGGGTAGCACAATAAAAAATCAAGCTGATGTTCAGAGTTTGCAGTTTGATTTAAATAAGCTGACAGAATGGGCAAAGAGTAATGGATGTCAGTTCAATGTGGAAAAGTGTAAGGTTATTAATTTTGGGATTAAAAGATTACCGGCTGTGTACTACATTGATGGAAATGGTACTCCAAGAGATTGATGAGGCTAGGGACTTAGAGGTGTTTGTGGATAGGGAGATGAAGTTCAGGGGACACATTGCTAAGGTGTCCAAGATTACACATAGGATAACATGGCTATTGAGAACACACTAACATCCAGAGATAAAGACGTTATTATTCCCCTTTATAAAGTGTTGATACTTCCACATTTGGATTACTGTGCTCAGGTCTGGCCTAGATTCCTTGGAGATGAGGAGGTTGTGGAGAGGGTTCAGAGGAGAGTGACTAGGTTGGTGAGTGATGTAAACAATGCTTCCTACATTGATAGACTGAGAGCTTGTGGATTGCAGAGGTTGGTTGATAGGTGGAGATGAGGGGATATGATAGAAACATTTAAATTACTAAAAGGTTTTTATAAGATTGATGCAGAGGAAATGTTTCAGCTGTGTGATAGTGATGGAAGACCAAGAGGTCACGCCTGAAAATTAAAGAAAGTGTGGTTAACAAGGGTGTGAAGAATGAGGTTTTCTGCCTGGAGGGTGGTGAATGAGTGGAATTCATTGCCTGACTCAGTTGTGAGTTCTTCGTCTGTAAACGAATTCAAGAAGAGATATGATAGATATTGTTTTGAATAGTTTGGGTCTCCTGCGATGAGTCTACTGACTCCATGGAGATACCCGTAATAATAATAATAATATGGCTGCAGCTTCAAATTATAAGGCAATCTGCATATCTGGAGTTGTGGTGAAAGTAGTAAAGAGATTGGCAAGAAGTAGGATATAGAAATAAGTTGATAACAGCAGTAGTCTCTGTGGTTATCAGCATGGGTTTGTTAAAGGGAGATCATATTTTACTAACTTACTTATCTACTATAACAAGGTAACAAATACCTTGGACAGGGGAGATGCATACACCACTGTATATGCATCTCCCCCCTGTCCAAGAATTTTGTATTTTGGAAAAGCTTTTGAGAGACTGCCACACAACTAACTGTTAAGCAAATTGAAAACAGATGGGATTGGATAACAGATTTCTGAGTTGGATCAGAGACCGGCCGTCAGATCAGTATCAGAAAGTTGTATATGGAGGCAGTGGCGCACTCAGGATTTAATCTTGGGGGGGGGGGGGGGAGTTGAGTAGACGATTTGTGAATACACACTACGCATTGCATACGACCTATGACTGAGCATCTGCAGTGATCACTAATTCATGAGTAGTATAGAAATAGAAGACACGACATAACATAAATAAAAAAAATTGAATTTTAATTAGGAAAAGATTTTTGGAAAATTTTCTAGTGTTTTTTCCTTTTTTTGGGGGTGGTGACTTCCCCCCACCCCTAAAAGAGGAGAGTCGCTAGTGGTGACCATCCTCTTTTGGGAGTCAGTTTTCAGGGACTACATTGCACAAGTTGTGAAGATATCACATCAGATAATGGCAATGTTGTAGAGCAACCTGACATGCAGAAATTGAGAGGTTATGATACCATTGTATAAGGCCTTGAGCAGTTTTCATATGGATTATTTGGCATAGATTTGGTCGACTGCCAAACACATGGGTTTTCATGGTGACGAGGATATCTTGGAAAGGGTCCAGAGAAGATTCACAAAAGTGGTCAGTGATCTTTGAAATGTGGAGTATGACAGATTGAGAGAAAGTGAGTTGCAAAGCCTCATGGATAGGAGAAGGGGAGAGGGGATATGATTGAGACATATAAACCAGTCAGGGTTTGTTATCAGATTGACATGGAAGAGATTTTTCATAGAATATGAGAGGGGTAGAACAAGAGGCTATCATTGGAAACTGTATAAGGAGGGTGTGAGCAGAAAAGTGAGGAGGAGGTCTTTGGGAAGAGAGTGGGTGAGTGGAATGCATTGCCTGAGTGTGTTGTGAATGTAGACACATTGAATCAGTTTAAAACATGGTTGGATGAGTATTGTGTGCAATAGTGTTACCTCCCATGATGAGTCTCTGACTTCATGGAGGTCAGATGATAATAATAATAAGAATAAAGAGGGAAGTGTTGGATAGAATTGAGAGTGAGTGACAAAGACAGTGATGAATTATTGGAATATTCTTTATGAGGATACACTGATGAATCCTAGGTTACAAATGGTGGTTTTGGTAGACAGAAAAGAGGAGCTATGATAGAAAGAAATGTTATTAAAGGGGTTTTATAGGATTCACTCAGTTTTTTTTTATTTCATAACAGAAAGGGATCAAAAAGAGAATTGCTCCTGTGAATTGTCTAAGAATATGGCTAGCAAGGTGAAGACTAGAATTTTTGCTTGGAAAGTTCTGAATGGTTGGTTTGAGTTTCTATATTCATTTGTGATCCCCTTTTTTTGGTGGATGAATTCAAGGAAAATTATGAGATGGATTATGAGAATAATGGTTAACATGTCCTTTCTTGATGAGTCTTTGTATCCATGGAGGTGCTCCTCCTCTACCAAAAATAAAAAAATAAAATAAATATTTGAAATATGAGGGGTTTCCATAAAAAGTAAGTTAATGCATTTTTTTCCTTAATAATGGGGAAAAGGAATGAGATAAAGCATGATGGCAGATAGACCTGTAAATAGCAGGTCTATCTGCCCATCTCACAGCTAATCCATTTGCAAGATGGCAGCTACCATTGAATGTGGTCCAAAACAAGTGTCTGTGAAGTTATTTGTATTTTATATAAATTTAAAGCAGGCCATGGTGATATTGAAAATTGACATCAAGCAGGCAGGTCTTCATTGAGCAAGACAGAAAACAACATTTCGTGCATTAAGAACATTATATTATTCTTGAAGAGCAGTGAGTGAAACTGCATGAAATTGCATAAATGGTGAACTTGAGTAAGTCGACTGTTTACAAAACCATTCCCAAGGTCCTTGGCTTTCAAAAGGCGTGCTCCTACTAGGTGTCCCAACTATTGTCAGAGGAGCACTAGGAACAAACGTGGAGATATGTCTGGAGAATCTGTTTGGGGATATATCTGGTGATGCAATGACAAAGGTGAGGATTTTCTCACTTGCCTAGTCACAGGAAACAAAATGTCAGTTCATCACTTTATCCTGGAGAATAAACAAGACTCCATGACATTATGGAAAATCCATAATCTCCTACTTGCAAAAAATTCAAAACTTTTCCCATTGTTCAAAAAAGTCATAGCCACAGTGTTCTGGGATTGCCAAGTTCTGTTGGTAGACTTCTTGCCAAAGGGAAGAACAATCAATGCAGAACTTTACTGCACAAATTGGTGCATGGCAGTGCTCCTCCAAACACACTGTGCACACCACTCATCAGTGGTTGTGCTGTATTCTTTGGGAAACTCTGCCGCATCCCCCCCCCTACAGTCCAGACAGAGTCTTCAGACTTTCTTTTTTTCCCCCCCACCCAATGAACACTTTTCTGGAAGGCATTTCACCATGGATAAGGAAGTTCATCACTATATCAATGTTGTTTACTGGGTGTGTTCTTCAATACTGGTATTGATAAACTGATGTATCATTGGGGCATTTGCATCAATAAATTTGGAGAGTTTCTGGAGAAGTAGTGCATGCTCACTTATTTCTTGGTGTATAATTTCAACTTCCTAGTATTAAAAATCATTGAGAAAAAATGACTTACTTTTCAGAAACCGCTCATAAAATACATTACCTCACTTGCATGTGGATTTTTTTAATGAAAATCTGGGTAGTCAGAGATAATGATTCCATGAAGAAATAGCATGCAAAAATAATATCAAAGCAAATAGAAAGCCCAAACATACTACATTGATCTCTCAATTATCGAAAGTCTGGATAAATGAATCAACAATTAACTAATCCTTGATTTGGTTAATATTGTCAACTGACTACTGGTACAGACCTATATAGATATATAGGTCTGTACCAACATTTATTTATTTTTTTATTATCTGTTATTTATTCAACCAGCAAATTGATTTCCTGCTACTAATTGAGGTATCACTAGAAGAATACATACTTGTAGACTACTGAAAACTCATCAGGAATGCCTCAGAAGAGACCCATTAGTGAAAGTCATTGAGAAAAAAAATGTCAAAATATTGTCAAAAATGTCAAGTTAATGTAAAAAAAATGTCAAAATATTAAAGACAGTTTAATATTTTGACAAGATCTTTTCATCAAAAGTGATGATGAAGAGTGTCTTGAAGATTTCTAATCTGCATAAAAAACAGTACAAAATTCTGGACGAGCCCAAATGGATTTCTTTGAAGGTATGGAGAAGTCACATCACATATGTGGTAACAGTGAAACTTGTTATAGATCAAGGAATGAGCTGTTATGTTTGTATACAAATGCAAGAAGTATCAGAAACAAAGAAAATGAAATGGTTACTTTGATTGAGTTCATTCACCCAAAAATTGTTGAAATAAGTGAGACATGGTTGGATGAGGATGACATCCTGACAGGAATAGAGATGGCAGGGTATGATGTATTTTGTGAAGATAGAAAGGGGAAAAAGGGATGGGAAGTGCTATTGATGATAGAAAAAGAGTTATGCCCATACATGGTAGAGATACAAGAGAGAAATAGTGCAAGTGGTTTTGAGTCAGTATGGTATGAGATAGAAGTGAACAGAATGAAATACTTAGTCAGATGTATAGACCTGGTAATGTGGATAGTAGTGACCATGGAATGTATAATTAAATTAGCCAAGCAAATAGGAAAAGGGTGATCATTATGGGCGATGTTAATTATGGCAATATAGATTGGGATAGTGAGATATCAATCAGAAGTAAAGAAAATAAATGTCTCAAGTTTTTGAGAGATAACCACGCCATTGTTACATATAGACATTATGTAACAGTGGGCACATGTGGATTGAGGGTCTTGGATTTAATCATTTCATCAGAGGTTGTCATTAATAATGAGATGTTAAATTTACCTCTAGTTGGTGAAAGTGACCATGAAGTGATTACCTGGATGTTTACCAGTCATTTGAGGACTTCTGTGAGGAAAAGGTATATTATTATTATTCAGACCTCCATGGAGTCAAAAGACTCATCGTGGGAGGTCCTTCCTAGGAAACACAAAGTCTATCAAGACTCATCAAAAGGAGGTCCCACCCAAAGAAACACAAAGTCTATCATACTACTCTTTAAACTCATTGACCGTTCTTGCTCCCACCACTCCATCAGGCAATGCATTCCATGGTTCAACCACCCTCCATGCAAAGAGACCACTCCTCACCTTCTTGCTCACAGTTTCCTTTCGTAATTTCCAGGGATGGCCTCTTGTCATTACTCCTTCCCGCTGTTCAACCAAGCGAAAGAACTCCCCAGTGTCAACCCTGTAACCACCTCTCATCAGTTTAAAATTCTCAATCATATCACCTCTCCTTCTTCTATCCACCGAACTCTGCAGTCCACATTCCCTCAGCCGATCCTCATAACCAAAATTGTACAGTCCTGAAACCATCTTTGTCATCCATCTTTGTACCCTTTCCACAGTTAATTTATCCCCTTCAAATCCTGGGGACCAAATCTGAGAACAACAGTCTAAGTGTGGTCTGATCAGAGACTTATACAATGGAATGATAACCCTTTTATCTCTGCAGGTCAGTGTCCTTCTCATAATTGCAGCAAACCTCTGTGTTGCCTTCACCACCTTTGCAATATGTTCCCTAAATTTCATTTCTATCAATCATCAACCCCAGATCTCTTGTCTCCCCTACTTCCTCCAGTATAACTCCTCCCATAGACTATGCAGTGTCCCATCGACGTTTCCCAAACCTCAAGACCTTACGTTTTTCTGCATAAAACTGACATCCCCATTCATTTGCCTATCTATCTAACTTATTCAAATCCTCTTGTAGGGCTGCTGCATCTGCACTATTGCTAATAATCCTTCCCAGCTTCGCAACATCTGCAAACAACTGAATATCCCCTTGCAATCCACTGACAATGTCATTGATATAAAGGTTAAACAATATAGGTCCCAGTACTGAGCCCTGTGGGACCCCATTTGTAACCCCCCTCTGCTTCCTTGAAAGTACCCCACCTTACACGACTCTCTGATGCTTATCGGATAGCCAATCCTGAATCCAGTTGACCAATCTGACATCCAGACCCATTTACTGCAACTTAAATATCAGCTTATCATGTGGCACCCTGTCAAATGCCTTCGCTAAGTCCAAGAAAATGGCAGTTTATCATAAAAAGTTAGCATATTGCTAAAACAAAAGTTGAAACACACTCTCCTACTCTACCTCTAAACCTTGAACCCTATCCCACTAGCATTAAAACTGACTCTTCACAAATCCATATTACTCTCACAGATACATTACCCTCATCTGCCCAATGCTGGATATGGTCCTTTACCACTTTCTTCAAGATCGTGCTAACTACTGATGACACACAAACTGGTCTATAATTAGACACTTCCAGTCTGCTACCACCCTTATGCAATGTCACCATCTTACCTTCGTTCCACTCCATGGGCACCTTTCCAGCAGCCAGACTTTCATTGAAAAGCCAGGTCAAAAGCACTGTCAGTTCCCTAGCACATTCTCTCAAAACTCATGGCGAAATACCATCTAATCCCACAGCTTTACTGACATCCAGAGTACTCAGTATTTGAAACACACTCTCCTACTGTACTTCTAAACCTTGAACCCTATCCCTCTAGCATTAAAACTGACTCCTCCAGGATGAAATACTCCAATAAATTGTTTATTGAACAATTCTACTATGTCCGCTGCATCAGTCACTCTATTCCCATTTTTATCCCACAATATCATTCTTCCACAGTCATTTCTCCTCTTACTGGCCACATATCTAAAAAATTCCCTAAGATTTTCTTTGGATCTTAGGGCTAATCTCTCATATTCCAGTTTCGTCTTCCTTACCATACTAGTCACTCTTCTGGCCTGTGTCTTATGTTCTTCATGCATCTTCTCTTCACCTGTCTCCTTATATCTCTTCCATAGCCTATTTTTCGCATGCAATTCCTGTTTAATATTGTTTGTTATCCACTTTACTCGAAATTGTGTCCTCTTGTTCACTCGTGGTATACAACTTACCATTGCTGCTAACAAATATTCTTTCATAATTTCCCACGCACTAATGATATCCCGGCCTTCCAATTCCTCCCTCCATGAAACTTCCCCAAGTTGACGTCTTAGACTATTATAATCACTGCCTTATAATTCCACATAAGTTCCCGTCTCTTTGATACTCCTGCATGTCTATTCATTTTCCAAGTCAAAACTATATGGACACTCTCTCCAACTGGTGGGAGAGATGTCATTTCAGTTATTATCAACTCTTCTGATGCTATAACCAAATCCAAATTGAACCTCTTGTTCCTTCTATTACATGTTGCCTAAGACATTTGTCCCTCAAGAATTCTAGAAATTCCATTCCCTTATTGCTACATGCATCTTCCTCTCCCCAGTTTATACTACTGTAGTTGAAATTTCCCATATGTCAAACTATAAGGCTAGTGATTATGAGACGCTCAGGAGAAAGCTTAATCTGTGGTATGGAATGAGGAATAGGTTGAAAAGGCAATCAGTGCTGCTTGGGTTCTATTTAAGAACTGTCTGGTAGAAGGAATGTTTTAATGTATTTCAAGGGTCAGAAAGTTAATAAGGTAGGTGTGAAATGAATAAATAAGGAGATTAAACATGCATTACAAACAAAGAAGCAATGGAGGCAACATAAGATGAGTGGTAATAATCAATTTCATGAGGAGTACAAAGAACAGGCAAGAAGGGTAAGTTAGTTGGTAAGGATAACAAAAGTGCAAAATGAACAGCAGTTAGCTTTAAAAAAAAAAAAAAAAAAAAAAACTAGGGAGTTCTTTTGATATGTAAAATGCTAAAGGGAGGTCATGTTTTGGTAATCTACTACTTAGTGCAATAATGTGACAGCTTTCTTGGACAGAGGAGAGAGATACGCAGTAGAATACTTAGATTTTGCAAAGACATTTGATAGATTCCCACATGATAAGTTGATTGTCCAATTAAAGCAGATGGGGTTGGATATTAGACTAGTGGATTGAATTAGAGATTGGGTTTCTGATTGGTATCAGCAAGTGGCATATAGGGGTAGCAATATTTCAGAAGAGGAAAGTCACTAATGGTGTGCCTCAGGGGTCTGTTTTACAACCATTGCTGTCCTGTATGTTAGTGATATTGTTGAAGATTTGAATTGTAATATTGAGTTATTTGCAGATGATGAAAAGTTGAAAAGAACTATGAGGAGTAGAGCTAATGTTTTGGCCTTACAAGAAGACTTGAACAAATTTAGTGACTGGACACTGGAATGGGGAATAACAGCTCGGTGTTGCAAATAAGGTAGAGGAAATAAGAGATTTTGGAGTGATGGTGGATAAAGGTCTAAAATATAGAGGAGATATTGCCGAAATTCTGAGGTTAACACAACAAATTCTGGTAATGATGCACAGGACAGAAACTTAGAACTAGAAGTAAGGAGATTCTAGTTCCATTGTGATTAGGCTACAAATGAGCTACTGTGCAGAGATTTGGTCATCTAGATTTTAGAAGGATGAAGAGATATTGGAAAGGATCTACAGGTGGTTGACTAATGTAATTTCTGATCTATGGAATGTTGAGTATGAAATAAGGTTGAGAAGATGGAATTTGCAGAGTCTGGTGGATAGGAGGAAGAGGGTGCATATGATAGAGACGTACTAGTTAGTAAGGGATTGAGACAGCTTTCCCGTGCCCCCCCCCACCACCACCACCACCTGGCCAGTAGTGTTGCTTTGTGGTACATTGTTGGTGCTTCAGACAAAAGAAGCCCCAGAGATGAATCACAGGCAACACGAAGCTAATGTCTCAAACAAGGCGTCCAAAGGTTTCCAAGCCTCCAGGACTACTCGCAATTATGATGAATACAAAACATAAAAAGTTCCATGCCGGCTTGATCGTCGCCCAGATTAACAAGGATCGCATTGCTTGTTTAGGTGGAGAGCAAGCTTCGAAAAATATGTTACAGTCCCCTAATCAACACTACCTCAAGATATGTTCCCTAAATATAGAAGGGCTATCTAAATCCAACGCCAAAGTCATCAGCAAAATAGCCAAAGATAAAGCCATTGACGTCTTGGCTCTTCAGGAAACTCATGTGCCTGACACAGCCCTCAATAGACTAAAGATCCCAGAACTCATTCTCGTGTCTTATAATTGCCACCTCAAGCATGGCCTAGCAACCTATATCCGACCTGGTCTCAAAGATATAACCCAAAGTGTTCCTGATACAGAATACTCCATAGGTATTAAAGTTCAAAATATCACCATATACAATGTCTACAAACCTCCATTGCAATCCTGGCCTGATCAAATGAACCGACCTCGTCCTCACCCTGCTATCTATGCTGGTGACTTCAATTCCCATCACACCATGTGGGGCTATTCCTCTAACAACCAGGATGGTAATAATCAAGCTAACTGGATGGATACATATAACTTGTATTTGAATTATGATGACAAGCAGGACGGCAGTCTTTGCTCAGCCAGATGGAACAGAACCTACATCCCAGATCTATACATAGTCACTAAAGACTCTGAAGACCACCCTCTACCATCAACCAGATGTGTTCAGGAGAGACAGGGAGAATAAAATGGGGGGAGGTGTGTTATTGATGATAGTGGATGAGCTACAGCCAAGGAGAATAGAAGTGGAACTGCAGGATAGAGAAAAGAGCACATTTGAGGCTATTTGGTATGAGATTAAAACTAGCAGAACAAAATATACAGTTGGGTGCTGCTATAGACCAGGTGATAGAATAGATGGTAGAGACAGTATGCATAAGCAAATAGAAGAAATGAGTGGAAGGAGGGTAATTATTATGGGAGATTTCAACTATGGTAACATTGATTGGAAGGAGGAAAGGACACATGGGAGGACGGAATTGGATTTTATGCGGTTATTAAGGGATAACTATCTGCGACAGCATGTAATGGAAACTAGTAGGGGTCAGAGTGTGCTTGACCTAGTAACTGCTTCTGAGAATTTGGCTGTAATGAATATGACCACGTTGCCACCAATTGGTGAGAGTAATCATAGGGTCTTGATTTGGGAGGTGGCTAAAGGTGTGGAATTTACAATTAAAACAGGGTACATATGGAATTATTGGGCTGGTAAGTATGACAAGCTTAGGAGATTGATTGGTACAGTGCCATGGCATGTACAGCTGCAAGGGCTAGAAGTTGATAATGCATGGGGGACGGTTAAAAAGTGTTTGCATGAAGCAATGGCTGACTGTATACCTAGAGTCTGAATAATAAATCAAGTAGGAGTTAAATGGATGAATAACATCATTAAGCTTGAGCTGCAAAAAAATAAACAACTATTTAGGAAATTTAAGGAGAAAGGTGACCGGCAGGCACATGAACAGTATAAAGCCCAGGCCAGAAGGGTAATGAGTGTGGTAAGAAAAGCAAAAGCGGATTACGAAAGAACATTGGCCATGCAGGCTAAAGAGAATCCTAAACAGTTTTTTCGATATGTTGCAAGTAAAAGAAAAAATGTATATGGCAGAATGATTATAAAGAATGCCGATGGTAGGGAGGTAACCGAATCAGTTGATATAGTTGAATTACTGAGTGAGCACTTTGCAAGAGTATATCATCCAGGTGGTGACATTGCAGAAATGAATGAACCAATAGATTATACGGGAATTGTGGTGAATGAGGTGGAGGTGAGTAGTCTATTGCAAAACCTCAATGTCAATACATCTGTGGGATTGGATGGTATACCAGCTCGTGTCGTACGTGAAGCGGCTAAAGAATTGTCAGAACCCTTGACCATTTTATTTAATCTGAGTCTTGGGTGTGGGTTAGTCCCGAGGGGGTGGAAAGAGGGGGAAATAGTTTCACTGCATAAAGGAGGTTCCAAGACTACTGTTGTAAATTACCGACCGATTAGCATATCAGGAATCGTTGTCAAGATCTTGGAGAAACTAGTCAAGAGAAGAATACAGCATTGGATAGATGAAAATGGGATACTGTATAAGAGACAGCATGGTTTTGTGAAGGGTAGATCATGCCTTAGTAACTTGCTCATGTTTTATAACACATTGATGGCTGAACTGGATAAGGGTAATGGGTTTTCAGTGATTCTACTGGACCTTGTATAATAAAATTAGTTTAATCCTTTAAACTTTAAACTCTCTACTGGACCTTGCCGAGGCCTTTGACAGGATAACACATGGAACTCTAATCAGTAAACTGGAGCAGATGGGGGATGGATATAGGGTTGGTGAGATGGATAGGAGGGCGGTTGATGGAGAGATACCAGAGATTGGTTTATTCAGGAGTGGAGTCCAAAAGACGGCTTGTGACTAGTGGTGTGCCACAAGGTTCTGTTCTTGGACCACTACTTTTCAATTTGTTCATTAACGATATAGGAAAGGATCTGAGAGGAGGTGTTTACTTGTTTACTGATGATGCAAAGTTGGGTAGAGCAATTGTGAGTGCACAGGATGTCAAAATTTTGTAGGATGATTTGGATAGTTTTGGAGGACTGGGCTAGGGAAAATCGATGTCAATTTAATGTGGCAAAGTGTAAGATTATGCATTTTGGATTGAAAAGATTAGCAGCAGTATATCACATTGATGGAACCATGCTCCAGGAGATTCATGAGGCCAGGGATTTGGGAGTGTTGGTGGAGTTTGGGGGGGCACATTGCAAAAGTGGCGAAATCAGCTCATCAAATCACTTGGTTACTGAAAAATACTTTAATCAGTAGAGACAAACAAGTTATTGTTCCTCTATATCGAGCCCTGATAAGACCCCGTCTAGACTACTGTGTCCAGCTGTGGGCACCAGGGTTTCTTCTTGATGGGGAGGAGATGGAGAGGATCCAGAGAAAAGTGACCAAGATGGTGGCAGGTCTGTGGAATGAACCTTATGAGAACAGATTGAAAATTTGTGGGTTGCAAAAATTAGTTGATAGGCGGAAAAGAGGTGATATGATTTAGACATTCAAATTACTGAAGGGTTTCTATAAGATCAATCCAGAAGATATTTTTGAGAATAGGACCGGTGGTGGGAGGACTAGGGGCCATACATGGAAGCTGGCAAGAATGTGGTTAACAAGGGCGTTAGAGCTAGGTTTTTTACTTGGAGAGTGGTAAATGAGTGGAATAAGCTGCCAGAGTCTGTTGTGGGTGCTATGACCGTGAATGAGTTCAAGCGAGGTATGATAGATACTGTGTGAATGTCGAATAGTTGTTCTTGACATGATGTTAGGGCCTCCCTCGATGAGTCTGTTGACTCCTTGGAGTTGCCCGAAATAATAATAATAGGAACATGAATCCCAGTCATCATCAGAACACCAATCGTTAGATGGAATCTCTGCAGGTCCAACTAGACTGCATTTCAGAAACAAATTGAGAAAACCATTAGAGCAATTCCACCCATTTCTAACTGCTATCCTAGATTTGTTAAACTACTTAAATCTGCAGTAAAAGCCTCTATCCCTAGAGGCTACAGGAAATAATATATCCCATGTTAGAGTAGTGAGTAACTCCTAGCCAAATATGAGGAAACTGACGATACAACTATTGCTAAGGAGCTCATATCAACCCTGGATAAAAATAGAAAGGAAAGATGGATCTGAACCATCAATGAACTCGATTTCATCACATCTATTTGGAGAAGCTGGTCACTTCTAAGAAAATTGGGTGGAGCAGAGCCAACAACACACAAAACAACAGAGATAACTCCTGATCAAATATCTAACCATTTATTGAAAACCTACAGGATTCATCCCAGCTCTACCAGGAAAATTGCTGTACAAGCTTCCACCAGACAAATCCTGAAGATGGAACCTGAGCTTCTTAAACTCGTACACCCAGTATCTCAGGAAGCGGTACAAATAGTCTTAAAACTTACCAAGAATGGCAAAGCTTCAGGAGTGGATGGTATATTCCCTGAGTTCCTAAAGCATCTTGGTCAACATGGCCAAACATAGCTGGCTGCCCTCTTCTCAAAAATCATCATGACTGGTAAACTACCAAAGCTGTGGCGGGAAGCCAAAATAATTACCATGCCCAAACCAAGGAAAGATCCAAATGACGTGATAAACCTGCGACCTATCTCCTTGCTTTGCACCACCTTTAAGCTCTTTGAAAGAATTCTCCTTAAAAGAATTTCACCACTCATCGAAAGAGCACTCCCGACTGAACAAGATGGCTTCAGGCCAGGAAGAAGTTGCTGTGACCAGGTCCTGGCTTTGACAACTCAAATTGAAGCAGGCTTCCAGAAGAAACTTAAAATTGGAGCCACTTTCATTGACCTAACATCTGCTTATGACATTGTCTGGATCAGGGGCCTTCTCCTAAAACTAGGAAATATTATAGTGTAAAAAAACTTTCCAACTTTTTGATTCTATTCTCTCCAACAGAAAGATCCGGGTCCATATTGGCGGAAAAAAGAGCAGGCTCAGATTCCTTCACAACGGTCTTCCTCAGGGCTTTGTGTTATCCCCTATACTTTTTAACATCTACGTGTATGATCTACCTCATACCAGATCAAGCAAGTATATGTATGCCGATGACCTAGCGATTTTACATCAATCCACCTCCTTTACCAACCTACAATCAACCTTGAATACAGACCTGAACACCCTAGAAGAGTACTTTAAGCAGTGGTACTTGAAGCCAAATTCAATGAAAACAGTGTCCTCAGTATAATAAATTTAGTTTAATCCTTTATCCAAGTGTGAGCAAACAAAGTTTGCGCCTGAAAGTATCTTCAGGACTGGGGTAAGGTGTTACAACACCGGGCAACTCGTTGCAAAGGTGGAGCAAGCTAACATCACTCCTATCTCAGTATCTCCCATAATGCAAAACACATCTCCTTGCAGATATGTATAATGTTATGCATTAAGGGAAGGGCAACACTACCCAGACTAGTTTCGACCTTTATTGAAGTCTCTTCAGTGGGAGCCCAGCCCACGTGGAGATACCAGGCAGAAGCATTAGCAAGGTCATCTCTACCTATAGGAGTTGCCAAACAGTGTGCCACCTCTTTATTAAAATACTCTGGATTTAGAGAAAGATGTTGAATGTTTATTTTTCACTTGGTTAGACTATAATAAATTTAGTTTAATCCTTTATCCAAGTGTGAGCAAACAAAGTTTGTGCCTGAAAGTATCTTCAGGACTGGGGTAAGGTGGTACAACACCGGGCAACTCATTGCAAAGGTGATGCAAGCTAACATCACTCCTATCTCAGTTTTGTTTACTCACACTTGGATAAAGGATTAAACTAAATTTATTATAGTCTAACCAAGTGAAAAATAAACTTTCAACATCTTTCTCTAAATCCAGAGTAATTTAATAAAGAGGTGGCACACTGTTTGGCAACTCCTATAGGTAGAGATGACCTTGCTAATGCTTCTGCCTGGTATCTCCACGTGTGCTTGGCTCCCACTGAAGAGACTTCAATAAAGGCCGAAACTAGTCTCTGGGTATTGGCCCTTCCCTTAATGCATAACATTATACATATCTGCAAAGAGATGTGTTTTGCATTATGTGAGATACTGAGATAGGAGTGATGTTAGCTTGCTCCACCTTTGCAACGAGTTTACCGGTGTTGTTACCACCTTACCCCAGTCCTGAAAATACTTTCAGGTGCAAACTTTGTTTGCTCACACTTGGATAAAGGATTAAACTAAATTTATTGTAGTCTAACCAAGTGAAAAATAAACTTTCAACAGTGTCCTCAGTATTCCACCTGTACAATGCAGAGGCGAATCGACAAGTCAACCTTTCTTTCTGTGGAAAAATGGTAGAACACGAGCCTCATCCAAAATACCTTGGATTGAGCCTGGACAGAAGCCTATCCTATAAAAAGCACATTATCAACCTCTCCAATAAAATTAAAACCAGAAATAATATCATTTCAAGGCTTGCTGGAACAACCTGGGGTTGTGGTGCAGAAGTCCTAAGGTCGTCTGCACTATCCTTCGCATTCTCTGCAGCAGAATATTGTGCCGCTGTCTGGAAAAGAAGTATACACACACTAACATTATAGACACCCAGCTAAACTCAACCATGCACACAATTAGTGGGACAGTGAGAAGCACCCCTCTCTCCTGGCTGCCTGTTCTATCTAACATTGCTCTACCACACATACGAAGAAGACAAGCTTCGATTAAGGAATTTAATAATGCAGTGAGCAACTCACTCCTGCCCCTACATCAGACTCTCATAAACCCATGTAGTCTATGCCTCAAATCTAGAAAGCGTCTCTGGTCCATGGACGAACTCTCTTCAGCTCCGCTGCCATCAGTATCTGACATATGGAGAGAACACTGGTCCAACAATCTACCAACAAATGGCTTCCTGGTAGAAGATCCCTGTGCTCTGCAGCCTGGTTTTGATCTTCCTAGGACGATTTGGTCATCAATAAACAGGATCAGAACTAGTCAGGGCAGCTGTGGCTACCTTCTACATAAATGGGGGCTGTCAGGTCACCCTTATTGTGATTGTTCTCCTGTGGCACAGATGATTACTCATATTGTGTACGACTGCCCAAAGCACCAATTTCACGGTGGTGGCCTACAGGACATCCACAAAGTGACGGATGAGGCCTTGAATTGGCTTTTGACCTGTAGTTGGTGTGGCGGTGGTTATGGAGGAAACAGAAGATCATGGTCCCGTCTCACCATGAAGACGTTATTCTCATAGTCACTCTCATAGTTCTCGTCATGGTATCAACAGAGCTCATCCTCATGTTAGAAAATGATGATGTAATGTGAAATGGGCCCCCTCCTCTAATGGATGAAGTTTTCTCGCACAAGACCCAACTGCTCTCTAATTAAACCTAGGATATAGCTACATTTATGTTGTGAAGTGTTGTGAGAACATGCAGCCTTGTCATACTTGTTACAGTAGGATGATAATTGCCCCTGGCTTCATTATGACAAGTTACTTTTGCTTTATTTAAAAAGAAAAATTTTAAAAAACGAGACTTAGAAAGCTGCCTTTTATGTAATGAACTTTTATATGTTAAGATTTTCATCATTTCTTGCTGAAATTGTGATTGTACTCTTCACTTACCAGTTTCATGTAGCCATAAGCATAAATAAATAAATAAGTTGGTAAGGGGTTGTTATAAGAGTAACATTGAAGAGTTTTTTCATAAAAAGATGGAAGATTAGGGAGGAAGAAGATGTCATCCCTGGAAGCTGTATAAGCAGGGTGTTAGCAAGAGAGTGAGAAGCAGGATTTTTTTTTCATGAAGAGTTGTGAATAATTGGAATGCATTGCTTGAGAGTGTGGTGTCTGTAGAGAATTTGAATGTATTTAAGACATGTTGTGATGAGTTGTGTATATGATAAAAGAACCCCCCCCCCCCCAGAAAGAGTCTTTGACTCCATGGGGATCTTGGGATAATAATAATAATAAAGTCACGAATTTCTTTTCAGTTTACTATTTTAGAAATCTTTTAATAACTTAGAGAGTATTAGATATATATTTGAGGTTCAGAAGAATTGGTCTATACTGTATATTATTCTTCAGGAGGACAGTTCATGATCTGGGAACCAATTG
Source organism: Typopeltis vanoorti (assembly GCF_054136105.1). Lineage (NCBI taxonomy): Eukaryota > Metazoa > Arthropoda > Arachnida > Uropygi > Thelyphonidae > Typopeltis > Typopeltis vanoorti. Next base: position 89,556,506 of record NC_143565.1, read on the forward strand.
AGAGTTTAAATTTATAAGGCATGCCAATAGCTGTGAACACCATATAGCAATACATTGCTGCTAAAATAAGGAGTAGGTCTATCTCAGTACATGCTATTAATCAGAAATCATATGTACTACTGTGTACAGATTTCATTATCTGGTTTCAATTTTAATGTTGGGGGGGGGGGGCGGAGATCTCTGGAGAGGGGTTCAGATATGAGCAATAAAGGTAATATCAGTACTCTAGAACGTTGGTTATGGAGAGAAGCTGAGGAAATGTAAATTGCAGAGTTTTGTGATTAAGTGGGAAAAAAAGGAGCTATAAGACAGGATATTAGTTAGCAAGGAGATTTTACAAGATATGTAGAAATGGGATTCTACATAAAGTATATGATGAAAGAAGGAAAAATAGAGGCTATCCCTGGAAGTTGAGTAAATGTATAATCAAAAGGAAGAACAAAGAGTAGATTTTTCATAGAAATGGTGGGCAAGTGGGATGCATTGTTAACTTATGTTGTGAATGATAGATATGTGAATGTTTTTATGATTCACTATAATAAATATGTTACTAGTTGAGTGAGATCTTCCACAGTGAATCTATTGATATGATTTGTTAATAATAATAATAATAATAATAATAATTAATAATAATTGTTGATAAAGGAAATAAACATAATTTTGCACATTTTTTGAATAGTTATCTTTTGATATTTACTCTTTCAGCAACTGGAGAGGAAGACAAATTTTTAGAACCCTCTGAAGTTACCACAAGTCCTACGTGTCCTCCTACTAACTGCCATAGCATTCAGTGTTCTTTTGGTGTTGATGAGGTTCGAGATATATATGGATGTAGTTCATGCCGCTGTTCGAATCCTTGTGAGGTATGACTAGATAATATGACCTACTTTCATAGTGTACATTGTATAGATTTATTTTGTAATTCTAATAAATGAAATCATGTATGCTGTAATACCAAAAGTCACAAAATATATGCGGATATTATTATTTTTATTCTTATTATTAGTCAGGCATCTCCATTGAGTTGGAAGGGTTATCACAGGAGGCTTACAATAACCATTATCCATACAATACCTATCATAATAATAATAATTATTATTATTATTATTCAGGCCTCCATGGAGTCAATAGACTCATCGTGGGAGGTCCTTCCTAAGAACATAAAGTCTGTCAAGATTCATCGAGGGGAGGTCCCTCCCCTAAGAAACACAAAGTCTATCATACCACTCATTAAACTCATTGACCGTTCTCGCTCTCACCACTCCATCAGGCAATGCATTCCATGGTTCAACCACCCTCCATGCAAAGAAACCACTCCTCACCCTCTTGCTCACAGCTTCCTTTCATAACTTCCAGGGATGGCCTCTTGTCATCATTCCTTCCTGCTGTTCAACCAAGCGAAAGAACTCCCCAGTGTCAACCCTGTAACCACCTCTCACCAGTTTAAAAGTCTCAATCATATCCTTAATTAATCTCATCTATTGTCATAGCACTCACAACTACCTCTGGGAATCCATTCTAGTCATTCACCACTCTACAAGAAACAAATCTAATCCTACTTGTGGAACCACAACATGCAGATACATGCCAGGCATCACTTGTACACAATAGCAAGAAAAATCCACCATATGATGAGTTTCAACTCTATTTGACATCAGAAGACAAAGCCTACCTATATGTGCCAGAGCTATGTAACTACTCTCTCTAGATAACCTTCAAAAATATCAGATAAGTGGGATCTAGATGAAGATGCTGAGATCTAAATTAATGGTAGAAATCAGTCATATTTTCAAATATATGAGTAACAAAAGATTGTATTACCATATTAGTAAAATACTTTGGATGAGAGATAGTTGTATTTCACAACAAACATACCATCCCAGCTGCAAAGGTTTTTAACTTCCTCATATTAAAATACAATTATCTACCATTTTTCACTTTCAAAACAATGATCCTTCAGTTAACTCACCCTTGCATGCCAACCTACCTCTGACAGAGTATTTGCATTTCATTTATCAGAATGGCAAAATTGCCTTATGTTGTTTGATAAATAAATGCTAGATTATTCTATCATTACTTTTCCATCTCTAGAAAATCCTTCTTTCCATCTATTTAATCAAATATTTTCTGCTTATACATCAGTAAAGATGACCTATATTGAACATACCAAATCATGTATAATCAATGATTAATTTTAATTTAGATTGAGTGTAAGCTATAAGAACAGCTATGAACAGTAGTCAGTGTAGTGAATAGCTGTATCTACAGTGTTTTTACTTAAGAAAATGACCTTTAATATGTTGTAATGGAGAATATTTTCTCAATGGAATTAAACAGAGTAATGAAATGAAAAATAAAAGGAACTACTTTATAAACTTTGCACATTGCCTTCATTTCTTCATTTTGCATATTGTTTGAAGCACATTTGCTTCATTGTATGTTATTATTATTATTATTATATGACACCTCCAGGGAGTCCAAAGACTCAACGAGGAATGACAGCTACTCTACAACTCTCTGTCTCCACCACTCACAATTCACCAACTACAACTATGTCAATGCCATCTACCGCCAACCACCACTAGTATTTTCACAGACATCCCATGGTGGGATTCGAATCCCCAGCCCTTTGGCTGGAGAGCAGATACGTTAATCGCTCGGCCAACCAGGACAGCTTAAAATGGAACTCAGCATTCTAACAACAGATTTTCTGAACAGTGTCACTTGCCGAGATAGCAAGACACAATCTGCAATGACTATCTTAAACCTTATATTCAAAATTTATGTATATGCAAAAAATATATATATTTATGCTTCAGAAAAATATAATTTGGAAAAATATGGGCAAGTGATAATAAAGGTGAGTAGCTGGGGGAGAGGATGGGGGGGTGTAGAAGTCACAACTACGGAACACTGCTGGCCTGGTTGGCTGAGTGGTTAGCGTATCCACTCTCCAACCAAAAGGCTGTGGGTTCTAATATTTATATGAATGTTCAAATGTTTATATATGGATCAGTGTAGTAGCCAATGGCAACACACCAAGCTACTACACTGATTCACATATGAACATGAGTGTTTGTATTAAGAAAGTGCTGAAGCCTTACGGCACAAACCCAATCTTAACTGTAATGACTTTCTCACTATCCTAAAAGTTTGGGAAATTGTTATCCTCAACTGTATAAAATAAATTTATCAGTTTCAATTTAATTTAATTACAGCCCAATAGTATTTAGTCCTTAAACACGCTACTGTATACATAGAGGGATTCTAATGTAAGCATGTGCACTAATGTGTTTTTTTTAATGTAATTCCTATTGTTGTTTATAACTGTACTGATGATATCTTATGATACTTAAGACGAAATATTTACATATTATTAAAATGTTAATTACTGTGGCATATGAGTGAATTTATAGTTATGAATACTCCACAGATTTCTCTATATAAGAAAGAAATGAGAGATGGGTGGAATATTTATCAAATCTCTAAGATGATGAGAACATGAGCAACGATTTACAACACCTTAAGTTATGTGCAGCAACAGATATGCAAAATGGAGGATCCATAAATTGCATAAAGGAGGATCCAAGACTACGGTTGCAAATTACCGACCGATCAGCATATCAGGAGTCGTTGTCAAGGTCTTGGAGAAAGTAGTCAAGGGAAAAATACAGGAATGGATTGATGAAAATGAGATACTGTACGGGGGACAGCATAGCTTTGTGAAGGGTAGATCATGCCTCAGTAACTTGCTCAAGTTTTATAACAAGGTGACGGCTGAACTGGATAAGGGTAAAGGGTAATGGGTTTACAGTGATACTGCTGGACCTGGCAAAGGCGTTTGACAGGATACCACATGGAATTCTAATCCGTAAACTACAACATATGGGAATGGATATAGGGTTGGTGAGATGGATAGGTGTGTGGTTCATGGAGAGATATCAAAGAGTAGTTTATTCAGGAGTAAAGTCCAAAAGATGGCCTGTGACTAGTGTGGTGCGGCAGGGTTCTGTTCTTGGACCACTGCTGTTTAATCTGTTCATTAACGATATAGGGAAGGATCTAAGAGGAACAATTCATTTGTTCGCTGATGATGCCAAGTTGGGCAGGGCAATAGTGAATGCAGAAGATGTCAAAATCTTGCAGGATGACTTGGATAGATTGGAGTTCTGGGCTAAGGAGAATGGATGTCAATTTAATGTGACAAAATGTAAGGTTATGCATTTTGGAGTGAAAAGATTAGCAGCAGTATACCACATTGGTGGAACTGTACTCCAGGAGATTGATGAGGCCAGGGACTTGGGAGTGTTGGTGGATAGGGAGATGAAGTTTAGGGGGCACATTGCAAAAGTAGCTAAATCAGCTAATCAACTCACTTGGTTGTTGAAAAATACCTTGACGAGCAGAGACAAGCAAGTTATTGTACCTCTGTACCGAGCCTTGATAAGACCTCATCTCGACTACTGTGCCCAGATTTGGTCACCTAGGTTTCTTCTTGATGGGGAGGAGGTGGAGAGGATCCAGAGGTGAGTGACTAAGATGATAGCGGGTCTATGGAATGAACCATATGAGAACAGGTTGAAGATTTGTGGGTTGCAGAAATTAGTTGATAGGCGGAAAAGGGGAGATATGTAGAGACATTCAAATTGCGAAAGGGTTTCTATAGGATAAATAGGATAAAAAATTCTAGAGAATATGATAGATACTGTGAAAATGTCATATAGTTGTGTGGACATGATGTTTAGGGCCTCCCTCGATGAGTCTAAGGACTCCCTGGAGTCGCCCATAATAATAACAGATACCACTCTACCTATAGGAAATGAAATATACAATACATTGTATCTCGACACAAGAATCTTCCTAATAATAAATCGCCTGGTGTGATAAAATCCCTGCAGAACTGCTGAAAACTTTGACTGCTTACAATAACACCTGCTTAGTAGACTCCATTCAGCACATCTATAAAACAATAGAATTACCTGAAAATTTTACATCACTCTGCATATCAATTCGAAAGAAAAATAATGCCCAAAATTGTGAGGATTATAGAATTGTGAGCCTAATCTTTCATGCATCTAAAATCATTTTAGATGCATTAACCGCTGTTAACAAAGAAATTGAAAGCTCCTTAACTGGGGAACTAAGTGAACAACAGAAAGGCTTCAGAAGAGGAATGGGAACCATGAATGCTATTCTGGAACTAAAAATATTACTGGAAAGATCACTTATACATATGCTTCATAGGCTTTCGAAAAGCCTTTGATCAAGTAAAACACAATGAACTGTTTAATATTCTAGAAAAATTAGACTTAGAAGATCATGTACATAAACTTATAAAAATTCTTTACTCCAAGCAGAAAATTCACCTGTTTAACTCTCGGACTTCTGAAGTGAAAATAAAAAGAGGAAATAGACAGGGCTGGATCCTTTCACCAAATCTCTTTAATATTTACAGTGAGATAGTGATGAAAAAGATTGAAAAACAAAATATAGGAAATCAGTATCAATGGTATAAAATACAACAATCTTAGATATACTGGTAATACCATTCTAATTATTATTTTTATTATTATTATTATTAACAATTGACCTCCATGGAGTCAGAGACTCATCGTGGGAGATACACACTATTGCACACAATGCTCATCCAACCATGCTTTAAACTGATTCAGTGTTTCTACATCCACAACACACACACTCAGGAGATGCATTCCACTCACCACCCACTCTCCATGCAAAGAACCTACTCCTCACTCCTCTGCTCATACCCACCTTATACAGTTTTCAGCGATGACCTCTTGTCTTAGCCACCTCTCCCATTCTACAAAAAATCTCCTCCATGTCAACGCGATAACAACCTCTGACTATCTTATTTGTCTCAATCATATCCCCCCCCTCTTCCTCCTATTCACAATGCTCTGCAACTTACATTCTCTCAATCTCTCCTCATACTCTACATTCCAAAGACCACTGACCGCCTTTGTGAATCTTCTCTGGACAGTTTCCAACATATCCTTTTACCATGAAAACCAGGCGACCAAATCTGTGCACAATGAGGCCTGATCAAGGCCTTTTACAATGCCATCATAACCTCTCTATTTCTACATGTTAATAATGGCAATTCATCATTGCCATTATTATTATTATTATTATTCGTGACACCTCCAAGGAGTCCGAAGACTCATCGTAGGAGGACACCTACAACTGCCTCAACCAGTACACGAACCTCCACTACGAATTATCTCCATCAACGCCATCTACCGCCCACCTCCACCACTATCACAACTAGTATTTTTTTGTCTATAAATTGCATGTGTTCTGAAGGGCTGATTTGTCTGTATGTGGGATGAAAAATCCGAGTTTCCGGGAGAAAAAACCCTGCTACCTCCATATGAGATCGGCTAACTCACCTTCGCTTGAAATCGTCCAGATAAAGATTCCTCCCGTCGCGATGAGAATCGAACTTTGACCTATTCCAATCGAAGGGCACAATGTACTGTTATCCGATATGACGTCTTCGCAACTTGTGGCAGCTCTTCTTTTTGTTTCAGCATAGTCACATGATCCTGTCCATGCTCTTATATTATCAAACTATGGCCTTCTTTTTTTTTAACCTCTTGATCCTATAATCACAGTAAACAGAAACAAATTAACAAATTACTGCACCTATTAATCGAAGATGGTAAAGATTTCATTTAAATGCAAAAAAAACCAAATCTATGCGAATCTCAAAAGAAGATAGATCCGATCCAGAAATATTCATGAACAATTAGAAATTGAGCATACAACAGAATACAAATATTGAGGTATCTACTTTACTGCAGATGGAAAAACAAGATAAAGAAATAAAAATAACAACTGCCATAGCTAAAGATGCTGTCTGGGAAAATAAAGATCTACTCAGAAGTTATGTTGGTACAGAGACAAAGAAGAGAATAAATTAGTTTGGCCAGTTTTCACATATGGAAGTGAGGCCTGTGTATTCAAGAAGAGAGTAAGACAACAGATAGTGGCCTTTGAAATGTTGTGCTATAGAAGAGTCCTGAAAATCTCATGGAGAGAGCATATGACAAATGCAGAGGTACTATAGAAAATGAAAACACAGAAATCTTTATTGCAGGAAATGATCCAGAGAAAGATGAGACTGACAGGACATGTATTTAGGGGATCAGCAAGACAGAGAACACTAACAGCTTTAGAAAGAAAGATTATGGGTTTGATGATATAAGATCATATACAGGATCATATGACTATGCTGAAACAAAAAGAAGAGTTGCCAACCAACAGAGAGGACTGGAAAGATATGAGTTCTGCACCTCGCATTGAGGAAGCTACATGAATAATAATAATAATAATAATATGTATGTACAAAAATGAAGTTAAGCAATGTAGTATCTACATATAAAAAAATTACAGTCAAATGGGTTTGTGCAAATTAATTCTTTGTAGAAGGTTAAAAACATCGTGCAATCAGTCTGAGTCTGATAACATCTGCCTGAGTGTATATGGCTTGGCTAGATGGGTAAAAATTTCATTACTCTCTCATGCAAACCATGTAAAGTGCTTGCACTCCATTAGAATATGACAAATAGTAAGACACATATTGCATTTTTCACACACAGGAGAGTCTTCAAATAAGAATGTGTAAGATGATTGTGACCTATGGAGAGCCTAGCAAGAACAACTTCCTCTTTTCTCTTTCTATGTTGACTAGAATGCCATTGCTTAATTTCAGGCTTAATGTCATATAATTTGTTTGTCGATGCTTCCTGTCATAATGACTGACATTGAGCAATCTCAATGTCCAGTGTTGAAAGCCACTCTAGAATCTCCTTTCACATTTCATGTATCTCCTGCAGGTCACTGTGGGAGCAGCAAAGGGGCAGTCACTGATGATATGTTTGATAGTCTGTAGAATATGGGTGTGGTCACAATAAGGGCTATTTGCCATATTCCATTTATGTAGGAGATAGCTGCATCTGCCCTGATTCTGTTGATAGTTCTCCATAGCCTTCTGGGAAGGATGAAGCTGGGCTGGCGACTGCAATGATCTTTCACAAGAGATCCATTTTTTGGCAAGTTCATAGCCTACTGTTGATTCTACATGTCATGAGTTGAAGGTGCTGGACCAGGAAAGGCTCTGGTTATATCCAAAAATGGGTGCCTTGACTTCAGCCAGGTTCTAGGTGAATTTATAAGGGTTAAGTGGAGTGGTAGTAGGAAGTTATTTTTGATTTTCTCCAGTTCTTTTAGTGAAGCCTGCCTTCTTTGTATATTAGGTGGGGCTGTTGGAAAGTAGCCATGGCAGAGGGGTGGATTTCTGGGTCCTGCTAATTGTGCACATGGTCATGTTCAGTTGGAATCAATAGTGTTTGTGAGAGTACTTGTGTCCTAGACTGGTGTGCAATACTCTATAGCAGAGTAAACAAGAAGCCAGACCTGAGATCCTAAGTACCTCAGCTTGTCAACCCCAGCTAGTTTCATTTAGTCTTGAGATTATATTCTTTCTCATTTTTATTTTGTTTTTTACTTTACAAATATGATTTTTATAGGTGAGACTTCTATCCAGATTCACTCCTAGGTATTGCGGATGAGGATTATGCTTGACTGGGCTGTCACAGAAAATTAAGTTGAGTTGGCGTTTGCCTCCTTGTTATTAAGATGGAAAGGTGTAGACACTGATTCGGTGAGGTTTGGCTTTAGGTGCCAACCTCCAAGGAATTGAAAGAAGGTGACTGGTGGAGTATTACCAAAGTCATCAGTGTACATACTTGTTGAAAGAATGCCTGAGATATAGATGTCAAAAAGAGTTGGAGCCAAAACAGAGCCCTGGGGCAAGCCATTCTGAAACTTTGATCTTATAAACTGTCTGTAGTCTCTATATGGTACTGTCAAACAATTCATGGAGAAATTATGAGCTGATCTAGCAGCTGCATCTGCGGTCTCATTTCCCTTAATTCCAATGTGGTTGGAAGGGCATGTTAAGAGTTTTCGTTTTGTACAACAGGTGTAACACCTCATACAGTACTGGATGTGGATTATACATAGGAAAGGAGATAGCCTGTGAAGAGCTCAATGAGTCTGTATAAATTACACAGTTTTGGTAGTGGTTTCTTTTATATTCATGCATGCAAGCTGAATGGCATGTAACTTTGCTGTATAATTACGCCAACAAGTAGAATCTGGTTGGAAATAGTAATGTCAGGAGACACAGCAGCACATCCACACAGGTGTCAGTTCTTGAGCCATCAGTATAGATGGGTAAGAAATCAGAGTGGGCTGCTCTGTGTGCATTAAACAATTGCAGGTGGATGGAGTAAGAGACTTCTATAGTTGACAGAGTGAGAGGTTGCCAGATCGAGTTCAAACCTGCCATGGAGGGATGCTGTTATGTTTGGTGTAGGCAATGTTGTCCACATTCATGCCAACAGCTTGCATACCAAAAGGACATATGGCAACCTGATATGTTTGACATTGAGCTTAATGTAGAGAATAGACTAGTCCATGTAGGATGATCTGAAAGAGACTTTATCTTTAGGGCATAATTAAGAGACAACCACTTCCATCTAATTGATAGACCTGGTTCATTTACTTCAACATAAATACTATGAGCAGGTGATGTACAAAAGGCAACGGTAGCTATCCGTATATCTTGATGATGAATGGGTTCCAACCATCACAGGTTATTCTGCCTTGCAGAATCACAGACTTGAGACCCATAATCCAGCTTTGAATGTATAAGCGCATGATAAAGATGAAGCATTGAAGATATATCTGCATCCCATTCAATAGAAGATAAAGTGTGAAGGAGATTCAGTGCTTCTTGCGCTTTTCTCTTAGTCGACGAATGTGTGCAAGGAATGTAAATTATCTGTCAAAGATAAGTCCCAAGAACTTGGCTTCTGTTGCTATCGGAATAACAGTTTGTCCCATTCTTAATTCAGGATCTATGTGAAGAATACATTTTTGATAGAAGTGCACATGGACACTTTTTCTGTTGAAAACGTGAGCCCATAGAGAAACATGATCAATTGCTTGCTGAAGTTGTCTTTCAGCTACCCTGATGTTACGAGAGTGACACTAAATTGTGAAGTCATCAACATATAGAGCATTCTCTATATCAGGAAAAAACTGTTCAATAATTGAGCTAACCTTGATAGCAAAAAAAAAAAAAAAAAAGTGTCACAGTTAAAACAGAGCCTTCGGGAACACCCTGTTCTTGATGATATGGCTGAGATAATGCAATTTGACACTCTGATTTAGAAAGTTTGCCTGTACAAAAAGGTTTTAATAAGTACAGGAAAGTGTCCTCTGAGATGCAAGTTATAGAGGTCTTTTAATATGGCATATCTCCAGGCTGTGTCATAACCTTTTCCCATGTCAAAGAAACTGAAACCAGATGTTCTTGCTTCAGGAATGCATCTCTTATACAAGTTTCTAAATGAGCCAAATAGTCTAAAGTTGAACGATGTCTACAAAAGCCACATTATGTATTGGAGAGAAGGTCGTTACTTTCTGAATACCAGAGAAGTTTGGTATTAACTGTGTTCTCTAATATCTTACAAAGACAGGTGGTCAGAGCAATAGGTTGATAATTATTTGTTTGTGTTGGATCTTTTCCTGGTTTTGGGATAGCAATTACAACTGACTTATGAATCCAGAAACTCTTCCTCTGCAAGTATTCTAACAGAATACTTGCAACTATATTAACAGAAGGCGATCCATAGAAGATGATGGTAAATGTTTTGTCATTTCATAATGGAAGTCATCAGACCCTACTGCACTAGGGTGGGATAGTAAAAGAGCTTTTTTTAGTTCCTCCTTAAGAAATAGCTGATTGCATGGCTCAAGCTCATTAGTAGAAAAATTAAGCCTTTATTTCTCTTATTACTCTTTCAGTATTAAAAAATCAGGAGGATATGCAGCTGTTGCTGAGATTCTGGCAAACATTTCTCCCAAAATGTCTGCAATAGCTTTGGGATCAGCAATAACATTTGTCCAAGGTGGACAAATGGTGTGTATCTTTCATTTTTCAGATTTTATTCCATACAATTTTTGCACTTGCCATTTGATGAGTTGATGAGGTAAATTGAATACAAGATTGTTTTTGACTCTGACGTCTCACATAATATGCTTTGGCTCCTTTTGTTAGGAGTTCTTATCAAGTTAATGCAAAAGAGATTTTTTTCTACACATCTCCTTCCAGTCATAGATTGGAAGGAGATGTGTGGAACTTGATTCTGTGTAAGAAGTATGTGAGCCATGGAGTCATAAGGAGATTCTTTGCATGGATTTCTGAGAATGCACTGCATGTGGAATCTGTGAATGAGCTTAATTCAGAGTTTATTGAGCTTTGTGTGACATTGGGACCCTTTCACATGAATCTTTGATTCTAATGAGGTGTAATGCTAGGAATGATGTTAATATTTCTTGGAAAATAAAATTTACTTTCTGGCCAAGCTATAAAATTTGCTACACTGGTTTCATTACTCTTACAGAAATAAATGGCGCTACAGAAAGGAAGTGGCGCTAGCGTCGCCGTAGCACGTGGCTGTGAATTTGAGCTGTGCAGAAGAAAGTGATTTTTAATCGGTGAATAATCCGCTTTTTTCCCCGTTTTTCTACGTTTTTGAGTGCTAAATTGTTTCTCTGAATACCAGTGTACTTCAGTGGTTGTTTTTTGGAAGTTAGTTGCTGTCACGATATAATATATTTTGGTACCGTCGGAATCGAACGCGTAACGGTGGAAGACAAAACGAAGCTAAGTTACTGTATTTAGTTATATTTCATTTTATTTAATTATATTTAGTACTTAAAAGTTCTGATGTTTGTACTTTTTTTTCCTCTTATTTATTAATTGAATAATTATTGAAGATTATGCTACTCGGCAGTAAGGAATGATGGTGGATTCAGCGGCAGTAGCAAGTGGCGTAACGCCAAGTCCTCCGCCATTTAAGAACTCAATTATTAGCAATATCATAAGGGACTTTGTGGCATGCAGTACTTGCGGCATGTATGCGTCTCGGGAATTACATATGTGGCTTGTTAAAGAGAGCGGAGAGCGTATGTGTGCAAAATGCAGGCAGTTGGAGGAAATAAGTACATTAGATATATCAATATCCGACTTTGTTGCTCCAGGAACGGGGAATGAATGTAGGAAGACAAGCAGTGTGATAGGAGAGAATGAGAAAATAATAGTTGATAGTGTGGAAGGTGTGAGTGACTGTGAAAGTTTAGGAGATAGTTTTGTTTGGGAGAGTGAATTTAGATTAAGAGTGATTGACCTGCAGAGGGAGATAGATGAGTTGAAAGAGGAGGTGGAATGTCTTGTGAATGAGAGCAGAAATATGAAAGATAAGATTAGAAGAATGGAAGAGATAAATGCAAGGAGAATCAGAGTAGGAGAGAGAGAGAATTTAGGGAGTATGAGTGAGAGGTATGGGGGTGCTAGAAGAGGAGAGAATGGAAACAGTAGAAGAGAGGGAATGAGAGAGGGGTATGGGAATGCTAGCAGATGAGAGGATAGAAACAGTAGGAGAGACGGAATGAGAGAGAGATATGGAAATGCTAGAAGAGGAGAAAATGGAAACGGTAGGAGAGATGGAATGAGAAAGAGGGGTATGGGAATGCTAGAAGACGAGAGGATGGAAACCGTAGTAGGAGAGACAGAATGAGAGAGGGATATGGAAGTGCTAGAAGTGGAGAAAATGGAAACAGTAGGAGAGAGGGAATGAGAGAAATGTATGGGAGTGCTAGAAGAGGAGAGAAAATGGAAACAATAGGAGCGAGGGGATGGTAAGAGGTATAATGTATGGCGACTCAATGATCCGTGGTGTTCAAGATAGGATGCGTGAGGAGTGTTTGCCAGGAGGAACAATAGAAAGGGTGGCTATGGCAATTAAGAGAGGTGAAAGGGTGGATGAGATGATTGTGATGGTAGGAACGAATGACTTGAGTGGTAATGTAAGTCGGGCAGCGAGAGATATGAGATTTTTGCTTGAGACTGTACGGAAGAAGACAGAGAGAGGAAAAATAGTGTGCGTGTTGCCTAGGTATGATAATGATGAGCTGAGCAGAAGAGCAGTGATATTGAATGGCATAATAGCGAGCATGTGTGACAAGAGAGGACTGGTATATGTGGATGCTTGGAGTGCATTTGAGGAAAGGGAGGAATTGTATGTGAGAGACCATTTACATTTGAATGAGGAAGGACGTAGGCATCTAGAGAGATTGCTGTTCTGAACGCGTCAGTGTGTCCCAGGGAGGATAATAGCAGGGGTGGCCTCTTGTGGGAATGGATACTTGGGAGAAGGGAGACAATGTCAGGTAACACTGAGCCCAGTGGAGTCTAGAAGGGATAATGCTGGGTATAGAAACAATGGCATTTATATGCTTTATACTAATGCCAGGAGTATCCGGAATAAGGGAGAGGAATTGGTGGCGCAGATAGCATCAGCCTGGCCAAAAATTATTGGGATCACTGAGACGTGGTTGACAGAAGGGGATATAACAACAGGAATAGAAGTCGCTGGGTATAGCATTTTTCGTCAGGATAGGACGGGAAAGCGTGGTGGTGGGGTACTGCTTATGATAAGTGATGACCTATGTCCTCTAAGAGTGGAAAATTTGGAAGGAAGTGAGACAAATGATTTTGAGAGCGTATGGTGTGAGGTAGAGGTAGGCAAGACAGGATATTTAGTGGGGTGTTGCTACAGACCCAGGAGCACAGAGGATGGGGACCAGGAGATGTTTAGACAGCTAAATTTGGCAAGTGCAAGAAGAATGATTGTTATGGGAGATTTTAACTTCAGTAGTATAAATTGGAGAGAGGAAAATGCATGTAGCAATAGGGGAATGGAATTTCTAGAATTCTTGAGGGACAAATGTCTTAGGCAACATGTAACAGAGGGAACAAGAGGTTCAAAAGTTGTGGATTTGGTTATAGCATCAGAAGAGTTGATAATAACTGAGTTGACATCTCTCCCACCAGTTGGAGAGAGTGACCATATGGTGTTAACTTGGAAAATGAATAGACATGCAGGAGTATCAAAGAGACGGGAACTTATGTGGAATTATAAGGCAGGTGATTATAATAGTCTTAGACGTCAACTTCGGGAAGTTTCATGGAGGGAGGAATTGGAAGGCCGGGATATCACTAGTGCGTGGGAAATTGTGAAAGAATATTTGTTATCAGCAATGGTAAGTTGTATACCACGAGTGAAGAAGAGGACGCAATTTGGAGTAAAGTGGATGACAAACAATATTAAACAGGAATTGCATGCGAAAAAGAGGCTATGGAAGAGATATAAGGAGACAGGTGAAGAGATGCATGAGGAATATAAGACACAGGCCAGAAGAGTGACTAGTGTGGTAAGGAAAGCGAAACTGGAATATGAGAGGAGATTGCCCCTTAAGATCCAAAGAAAATCCTAGGGAATTTTTTAGCTATGTGGCCAGAAGGAGGAGAAATGACTGTGGAAGAATGATATTGTGGGATAAAAATGGGAATAGAGTGACTGATGCAGAAGACATAGTGGAATTGTTCAATGAACACTTTATTGGAGTATTTCATCCTGGAAGAGTCAGTTTTAATGCTAGAGGGATAGGACTGGTTTGAGGTCTGGAGGTACAGTAGGAGTGTGTTTCAGATACTGAGTACTCTAGATGTCAGGAAAGCTGTGGGACTGGATGGTATTTCACGAGTTTTGAGAGAATGTGCTAGGGAATTGACAGTGCCTTTAACATGGCTTTTCATTGAAAGTCTGGCTTTGGCAAAGGTGCCCAGGGAATGGAAGGAAGGTAAGATAGTGCCATTGCATAAGGGTGGTAACAGACTGGAAGTGTCTAATTATAGGCCAGTCTGTGTGTCATCAGTAGTTGTTAAGATCTTGGAGAAAGTAGTGAGGGACCATATACAGCATTGGGCAGATGAGGGTAATGTTATCTGTGAGAATCAACATGGATTTGTGAAAGGACGCTCTTGTTTTAGCAATATGCTAGCCTTTTATAATAAAATTACGAGAACATTAGATGAGGGAAAGGCATATACTGCAATTTTCTTAGACTTGGCGAAGGCATTTGACAGGGTGCCACATGATAAACTGATATTTAAGTTGCAGCACATGGGTCTGGATGTCAGATTGGTCAACTGGATTCAGGATTGGCTGTCTGATAGGTATCAGAGAGTTGTGTATGGTGGAGCAGTTTCCAGAAGGCAGAGGGTTACAAGTGGGGTCCCACAGGGCTCAGTACTAGGACCTATATTGTTTAACCTTTATATCAATGACATAGCCAGTGGATTGCAGGGGGATATTCAGTTGTTTGCGGATGATGCGAAGCTGGGAAGGATTATTAGTAATAGTGCAGATGTGGTAGCCCTGCAAGAGGATTTAAATAAGCTAGATAAATGGGCAAATGAATGGGGATGTCAATTTAATGCAGCAAAATGTAAGGTCTTGAGGTTTGGGAAACATCGATGGGACACTGCATAGTCTATGGGAGGAGTTATACTGGAGGAAGTAGGGGAGACAAGAGATCTGGGGTTGATGATTGATAGAAATGAAATTTAGGGAACATATTGCAAAGGTGGTGAAGGCAACACAGAGGTTTGCTGCAATTATGAGAAGGACACTGACCTGCAGAGATAAAAGGGTTATCATTCCATTGTATAAGTCTCTGATCAGACCACACTTAGACTGTTGTTCTCAGATTTGGTCCCCAGGATTTGAAGGCGATAAATTAACTGTGGAAAGGGTATAACGACGGATAACAAAGATGGTTTCAGGACTGTACAAGGATAGTTATGTTGATCGCTGAGGGAATGTGGACTGCAGAGTTTGGTGGATAGAAGAAGGAGAGGTGATATGATTGAGACTTTTAAACTGTTGAGAGGTGGTTACAGGGTTGACACTGGGGAGTTCTTTCCCTTGGTTGAACAGCGGGGAGGAGTGATGACAAGAGGCCATCCCTGGAAGTTACGAAAGGAAACTGTGAGCAAGAGAGTAAGGAGTGGTTTCGTTGTGTGGAGGGTGGTTGATCCGTGGAATGCATTGCCTGATGGAGTGGTGGGAGCGAGAACGGTCAGTGAGTTTAAAGAGTGGTATGATAGACTTTGTGTTAATCAGGGGGGCGGACCTCCCCTCAATGAGTCTTGACAGACTTTATGTCTTAGGAAGGACCTCCCTCGAGGAGTCTTTTGACTCCTTGGGGGCCTGAATAATAATAATAATAATAATAAATATCATTTGGCATATTGTATAGGATCTGAGTTACATTTTTAAGGATTTTTTGTTGATCATGCCCAATTTCATATCTTCTGCAGTTATAGGCAATATCAGTAAGAAAGGAGGGAGAAAATAGATATTTTTACTAATCTTATCCATAGATAATCTTACCTCTAGATAACTGTTCTCCACTCCAAGTATGTTATTATTACTATTACTATTATTATGGGTGACTCCAGGGAGTCCTTAGACTCATCGAGGGAGGCCCTAAACATCATGTCCACACAACTATTCCACATTCTTTTGAACTCATTCACTGTCATAGCACCCACAACAGATTCTGGCAGCTTATTCCACTAATTTACCACTCTAAAAGTAAAGAACCCAGCTCTAACACCCTTGCTAACCACACTCTTGCCCAGCTTCCATAGATGTCCCCTAGTTCTCCCACCTAGTCCTGATTTCAAAAATATCCTCTGAATTAATCCTATAGAAACCCTTCAGCAATTTGAATGTCTCAATCATATCTCCCCTTTTCTACCTATCAACCAATTTATGCAACCCACAAATCTTCAACCTGTTCTCATAAGGTTTATTATATAGACCTGCTATCACTTGGTCACTCGCCTCTGGATCCTCTCCACCTCCTCCCCATCAAGAAGAAACCTTGGTGACCAAATCTGGGCAGAGTAGTCGAGATGAGGTCTTATCAAGGCTCGGTACAGAGGAACAATAACTTGCTTGTCTCTGCTCATCAAAGTAATTTTCAGCAACCAAGTGATTTGATGAGCTGATTTAGCCACTTTTGCAATGTGTCCCCTAAACTTCATCTCCCAATCCACCAACACTCCCAAGTCCCTGACCTCATCAATCTCCTGGTAAAGTTTCACCAATGTGGTATACTACTGCTAATCTTTTCACCCCAGAATGCATAACCTTACATTTTGTCACATTAAATTGACATAAATTCTCCTTAGCCTAGAACTCCAATCTATCCAAATCATCCTGCAAGATTTTGACATCTTCTGCATTCACTATTGCCTTACCCAACTTTGCATCATCAGCGAACAAATGAACCATTCCTCTTAGATCCTTCCCTATATCGTTAATGAACAAATTAAACAGCAGTGGTCCAAGAACAGAACCCTTCGGCACACCACTAGTCACAGGCCATCTTTTGGATTCTAATCCTGAATAAACTACTCTCTGATATCTCTCCATCAACCACCTACCTATCCATTTCACCAACCCTATATCCATTCCCAGATGTTGCAGTTTATGGATTAGAATTCCATGTGGTATCCTGTCAAAGGGCTTAGCCAGGTCCAGCAGTATCACTGTAAACCCATTACCCTTATCCATTTCAGCCGTCACTGTGTTATAAAACTTGAGTAAGTTACTGAGGCATGATCTGCTCTCCCGTACAGTATCTAATTTTCATCAATCCATTCTTGTATTTTTCCCTTGACTACTTTCTCCAAGGCCTTGACAACAACTCCTGATATGCTGATCGGTCGGTAATTCGCAACAGTAGTCTTGGATCCTTCTTTATGCAGTGGAACCATTTTCCCCTCTTTCCACACCTTCGGGACTAAACCAAATCCGAGACTCAGATGAAACAACATGGTCAAAGGCACTGATAATTCTTTAGCCGCTTCACGTAAGACCCGTGCTGGTATAACATCCAATCCCACAGATGTATTCACATTGAGGTTCTGTAATAGACTATTCACCTCCACTTCATTCATCACAATTCCCATATAGACTAATGGTTCCACCTGGATGATATACTCTTGCAAAGTACTCACTGAGTAATTTCAATATATCGACTGGTTCAGTGACCTCCTTACCATCGGCATTCCTTAAAATCATTCTGCCATGTACAGTTTTTTTTTTTGCTTGCAGCATATTTAAAGAACTGTTTGGGATTCTCTTTAGCTTGCATAGCTAGTTTCCTTTCATAATCCGCTTTTGCTTTTCTTACCACACTCGTTACCCTTCTGGCCTGCGCTTTATACCGTTCGTGTGCCTGCAGATCATCTTTCTCTTTAAATTCTCTCCACAGTTGTTTCTTTTTTTGCAGCTCAAGCTTAATGGTGTTATTCACCCATTTAATCCCTGCTTGTTTTACTATTCGGACCCTAGGTATACAATCAGCGATAACCTCCTGTAAATGCTCCTTGACCACTTCCCATGCTCTATCAACATCCAGCCCTTGCAGTTTTACATGCCATGGCACTGAACCAAGCAATCTCCTAAGCTTTCCATACTTGCCAGCACGGTAATTCCACATATACCCTGTCTTAATCGAAAATTCCACACCTTTAGCAACCTCCCAGATCAAGACCTTATGATCACTCTCACCAATAGGTGGCAAAAGGGTCATATTCATTACATTCAAATTCTCAGATGCTATTACCAGGTCAAGCACTCTCAAATCCCTAGTATTTTCTATTACATGCTGTCTCAGATAGTTATCCCTTAATAATTGAATAAAATCCATTTCATTCCTCACATGTGTGCTCTGCTCCTTCCAATCAATGTTACCATAATTGAAATCCCCCATAATAATTACCCTCCTTCCACTCATTTCATCAATTTGTTTATGCATACTGTCTCCACCATCTATTCCATCACTCGGTCTATAGCAGCACCCAACTGTATATTTTGTTCTGCTACTCATAATCTCACACCAAATAGCCTCAAATGAGCTCTTTTCACTATCCTGGAATACCACTTCAGTTCTCCTTGGCTGCAGTTCATCAGCTATCATCAATAACACTGCACTGCTGCAAATAAAGTAACAAATGTTACTTTATTTGTAATATTTTTATTATTTGGTCTCATACACAGAGAATAAGATTCTACCTCCTATAAGACAGACAAACTAGCAGAAAACACATGCTCAACAAACAGATATAATACACTTCCCTCTTGGTTTTAGCTGCTTCATTGCAATTTTGACAAAACAACAAATATTCATGTTATTAGGATTGTTGTCAGTCCTGATCATTTCAACAACTAGATGTTCACTTAATATTATCTTCTTCTTCAGGTTCACAGTTGTCCCGAAGAGCAAAGATGTGCTATAGAGATATATGACACTGTTGATGGGCATCCTCGTACTCAGCCTGTATGTAGACTAAGTAAGTTTTCTTATTTAATAAAATGTGTTATATAGTTTAGGAAATTCAGATTTATAAAGATACTTTACTTTAGGTGTTGTGATGGATTTTCATTGCCTGGGGCAAAACTATAACTTTTTTTTTTTTACCCCACACATAAGAAGTCACAAAACTTATAATACAACATTGTTGCTTGTGAGTAAGTGATTCAAGAGAAAGAAGGAATCTATTAGCAAGTTTCTTGAAAAGTTCAGTATTGTATTAATTGGAAAACATGATACTGGGAAGACTGTTCCAAAAAAAGAGATGTAGGTGGAATGAAAGGAAAAGATAAAGGCATGTTGTGTTTTTATATTATTAGAGGAATGGTAGTTGCCGGTTGGAGTGGCATCCTTGAAAATACTAAAAAAAGGCATAATGCAGAAACATGGTTACTGTAACTGTATCAAAGTAATTGAAGGGAATCTATTAGAGAGAGTCACCCGTCAAGTGTATTGCCTTCTAATATAAATAATTTGAGAATTCTTTGGTAGGGGAGGGTGCACTATCAAATATAAGATAACATTTAAAGTATGGCAAATGTGGTATATATAAAGTATTTTGAAAAAAAAAAAAATAAAGAATACCAAGTTTTTTGTTGGAGGCTGAAGAGTCCCCAGATGTGATTTGTTTGTGCCAAAATAAGAGAGGTGTGAAAGTCAACTCAAAAAGAGAAAAACGATCTTTCTTAGACACTTTTCACTTCTTAATTTGAATATTTCTTCTTAGGCTGGAAATTGGAATATATTTTCAAAAGAGGGAATGAAGATCTTTCTTCCAGGAAATTAGACAGAATTGTGATTTGATAGCATTGAAATTCACCTGAATTATCTTTGGCCTATGTGAAAATGATGAGCAGATCAGTAGAAAGTTTCTTAAAAGTAGTTATGGAATATCTTGAACTTTGAAGCATTTGGGTACTACAAGATTTCTCAAATGAAACATATTGTCATCACCAAAACTATGAATAGGAATTAAGGTTAGAGAGAGAGAAAAATCATCAATGCATACATGGAAGTGTGTAAGTAAGAACAAGAACCTGGGGTACACCAGTATTGATGAAGAAATCTGATGAGAGTCCGTCATGACATGCAATGAATAGCCAGAGAGGATGCTGGTAATCCAATAACAAAGAGCAGAAGGATGTCTATGACGTTGTAGATTGCTGAGAAAGCCTTAACACCATACACAATCAAACATGTTGGGAGCTAAAAGGCATGTTGGTTTCTCCAAATCTTTCTGTGCCTTTGTCCAAAGGTGGATAAGGTTAGTGAGTGGATTTGCTGTAGAATGAGAGTGGAAGAATCCTTATTGGTGATCACTTATTAACTAATAAATGTCCAGGAAATGAAGAAACTGGCTGTTAACGCATTTGTCATGTTAACATGTCTGCACCTTGAATAAACTGCTTGCAGGAACTAACTTTAGTGTATGTATGCCATTTTCATGTTGGGTAGCTACATTTTCACAAAGCTTATGCAGCATGCTTTTTGCAATCTTTTGGTAGAATTTTTTTTGTAAAATTTGTTTCTGAAATGTCTGGATGATATCGAATATCTGAAATGTAATTCAAAGTGATTTCAAGTTTTATATATATATATTCTCATACTGAACTTTTTGTTTTACATGAATTGTGTGCTTTCTGTATCCAATGATTGGATTATAAACAGCAGTTATATGCATTTTCTGGAACTGAAAATTTGATAGAGGATGTTAGGATAAATGTGTTTAGTTAGCTACTATGTTTAGTGCTACAATAAATCTGCTTTGCTTGCATACATGCAGCATAGAGTCTGTGATCAGGGAGTGTTTATCCATTATGAGTGTCATTTCAGTTGTCTCTAATTATACTAATTGTTACTAAATATAGTACATGGGCTGTAAATGTCTTTGTACTGTATTAGTGATAAAGTTATTTGTGTTTCTTGCTTCTGCAGTATAGAATGTTTTTTGCGGTATAGGAACAATTTTATTCCAGTCTTCAGAAACAACAGGCGTAGTAAAATTTACCTTATTTTGAATAAAAATGAATACTTCTATGTATTATATGAAGTGGATGATTTACAAAAAAAATGCTAGCATGTGTGAGATATGTATTATTGATAAGACAGAAAAGCCACTGACAAAATAGTAATGAATGTGGGATTTGCAAAACAATAGATAATTCCAATAATGATTGGAAATTATTATTATTATTATTATTATTAACACCAGACCTTCATGGAGTCAAAAGACTAATTGAGGGATACAAACACTGTTATACACAAAGCACATGAAACCGTGCTTTAAGCTCATTCAATGTATCTTCTTTTGCCACAATGTTTGGCAATGCATTCTGCTCACCAGTTACTCTCCTTGCTAAGGACCTGCTTCTTATGCCCCTGCTCATACCCTGCTTATATAGCTCTTCCTGGTATATCCCCTTCTCCCATTCTACAAAAAATTTCTTCCACATTACCCTTATAAAACACCTTTACTAACTTAAACGTCTCCGTCATATTTCCTCTCTTCATCCTATTTACATGGCTTTGTAGACTGCATTCTCTCAATCTGTCCTCATACCCCACATCCCAAAGGCCAGCTGTGACCTTAGTCAGTCTTCTCTGTTCCCTCTCCAATAAATAACCTCATCACCATGAAAACCTGGGGACCCCAAATCTGCACACAATAATCCATACAAGCCTGTACAATGGAACCAGAACCTCTTTATTTCTACAAATTAAGATCCTCTGCATTGCTGACACCATCTAATGTGATGTTTTCACAACTTGTGCAGTGTGATCTCTGAACTTCAGATCCTTGTCCACCATCACTCTTAGGTCTTTAACCTTTATGCAGTGCAATATATAGCAGGGAGGCAAGTATTGGGAGAATTGGAAGTGAAAGAATTAAAGGTGTATCAGGTAGTATTGAATGGGTTAGATCAGTGGTTCCCAAACTTTTTTGTTCCATGGCACCCTTAGTCAGAACATAGGTAGATGTCCTTCCTATCATCACGTCAACACATTGATGGTCTGATTCTAAAGCCACATGGACTGTATCATTTCATTGAAAATATTCAAATATTTTGTGGTGCCCCAATGCCCCACAGCACACAGTTTGGGAACCACTGGGTTAGATGTTAATAAGACTATGGGAGCGGATCACGTGTTCTTAAGGAATGTGTACCTCAGTTGGATATGTCTGACCTGGATATTTAATGAAAGTCTTGCAGTAGGTAGGGTTCCTAAGGAGTGGAAAGAAGGCAAAATAGTACCACTCCACAAGCATGATTCTAGGACAGAAATTTCAAATTATAGATGAGTCTGTATAACTGCACTTGTAGTCAAGGTGTTGGAGAGATTGGTTAGGAATAGAATACAGGATTGGGTTGATGAACATAGCATTCTTTATGAAAGTCAGCATGGATTTTTAAAGGTTAGGTCCCGTTTTCACAATTTACTTGCATTTTATGATGAGGTTTATTTATTTATTTAGTGTATGATGTACAGGTCTCAGAATAAAACATACAAATTACATAAAACAGCATAAAAACAATTGTAAAAATCATATTAAAAGGGGTACACTAGGTTGAAATGATTAAACATCAAAATTAAGAATCAGGAGTCAGAGCATAATCCTTAAATTCTGGATCCACTCCAGGGATTCTGGGGTCAGTTTAAAAAAGTCCTCTTTAGAACCCGAGAATGAGTAGATAGGGCACTCAAGCACATTGTGCTTGAGTGCCCTATCTACTCATTTCATTGATAGTCTGGATCCCGCTTCCGCATTCACAGTTTGGAGTATTATCGGACCAGTTCCATTTATGTAAGAGATGCTTACATCTCCCATGTCCTGTTCTGATCCGATTTAAAGTGGTCCATACATGTCTAGGGAGATTGAAGCCTTCCAGATGAGATGTCGGATTTGAGATGGGTATTTGAAGATTGGAGGTATGTTGAAACCAATACTCTCCCCATGACTCGCTTAGGTCGAAGTTTTGGTCGTTTATTTGTATTGCACTCCTTCAGGCAGGGTGCCTGGATTTCAGTCTTTGTGAAGTATGGAAGGAAATGTCAAGGAACTGTTTCCAATTATTTTTGTCCATAGTTTGCTTAAGGCTTGGGTCCTGCAGAGCGAGGAAGGGGCTATATTACTGAGAGTTGGGAGCCATTAGTCAGGAGTAGATCTTAATGCTCCAGAGATTATCCTCATAGTTTGATTCAGCTGGACATCGACCAAAGAAGCATGTGCGCTGTTCAGCCACACAGGAGCACAATACTCTGCTGTGGAACAGACCAAAGACAGTGCGGTAGTACGCAGTGTGTTGACATCAGTACCCCAAGAAGTACCAGCAAGTTTATGCATTATATTACTACAAGTTTTTAATTTCCCAGCAATATTTTCTAGATGATATTTAAATGTCAAACTTCTGTCTAGGGTAACTCCTAGGTAATTTGGATAAATGTTAAATTTCACCTTTTTATTTCTGAAGTAAACTTTTGGGATATAGTTGGCCTGGATATTACTTAAATGAAAGGATGCTACTTCAGTTTTGTTCAGGTTAGGTTGTAATCGCCATTGTCTAAAGTATTTATCAAGTATAGCCAGATCTTCAGTTAAGGTGTTCTCAGCTTTTTGGAATGTTGAATGTTGAGTTGCAATGGCAATATCGTCAGCATACATGAATCTCCATGATGCTGTCTCTGGGATATCACTAATATATAAGTTAAAGAGCAATGGGGCAAGAATTGACCCCTGAGGTAGGCCATTTTTAATCTTAAAGAATTTACTTTGGGATTCGTTGAGAGATACTTGTATCCATCTATCTGCTAGTATTTGATTAATTAGGTTCGCTAGTTTTGATGATGGGATAGTTTCTAGGAATTTCAAGATAATACCCTCTCTCCACACTGTGTCATAGGCAGCAGGGAGAGAGGGTACCGCTATATTTTTCAATTGTCCACGAATACCGCTATTGTTTTCAATTGTTTTTCATAACCGTTCTCTATAAAGGTTGTCAAGGCCAGTACTTGATCGCAACAACTTCTGTCAGGTTTGAAGCCAGCCTGTTCCTGTGGAGTTCTGTTATGTATACTTGAAGAAATTCTGTTCTATAGCATTCTTTCGAGAAGTTTCAGGCAGATACTTAACAAGGCAATAGGACGGTAGTTGGAAGCAATTGTAGGGTCTTTGCCATGTTTTAAGACAGCAATGATTTTAGATCTTTTAAAAATTGATGGAAGTATGCCAGAGTCCAGGATATTATTGTACATAGCTGTAAGCCATTGAATAGTTTTTGGTCCACAGTTCTTAATGAATTCAGGGTAGATGTTATCGAGTCCAGCCGCCTTCCCAGTCCTCAATGAGTTAACTGCCTGGGTAAGTTCCTGGGAAGTGAAAGCCTGAGATATCGATGATGGTGGAAGATCTGTTTTGAGATTTTTTAGTTCTTGTTTCACCTCTCTCGTAGTTACTTTATCTTGAGGATATTTAGTCATTGAGACTATATGCTTTGCAATGTATTTTGGATCTATGGCGGGCAGTTTACCAGAAGTCCTTGTATTAGGGTCAAGCTTCCTAATCAGGGACCAAGCTTTTCGACTGGAATGAGTAAAATTAAAATTATTCATTGTTTTAATCCATTTGTCTTTTCTAGCATTGTCAAGAGACTTCAGTAGCTCAGTGGCTACTGTAGGGTTATTATTAGTAGAGAATTCTTTATACAGTTTTTCATTGTCACTATTCCAGCATGGGATATATTCTCTCCTAAAACCTCTTGGAATGGTTCATTTGGCAGCACCAATAACAATGCCAACAAATCTATTGTAATTGTTTACAGTGGGCTTTATGAATCTTATTACAGTGTCAACCTGTTTCTTAAAAGAATCCCAGTCAGCTTTGAGAAAGTTCCACCTAGGTTTTAATATTGTTCTTATGAATGGAATATTTAGGCCTACTTTATAGATTATAGGTCGATGTTGGTTATTTGGAAAACTGTCTAATACTTTCCTAGAGATAGGAATTTGTCTGCCATAATCGTCTGCAGTACAGAAGCACAAATCAGGGTTATATCCTCCTTCCCATCTAGAGGAGAGAAAGCTCGGTTTATCTTTGGCATCAAAGATCAGATAGAGGTTTTGATTTTCCATCCAGTTCACTAGTAGGGTACCATTTAGGTCATCCTTTCTATAGCCCCAAAGGGAGTGATGACTATTAAAATCTCCCAAGATTATGCTTGGATGTTGTTGCTGGGACAGTACTTGATTAGGCCTTTTAGCTAGGGGAGGTTTATACACGTTGGTTATAGTATAACCAGATATTATAATAGATACACTATATATGTCCTTGCTGGTACTTGGTTCACAGATCTTATAATTAGAAATGTCATTTTTTGTATATGTTGCCACACCATATATGGGATGGTTTATGCAGTTAATCATCTTGTAACCATATATTTTCCCTCTCGTTAGTAGATCTAGATCATCTTTAGTGTGAGTTTCCTGTAATACAACTACATCTATTTGATGGTAATTCAGGATCTTAGTAAGAACTTCGCATTTAGCCCTACTTATGCCTTCTATGTTTAACTGGCATATTTTTAAGAGCGAGCCCATATTCATGATTCTCAAATCCTCGGTAGGTTTGTGTCAGTTATCTGAGAGCCTGTGTCCCCTCGTAGGAGAGTACGGATCCATCTGTTGCTGTAGACTATTTAGCTTTATCCAGGGTGCACCACACCACGAGGAGGCGGTCTACGTTACACCCCTATAATGAAGTAATGAATGTATTAGATAAGAGAGACTAAAATACAGTGATATTCTTGGATTTTGCAAAAGCATTTGATAGATTACCATATGACATGATAAGGAATTGATACTATATTGGTTAGATGGATTGGAGTTTGGCTCTCTGAATGATACCAGCAAGTTGGGTATGATAGCGCAGTGTCTCAAAAAAGGAGGGTAATCAGTGACATGCTCCAGGGTTCTGTTCTTATGCCTTGCTGTTTAACTTGTTTGTAAATGATATATCATGTCGACTGACATGATATATCATTTACCAAAGAAGATCTTCGATTGATTGCTGATGATGCAAAGTTGGGAAGAATTATAAGTAGCACTGCTGATGTTAATTTCCTTCAGGAAGATTTGAATAGACTTTTTACTTGGACAATGGAGTTGGTTTGTAGTTTTAATATCAATAAATGCAAGGTATTGTAATTTGGAGTGCATAAATATAAGAATGTGTGTGCTATATCAATGGTGCTGTACTGTAGGAAGTGAATGAGATTAGAGATTTGGGAGTGATGGTTGACAGTAGACTGAAGTTTAGAGGTACGTGATAGTATTGCAAAGGCTGCACATGTAGGGATAGGAAGTGATTGTGCCACTGTACAAGACACTGGTCAAGATCACACTTGGACTGTTGTGCTGAAATTTGGTCACCTGGTTTTTCAGTGTGATGAGGAAACATTTGAGAGGGTCCAGAGATGAGTGACTAAGACAATATCAGGACATTGGAATGCTGGCTATAGAGAGATGTTGAAGAGATGTGGATTGCAGAGTTTGGAGGATAGGAGTAAAAGAGGTGAGATGATAGGGACATTTAAGTTATTGAGAGGATTTTATCAAATTATTCCAGATGAGATTATAAAAAGAGTAGAAGATGAGAGGGGAAAAACCAAAGGCCATCCCTGGAAGTTGTGTAAGAGTGCAGTGAAGATGGGTGTGAGGAGGAGGAGTAGATTTCTTACATGGAGAATTGTTAGTGAACGGAATGCATTACTAAAATGTGTTATTAATGCATGGAGTGTTAAGAATTTTAAGATTCGGTATGATAAATATGTTGTCAGTTGAATGAACCTCCCACGATGAGTCTGTCGACTCCATGGAGGGTGCAATAATAATAATAATAGTTATAAAAATATCCTAAACTTTCTCCAAAATTTCCCTGCCAAGTGTACACTTTTTATCACATTGTTGCTTTCTAAATTTCAGAACCTTACACTTTGACATTTAATTGACAGTTTAATACTGTTATACATGGATATAATCTATTCAAGTCCTCCTCCAAGGCAACAACATCTGTTTGATTCCAATCACTCTCTCCAGTTTTGCATCATCTGCAAACACTTGTATATCACTATTTAAATTCATCCCAATATCATTTATATACAAAGTAAATAACAATGGTCCCAAAACAGACTCATGTGGCACACCACTAGTGACTCTCCTGTTTGGAGATAGTGGAGCCCCCCCACAACTTGCTGATACCTGTCTGATAAATTAAAGATACCAAGAAATTATATACTTGGTTTAATCCTTTATCCAAGTGTAAGCAAACAAAGTTTGTGCCTGAAGTATTTTCAGGACTGGGGCAACTCGTGGTAAAGGTGATATGACTTCACGTCGCTTGCCTTAGTATCCCAGTGGCTCCGTAGCGCAATTGGAAGAACGACGGTACATTGTGCCCTTCGATTGGAATAGGCTTAAGTTTGATTCTTGTCGCGATGGGAGGAATATTTATGTGGACTTTTTCGATTGAAGGTGAGTTAGCCGATCTCATATGGAGGTAGCAGGGTTTTTTCTCCTGGGTTTTTCATACCGCATACAGACAAATCAGCCCTTCAGAACACACGCAATTTACAGACAAAAATATTAGTTGTGGTGGTGGTGGGCGGTGGATGGAGTTGATGGAGATGATTGGTAGTAGAGGTTCAGTGTAGTGGTGGAGACAGTTGTATAGTAGGTGTCCTGCCGAGATGAGTCATCGGACTCCTTGGAGGTGTCACGAATAATAATAATAATAATGCAAATTATTATTAATTTGCATTTAATTATTAATTAAATGGCCTCGCCTACTCCCCGTATACGGGAATAAAAAGGCATTAGCTGATTTATTTAATAATGCAAAACACATCTCCTTGCAGACATGTATAATGCTATACATTATGGGAAGGGTCACCACCCAGACTGGTTTCCCTGTTTTAAGTGTGGGGTTACCTCTCCATAAATTGCAATCACTCAGATCACCCAACAGTGAATGATGAGTGATCATTTAACTCAGTGTTCGCTCCCTCCAGTGGCACGCTAACCCCCACCAGACAAAACAGGCAAATCCCTATCCCCCCCCAAGAAGATCCGCTCATATCTCAAGGAAAGCACTGCCCCTTCTGTGCAAAAGCACATCCATGAGAGCTAGACCCGGAAACAGCAATAGCCGAGCCTCAGTTAAGACTTCATTGGCTACAGCAGGGTTTCCCAAACTGTTTTCCGCAGAAAGTGAATAAGTGTTCCGTGAAAAATTATCAAAAGTAATATGAGCTTGGAATGGTTATAAATACTGCAACAAGCTCAAAACATGTTTGTAAATCAAGTGCTCCTCACTTTGTGTGTG
Source organism: Typopeltis vanoorti (assembly GCF_054136105.1). Taxonomy (NCBI): domain Eukaryota; kingdom Metazoa; phylum Arthropoda; class Arachnida; order Uropygi; family Thelyphonidae; genus Typopeltis; species Typopeltis vanoorti. Next base: position 89,585,271 of record NC_143565.1, read on the forward strand.
GATTGTGCTATTAAGGGTAGCGTGCACTTACCTTGAACTCAGCCACTCGTGGTTGTCGACACCTCCGAGCGCGAGTGAATTATGGAGGTATCTGTTCTAGGAAACGTGCAGTCACAAGCAAAGTCAATGCAATGCGTCCTTGGACACCTGTAATGTGCACTATCGCATTTTTGCGATGCGATACAGCCTGCATCGGCAATGGTGGGCGCTTAGCTTTACACGGAATATTAGATCGATGATACCTGACTCTAACCAAGGTGTTCCATTAAAATTTCAGGATTTGTGAAGTGTTCCATCATAAGAAAAGTTTTGGGAAACGCTGGGCTATAGCATTGCCACAGCCACTTCAGCACAAAAGCATCCGTGAGAGCCACACCTGGAATAGCAATAGCCGAGTCTCAGTTAAAACTTCATTGGCTACAGCCTTGCTACAACTACTTCCGCACAAAAGCACATCAGTGGGAGCCAGAGGTGATACCAAGGTTTAATGCAGGCGTCATATTTCAATATACGAGTTGCCAAAAGGTGTCACACCTTATTATTAAAATACTCTGGATTAGAGATAGTTAGTTGCTGAAAGTTTTTCCACTTGGTTATACTATAAATTAAAGATACCAAGAAATTATATACTTGGTTTAATCCTTTATCTAAGTGTAAGCAAAGTTTGCACCTGGAAGTATTTTCAGGACTTGGGCAACTCGTGGTAAAGGTGGTATGACTTCACATCACTTGCCTTAGTATCCCATAACAAAGCACATTTCCTTGTGGACATGTATAATGCTATGCAATATGGGAAGGGTCACTACCCAGACCAATTTTGACCTTTGTTGAGGTCTGATCAGTGGGAGCCACACCCAGAGGTGATATCAAGGTTGAAGTAAGTCCTGAAAATACTTCAGGTGCAAACTTTGTTTGCTTACACTTGGATAAAGGATTAAACCAAGTATATAATTTCTTGGTATCTTTAATTTATAGTATAACCAAATAGAAAAACTTTCAACAATCTTTCTGACAACCAGTCACCTATCTTCACTAGTCTATTATCCAATCCCATCTGCTTCAATTGAGTTACCAACTTGTGGTGCAGCAGTCTATCAAAAGCATATGTGATACACAGTATCTCCCTTGTCCGATATATTCGTCACCTTGTTATAGTACATATGCAAATTTGTAAAACACAACCTCCCCTTAACAAACCCATGCTGACAAATACAAAGAATACTTTAGGTATTCTTTGTACCCAACCTGTTATCAATCCAATTTTACATCCTATCTCTTACCAACCTCTCCACTACCTTAACTACAACTTCAGGTATATAATGGGCCTATAATTTGTTGCCTTACTGCTACCTTTGTGAAGTGGAAGAATTTTGCCTTCTTTCCACTCCTTTGTGACTTATGCTGTTGTAAGACTCTTGTTAAACAGGTAACTCCTTGGAACATCCCCTTAAGACATGTGGTGATATGTCATCAAGTCCTATTACCTTATTGACATCTAGCTTATTTAACTCTTCATATACCTCTTGCTTGCTTACCATTAAGTCTTCTCTCATTTCATTCTCTATACTTTTACACTGAGGATGAAACACTATGAACTGCTCACTAAATACCTCAACTATGTCCCCTGCAGATGTTTTCAATCTCCCACTTTCATCCATTAATATCATCTTACCATAATCATTCTTCTTTCTACTTGCCACATATTGAAAAAATTCATTATGTTTTTTCTTGGCCTGATTTTCCACTTTCTCTTGGTACTGCACTTTTGTTAACCATAACAATTGAGTCTCTCTCTCTCCTGGCCTGCTCTTTATACTCTTCATGTGATTGATTATTACCATTATTCATCTTGTGCTGCCTGCAGAGTGTCTTTTTCTTCTTCCAAATTTCAGCCTTTTGACCTTCAGAATATAGTCACATATCGATGTTATTATGTATTTCTCCTAAGCTCACCATAATCATCAGACTAGTACTTCCACATACTGTGTATTCTTGCTGCATATCATGTATTCTATTACTGTGCAAAATGCATACTTATACTCAGTAAACAAAAAAATTCTTAGAAAACAGCAAAATATAAATAAAACAGAGTAATAATTTTTTTTTCTATGTTGTGTTCATACACGAGAGGTAGGTGATCAACCTATAGTACATTAGTGCTATATATTATACTATAGGTATAGTACTAAAGGAGAAACTTGTTTACATTTGATTTAAAAGCCTGTATATTGTATACATACATACATACATCTTCAAGGCCCACCTTTCCTAATTGGGTTGTGGGGGCAGCAGCTGCAAGAGGAACTTCCAATGGTCACGATCCTCCACCACCAAGCTCAGGTGTTCTGGTGGGACTCCCAAATGTGTCCACCCAAGGTTTTGGCTATAATCTATCCAGCGAGTCCTTGGCCTTCCACGTGGCCTCCCACCCTCTGGCTTGGCAAAGAGGGCCTGCTGGGGGGGGGGAGCCTTTCTTGTAGCATTCTGACCAGGTGCCCGTACCAATGTAACTGTGATCTCTCAACACAGAGAAGCAATGGTTGAGTATTGAGGGTTTCCTGAATTGCAGAGCTTCTGACTCTGTCGAGTCTTGTCAGCCCCGCAACCCCTCAAAGGAACCTCATTTCAGCTGCTTGTATATTGTATTCCTTGGGAAATACATCGGGTGGGGGGGGGACTGTTCCACTGTTCAGCAGTAACAGGAATGAAGGAGGAGGAAAATAAACTTGTTCTGTGGGTTTCAAGGTGTACTGTGAAAGGATGTTGGACAGTTCAAATCCTGGGGAAATAATCTGAGAACAATAGTCCAAGAGGGGTCTGATCAGAGACTTATACAATGGAATGATAACACTCTTATCTCTGCAGGTCAGTGTCCTTCTCATAATAGCAGCAATCCTCTGTGTTACCTTCACCACCTTTGCAATATGTCCCCTAAACTTCAGGTTTCTATCAATCTTCAACCCCAGATCTCTTGTCTCCCCTACTTCCTCCAGTATAACTCCTCCCATAGAGTATGCAGCATCGCATCAATGTTTCCCAAACCTCAAGATCTTACATTTTGCTGCATTAAATTGACATCCCCATTCATTTGCCCATCTATCTAGCTTATTTAAATCCTCTTGCAGGGCTACCACATCTGCACTATTACTAATAATCCTTCCCAGCTTTGCATCATCTGCAAACAACTGAATATCCCCCTGCAATCCACTGGCTATGTCATTGATATAAAGGTTAAACAATATAGGTCCTAGTACTGAGCCCTGTGGGACCCCACTTGTAACCCTCTGCCTTCTGGAAACTGCTCCACCATACACAACTCTCTGATACCTATCAGACAGCCAATCCTGAATCCAGTTGACCAATCTGACATCCAGACCCATGTGATGCAACTTAAATATCAGCTTATCATGTGGCACCCTGTCAAATGCCTTCGCCAAGTCTAAGAAAATTGCAGTATATGCCTTTCCCTCATCTAATGTTCTTGTAATTTTATTATAAAAGGCTAGCATATTGCTAAAACAAGAGCGTCCTTTCACAAATCCATGTTGATTCTCACAGATAACATTACCCTCATCTGCCCAATGCTGTACACAGTCCCTCACTACTTTCTCCAAGATCTTAACAACTACTGATGACACACAGACTGGCCTATAATTAGACACTTCCAGTCTGTTACCACCCTTATGCAATGGTACTATCTTACCTTCCTTCCATTCCCTGGGCACCTTTGCCAAAGCCAGACTTTCAATGAAAAGCCATGTTAAAGGCACTGTCAATTCCCTAGCACATTCTCTCAAAACTCATGGTGAAATACCATCCAGTCCCACAGCTTTCCTGACATCTAAATTACTCAGTATCTGAAACACACTCTCCTCCTGTACCTCCAGCCCTCGAACCAGTCCTATCCCTCTAGCATTAAAACTGACTCCTCCAGGATGAAATACTCCAATACAGTGTTCATTGAACAATTCCACTGTGTCTTCTGCATCAGTCACTCTATTCCCATTTTTATCCCACAATATCATTCTTCCACAGTCATTTCTCTTCCTACTGGCCACATAGCTAAAAAAATTCCCTAGGATTTTCTTTGGATCTTAGGGCAAATCTCCTCTCATATTCCAGTTTCGCTTTCCTTACCACACTAGTCACTCTTCTGGCCTGTGTCTTATATTCCTCATGCATCTCTTCACCTGTCTCCTTATATCTCTTCCATAGCCTCTTTTTCGCATGCAATTCCTGTTTAATATTGTTTGTCATCCACTTTACTCCAAATTGCGTCCTCTTCTTCACTCGTGGTATACAACTTACCATTGCTGATAACAATTATTCTTTCACAATTTCTCACACACTGGTGATATCCCGGCCTTCCAATTCCTCCCTCCATGAAACTTCCCAAAGTTGACGTCTAAGACTATTATAATCACCTGCCTTATAATTCCACATAAGTTCCCGTCTCTTTGATACTCCTGCATGTCTATTCATTTTCCAAGTTAACACCATATGGTCACTCTCTCCAACTGGTGGGAGAGATGTCAACTCAGTTATTATCAACTCTTCTGATGCTATAACCAAATCCACAACTTTTGAACCTCTTGTTCCCTCTGTTACATGTTGCCTAAGACATTTGTCCCTCAAGAATTCTAGAAATTCCATTCCCCTATTGCTACATGCATTTTCCTCTCTCCAATTTATACTACTGAAGTTAAAATCTCCCATAACAATCATTCTTCTTGCACTTGCCAAATTTAGCTGTCTAAACATCTCCTGGTCCCCATCCTCTGTGCTCCTGGGTCTGTAGCAACACCCCACTAAATATCCTGTCTTGCCTACCTCTACCTCACACCATACGCTCTCAAAATCATTTGTCTCACTTCCTTCCAAATTTTCCACTCTTAGAGGACATAGGTCATCACTTATCATAAGCAGTACCCCACCACCACGCTTTCCCGTCCTATCCTGACGAAAAATGCTATACCCAGCGACTTCTATTCCTGTTGTTATATCCCCTTCTGTCAACCACGTCTCAATGATCCCAATAATTTTTGGCCAGGCTGATGCTATCTGCGCCACCAATTCCTCTCCCTTATTCCGGATACTCCTGGCATTAGTATAAAGCATATAAATGCCATTGTTTCTATACCCAGCATTATCCCTTCTAGACTCCACTGGGCTCAGTGTTACCTGACATTGTCTCCCTTCTCCCAAGTATCCATTCCCACAAGAGGCCACCCCTGCTATTATCCTCCCTGGGACACACTGACTCGTTCTGAACAGCAATCTCTCCAGATGCCTACGTCCTTCCTCATGCAAATGTAAACGGTCTCTCACATACAATTCCTCTCTTTCCTCAAATGCACTCCAAGCATCCACATATACCAGTCCTCTCTTGTCACACATTCTCGCTATTATGCCATTCAATATCACCGCTCTTCTGCTCAGCTCATCATTATCATACCTAGGCAACACGCACACTATTTTTCCTCTCTCTGTCTTCTTCCGTACAGTCTCAAGCAAAAATCTCATATCTCTCGCTGCCCGACTTATATTACCACTCAAGTCATTCGTTCCCACCATCACAATCATCTCATCCACCCTTTCACCTCTCTTAATTGCCATAGCCACCATTTCTATTGTTCCTCCTGGGAAACACTCCTCACGCATCCTATCTTGAACACCACAGATCATTGAGTCACCATACTTTATACCTCTTACCATTCCCTCGCTCCTATTGTTTCCATTCTCTCCTCTTCTTTCATTCCCATACCTCTCTCTTCTACTGTTTCGGTTCTCTCCTCTTCTAGCACTCCCATACATCTCTCTCATTCCCTCTCTCCTGCTGTTTCCATTTTCTCCACTTCTAGCACTTCCATATCCTTCTCTCATTCTGTCTCTCCTACTACTGTTTCCATTCTCTCGTCTTCTAGCATTCCCATACCTCTCTCTCATTCCATCTCTCCTACCACTTCCATTCTCTCCTCTTCTAGCACTTCCATATCTCTCTCTCATTCCATCTCTCCTGCTGTTTCCATCCTCTCGTCTGCTAGTATTCCCATACCTCTCTCTCATTCCCTCTCTTCTACTGTTTCCATTCTCTCCTCTTCTAGCACCCCCATACCTCTCACTCATACTCCCTAAATTCTCTCTCTCTCCTACTCTGATTTGCCTTGCATTTATCTCTTCCATTCTCCTAATCTTATCTTTCATACTTCGGCTCTCATTTACAAGACATTCCACCTCCTCTTTCAACTCATCTATCTCCCTCTGCAGGTCAGTCACTCTTAATCTAAATTCACTCTCCCAAACAAAACCATCTCCTAAACTTTCACAGTCACTCACACCTTCCACACTATCAACTATTATTTTCTCATTCTCTCCTATCATACTACTTGTCTTCCTACATTCATTCCCCTTTCCTGGAGCAACAATGTCGGATATCGATATATCTAATGTACCTATTTCCTCCAACTGCCTGCATTTTGTGCACATACGCTCTCCACTCTCTTTAACAAGCCACATATGTAATTCCCGAGATGCATACATACCGCAAGTACTGCATGCCACAAAGTCCCTTATGATATTGCTAATAATTGAGTTCTTAAATGGCGGAGGACTTGGCGTTACGCCACTTGCGACTGCTGCTGAATCCACCATCATTCCTTACTGCCGAGTAGCGTAATCTTTAATAATTATTCAATTAATAAATAAGAGGAAAAAAAAGTACAAACATCAGAACATTTAAGTACTAAATATAATTAAATAAAATGAAATATAACTAAATACAGTAACTTAGCTTCGTTTTGTCTTTCACCGTTATGCGTTCGATTCCGACGGTACCAAAATATATTATATTGCGACAGCAACTAATTTCCAAAAAAAACAACCACTGAAGTACACTCGTATTCAGAGAAACAATTTAGCACTCAAAAACGTAGAAAAACGGGGAAAAAAGTGGACTATTCACTGATTAAAAATCACTTTCTTCTGCACAGCTCAAATTCACCGCCACGTGCTACGGCGACGTTAGCGCCACTCAAAATTGAATCCTAAAAACATTTCCTGCCGAAACCCGGGATCGAACCAGGGACCTTTAGATCTTCAGTCTAACACTCTCCCAACTGAGCTATTTTGGCGTATAAAATTTCGTGGGCTCGTCCGGGATTTGAACCCGGACCTCTCGCACCCTAAGCGAGAATCATACCCCTAGACCAACGAACCGGCTGTGAATAAATTTCGGTCGAGGCGGATTTGAACCACAGACCTATGGATATCAGTACTGTTACACATCTACAGTCCACCGCTCTGCCAACTGAGCTGTGTTGCAGAAGAGAAAAAATGAGAAGAGTAAGAGGGAAAAGAGAAACAAGAAGAGGTAGTAAACAATTCACAGTGAAAGGTCTTGTTCTCTGCAGTTAGCGATGTTCTCAAAATAGCTGAAGACATGGACCCCAATTTTGAATGCTACTTATTAGTAGAAAGGAAAGCACATGATGCATTTGCTTGCTATAAACAAATTTATGATGAAAAGAAGAAGAGAAATAAGCAAAGCACATTGAACATTTTCATCAAAAAAACAAAGGTTACACCAGAAGAGCATCAGCCTGGTCCTTCACATACGGAGGGTAATGAAGATGTCATCGTGGAGGAAGATTTGAGTGATTATTCTCCTGTTTTATAGTGGCAATAACACAAAGTACAGTTTTATAAGGTTTAAAAATTAAAATGACAGTATACTTATTACAGTTTAGTCCCTAACCCCCTATAAATCTGTTGATTTAATGTATCAACTTACGTCCGACTGACTTACGTCCTGCTAGATGGAATGGAACCCCAACGTATGTAGAGGGATGACTGTATTTATAGAATACACAAATAATTGCGGAGACCAAACATCTGTGTGAAAGTGAGGGGAAGGAATTGGTAAGAGATGGGTCATTTATCAATCTAATTGCTCTCCTCTGTATTGAGTCAAGCATTTTGAGGGAGCTTTTAGGAGTCTCACTCCAAATGTGAGAGCAGTATTTGATAGCTGGGTGGATTTGTGATTTGTATAAGGTTAACAGCTGTTTAGAGGTGAAGTAACGTCTTGAGTGAAAGAGAAATCCTAGTTTTTTTTGTAAGCTGATGCAGTGGTTGTAATGTGTTTATGCCAGGAGAGGCCTGATGTCAGGGTAATTCCAAGAAGAGAAATCTTATATTGTCTAGAAATTTTAGTGTTATCAAAAACAATACTTGGGGGGGGGAGATGTTTCTCTTTTGTGAGAAATAAGACAGAACTCGATTTTTTCTACCAATGGGATCAGATAAGCTCGTCAACTTCAATGCTAGAAAAAAACCCAGTTCTGGCTTATTTCTCACAAAAGAGAAACATTCCCCCCCCCCCCCCAGTATTATTTTTGATAACACTAAAACTGTAGGTTGAAGCTAGTTGTGTAGAGTAAGGTTTGTCAAATGAAAGGGAGGAGTGCAATGTGCTGCTATCTGCAAAACTGTGTATTGGATTAGAGGTCAATTGAAATAGGTCATTGATGTACAGAAGGAAGAGGGTTGGTGAGAGAATAGAACCTTGTGGAACCCCAGCATTAGTTGTATGGTGAGAGGATAAGGAACCATCTATCATCACACATAGTGTGCATCCAGACAGAAAGCTGGCAATCCAACTGCAGAAGTCTAAGATAGTCCAAATGATAAGAGTTTGCTTAGTAAACCTTTGTGCCAGACCCGGTCAAAAGCTTTCATGATATCAAGTGAAACCACTTGAGATTTGTCAAATTTCTCCATGGCATTTGTTCAGAGATATATGAGCTGGGTGATATACTCTCATATATCACCAATGATCTACAGTTCATTGGCAGCAATAGAATCCATACTGGTGGGCGCTTAATAGCTGGGTGCCTGTAGGATCTTAATCTAAAGGTATATAGATGGAGTGGGCTCTATAAATGATATTTTTTTCTTAGTGTATTTACTGGCATTGAGGATAATGGTAGCACTTACCTTGTCAGACCTGATGATGACATTGATGTCATCTTTATGTAGTTTACTGAGGGCATGAAGCTGGCAGAAAGATAGATTTAATTTTGCTATGCAAGGTAGTGTAGGAGTTGAGAACTCATGGTTTTCTCCACTTTAGATAGGACTGACATGAGTGAGATAGGGCAGTAAGATGGCAGTGATTTGTCGCCCTTCTTAGGAATGGGTTGAATATAGGCTAATTTCCAGCTTTGGTGAGAGTATGTACAGGCAGCATAAGATAGGAGTCAGTAATAAATACACATATCAAGCACAACAAATTTTACAAGATGATATGCTGCTCCATCAAGTCCAGTGTATTCCTACCACACGTATGTGAATCACCTGATCATCATCATTTATTCATTGGATTATCCCCTCTCCATGTTAAAAGTTTAATGAAGTGAAACAGCACTAGGAAAGGATTAAAAATAACATTTAATTCTTCCATTGTATTTCATCTCAGTTACAGAGACATCATCATCAGGGAGTACAATACGAGACATGTAACCCACTCACACGCACAAAACTAAATGAAACACTTGGATGAAAGATTAGAATTTAGGTGTGTGTGTGGGGGGGGGGGGCTCTCTATGGACACCTGTCATCAACATAGAATGTAGACTAAGGTCTTGAAGTATTAGTGTTTCCCATGTTTTGGGAAGTTTTATGCAATCATATTTATTCAAATTAGACTGATTTTTGAGAGCAGTAGCAAATTCTACAGTCTTTCATTAATAGGCTTTCTCTTCTAAATTTACTGTGATGGAGCATAATGGTCTTGTTCCAGTTGATTTTGTGAGCTGCATCCAAAGCATAGTCTGCAAGGCCAGATGGAATATAGTCTTGACTGCAGAGGTAGTTTTTATATTCTTCTATGCAGATGGTGTCTGATCTTGCTGTCTGTTCATAATAAGCTAATTTGCAGGAACAAGGAACTCTACATTCACCTGGAACTGAGAGAGGAGGAAGTTTATTTTTGGTTTTATTTTTATTTTATTTTTTTTCATACTGTAGGAACTGTAGCCATTATATGAAAAAGTATGGTGTATATGATTCAGTTCTTCTGCAATAAAGATCTCATTGGGACAAAGTTTATAGGCTCTATGTATTAGTGTTTCAATGACACTGTATTGTTGAGAGTGGGGGGGGGGGGTGATGGGAAATTTTGTGAATGTATCTGCCTGTGTAGTAAGTTTCCTGTATATTTAAAATGATAGGTTACCATTATGTAGACAGGTGATCAAGGCATCTAGACAGGCTAGACTATTATTAGCGATTGTAAATTGGATTCTATGGTGGAGACTATTGAGGGACCAAGAATAATGTTGAATGTGCCTGGCCTTGAGACAAAATAGAAAATAAATAATCTACATATCTTAACCAGATAGAAGGTTTGAGAGAGGCTGAGTCAAAAGCTTGTTTTGCAAAACTTGTTTCATTTTTATTGTCTGCACAAATATGTATTTGTATATTCTGATGTCATGTGTCTTTATTATGCCATACGCTAAATAAATAAATTTATTTAGCAAGGGCTTGTCTTGCAAAATCTTCCATAAAAATAAATAAATAAATAAAAAATTGGTAGAGGGGAGACACCATAGTGGTACCCTCTATTTGCTTATAAATTTTGTTCTTCCAAGAGAAATAACCAGAATGGATAGCAAAAGAAAAGAGATCTATGATATCAAGATATTAAAAAAAATTAAAGCAATAATAAGTTGTCATTTAAAGGAATGTTAGTGAAAAATAAGGCGATGTCAAAGCACACTGGGATATCAGTATCATTAACAATTAGATTATAAAACTCTTCCCATTTTAAAAGTTCTATTGAGAACTTTTAAAATGGGAAGAGTTTTTTATGTATGATGTGGTATGACTAGTAAGGAGGGCAAAAGATTTTGCTAACTGGATAATTTATAACAGTGGGAAACAGTGGTATTACTATAGGATTTTAGGGGGAAATTGGTTTATGAATTTTTAAAATGGGAAGAGTTTTTCATGTATGATGTGGTATGACCAGTAAGGAGGACAAGAGATTTTGCTAACTGGATAATTTATAGCAGTGGGAAATAGTGGTATCTACTATAGGATACTATAGGATCTTAAGGGGAAATTGGTTAATTTTTAAAATGGGGAGAGTTTTTTATGTATGATGTGGTATGACCAATAAGGAGGACAAGAGATTTTGCTAACTGGATAATTTATAGCAGTGGGAAACAGTGGTATCTACTATAGGATACTATAGGATCTTAAGGGGAAATTGGTTTATGAATTTTTAAAATGGGGAGAGTTTTTTATGTATGATGTGGTATGGCCAGGAAGGAGGGCAAGAGATTTTGCTAACTGGATAATTTATAGCAGTGGGAAACAGTGGTAAGTGCCTCCATAGCGCAATTGGAAGAACAACGGTACGTTGCACCCTTCAATTGGAAAAGGCCTAAGCCCGAGTCTCGTCATGATGAGAGGAATCTTTATATGGACTTTTTCAATCGAAGGTGAGTTAGCTAATCTCATACGGAGGTAGCAAGGTTTTTTTTCCTGGAAACTTGGGTTTTTCATCCTGCATACAGACAAATTGGCCCTTCAGAACACATGCAATTTACAGACAAAAAATACTAGCTGTGGTGGTGGGCAGTAGATGGCACTGATGTAGATGATTGGTGGTAGAGGTTTGGTATAGTGGTGGACATGGAGAGTTGTACAATAGGTGTCCTCCCGTGATGAGTCTTCGGACTCCTTGGAGGTGTCACGAATAATAATAATAATACTACTACTAATAATAATTTTAGGTAAGCCCTATATCTGGGGGGGGGAATGGCAACTGAAAGGTTTAAGTGTTTTTGTGATGTCAGGAAGCCAGGAAGAAATTTTTTTGAGTAGCCTTTTTAATTTTTTAATTTGCAATTTAGCAGGATCTTAATCTAAAGGTGTATAGATGGAGTGGGCTCTATAAATGATATTTTGTTTCTTAGTGTATTTACTGGCATTGAGGATAATGGTAGCACTTCCCTTGTCAGACCTGATGATGACATTGATGTCATCTTTATGTAGTTTACTGAGGGCATGAAGCTGGCAGAAGATAGATTTAATTTTGCTATGCCGCAAGTAGAAAGAAGAATGACCATGGGAGGATGATGCTAGTTGATAACACTGGCAGATTGGTAACAAATGTGGACGATATAATTGAATTATTCCATGATCAGTTTATTGGTCTGTTGCATCCTTGTGAAGGCAACATCAGCAGAAGTTGAAGTGTAGAATGTATGGCAGAGGAGGGACATGCTGAATGAGCAGGAAGTGTACGAGTAATTAAGTAAACTTGATGTTAATAAGGCAGTAGGATTTGACAGTATATTTCCACATGTCTTGAGTAAATGTCCTATGGAATTAATGACACTTTTGGCAACTATTTAACATGAGGCTTGCAACAGGACTAGTCCAAAAGGAATGGAAGGTGGGAAAAATTATTCCACTTCACAAAGGAGGGAAGGGATAAGAAAGACTACAAATTACAGGTCAGTCTGTCTGTCTGTCTGGGGTTGTTATGTTAAGCATTGGAGAGGTTGGTGAGGACTAGGATTCAGAAGTGGGTTGATAATAGCGGTATTTTTATGATGTCAGCATAGGTTTTTTAGGTGGAGGTCATGTTTCAGTAATCTGCTTATGTATAGAAACAAGGTAACAAACTCATTCGATAAAGGATATAAGGTGGTGTACTTGGATTTTTCAAAGGACATTGATAGATTCCTATAGCCCTACAAGAGGATTTGAAAAAGCTAGATAGATGGGCAAATGAATGGGGGTTTCAGTTTAATGCAGCAAAATGTAAGCTCTCGAGTTTTGGGAAACATCGATGGGTCACTGCATACTCTATGGGAGGAGTTATACTGGAGGAAGTAGGGGAGACAAGAGATATGGGGTTGATGATTGATAGAAACCTGAAATTTAGGGGACATATTGCAAATGTGGTGAAGGTAACACAGAGGATTGCTGCAATAATGAGAAGGACACTGACCTGCAGAGAGATAAAACAGTTTTGATTCCATTGTATAAGACCCTGATCAGACCACACTTGGACTATTGTTCTCAGATTTGGTCCCCAGGATTTGAAGGGGATAATTTAACTGTGGAAAGGGTACAAAGGATAACAAAGATGGTTTCAGGACTGTACAATAGTTATGAGGATAGGCTGAGGGAATGTGACTGCAGAGTTTGGTGGATAGAAGAAGGAGAGGTGATATGATTGAGACTTTTAAACTGTTGAGAGGTGGTTACAGGGTTAACACTGGGAAGTTCTTTCACTTGGTTGAACAGCGGGAAGGAGTGATGACAAGAGGCCATCCCTGGAAGTTACGAAAGGAAACTGTGAGAAAGAGGATGAGGAGTGGTTTCTTTGCATGGAGGGTGGTTGAACCATGGAATACATTGCCTGATGGGGTGGTGAGAGCGAGAACGGTCAATGAGTGGTATGATAGACTTTGTGTTTCTTAGGGGGGGGGGGACCTCCCCGCGATGAGTCTTGATAGACTTTGTGTTTCTTAGGAAGGACCTCCCACGATGAGTCTTTTGACTCCATGGAGGCCTGAATAATAAAAAAATAATAATAATATGACAAGCTGGTAGCTAAACTGAAACAGATGGGATTACATAACTGACTTGTAAGTTATAAATTAAAGATGCCAAGAAATTATATTCTTGATTTAATCCTTTATCCAAGTATGAGCAAACATTGTTTGGCACATGGATGCATTTTGTTGTATAACTCTATAAGATTATAAGCTGTAGAAAGTTTTTTTTCACTTGATTATATTATAAATTAAAGATGCCAAGAAATTATATTCTTAGTTTCATCCTTTATCCAAGTGTAAGCAAACAAAGTTTGCAAGTGATGACTTCACATAAAGTCAATAGAAGTCATTAGCCTCTATATAAAAGTAGCAATGTTGTGAAAATACTTCACATGCAAACTTTGTTTACTTACACTTGGATAGAGGATGAAACCAAGAATATAATTTCTTGGCATCTTTAATTTATAGTATAACCAAGTGAAAACACTTTCAACTAAACTCTAGTATTAGTAAGTTGGATAGCTGATTGTCTGTCAGATAGTTATCAGCAGATTGTATATGGAGGAGCAGTATCTAAAAAGATGAAGGTCACTAGTGGAATACTACAGGGATCGGTTTTGGGACCATTGTCATTAACTCATATGTTAATGACATTGGTCTGGCTTAATTGGAGATGGGGATGTGCAGTTTCCCCAATGATGCAAAGTTGGAAAGGGCTATGAGAAGTAGAGTAAACATTGTGGCCTTGCACTAGAATCTCAATAAACTATGAGTCAGCAAATGATCGGAACGATCAGTTTAACGTTGCAAAGTGCAAGGTCTTGAAATTTGGTAGGCAAGGTTGGAATGTAGAATATACAGTTAATGGAGAAATTTTGAAGGAGATGTAGGAAATGAGGGATCTGTGATCTGAGATGATGGACAGAGACTTGAAGTTTAGGGGTCACATTGCTAAAACTGTAAGAACATCCCAATGGATTATGGCAATAATGAAGAGTAATGATGAATAATAATGATGTTAATAATAATGAATAATAGAGAATAATGAATAATGTCAAGGGGGGGGTGAGGATGCATTGGAGAAGGCCCAGAGAAGATTTATTAAGTTAGTGTCAGGTCTATAGAATGTTAGATACGAGGAGAGATTGAGGAAATGCAAATTACAAAGCCTTGTGAATAGAAGAAGAGGGGATATGGATATGATTGAGAGATATAAGTTGATAAGAGATTGGTACCAGATTAATGTGGAGAAAATATTTCATAGAGTAGAAGATATCAAGGGTAGAACTAGAAGAATCAATGGAAACTTCTACAGCTTCCATTTAGATTATACAGCTAAACAAATATCAACTATTTATGATATTTGTTTCATTAGAAGCCAAGTTATAGTGCCAAAAGTGACAGTGTTTTTTGATGAATGGTCGGTCGTCACGCTATTCATGCCATACGCGACGAATTCTTGCTATCAATCACTTCAAATCTTCCCGATAAAACTCACCATTGACCGTTTGGCCAAGCAGAACAAATTCTTTGTGGATAATGCCCTTGGAAATCATAGAAACAAATCAGCATTTTCTTTACTTTTGACTTCTCCAAGCGACTTTTTTTCGGATGCCTCTCTTCTGGTGGTCTCCACTCAACACTTTGGCGCTTTGTTTCAGGCTCATACTCAAAACACCACATTTCGTCACCAGTAATGATCATTTCAAGGATGTTTGAGTCCTTATGAGGGTTTTAATGAGTGCAGTGTTCAATTTGATACATTTTTTGGTCATCGGTCAACTTCTGGGGAACAAATCATGAATTCAATTTACGAAGGCCCAAATTCTTGGTCAAAATGTTGTGCACAGTTGATTTTAGAATCCTTAATTCATCTTCAATCAATCTCATGGATGATTTCGGGTTTTCTTCGATGAAATCACACACCTTTTGGATGTTAACTTTGCTCAGTCCAGTTTTTGGATTGTCCGGCTTTTCGTTGTTCTCAAGCATCTCACAACCACTTGTAAACGTGAGTACAGGATAAGCATTCATCACCGTATGTTTTTGAAGCATTTCATGCGTTTCAGTAAAACTTTTACCAAGTTTAACGCAAAAGTCAATTGCAGCTCTCTGTTTGAAACTCATTTTCCGACCGTTCGTTAATACACACTGTCATTCTTGGCACTATAACTTGACGTTTAATGAAACAAATGTCATAAACAGTTGACACATCACTAAGGAAGGCTGCTGCTTTCGACAACAAAAAGACACAACAGGTGGCACCACTAGTTTCTTATATTTTTGAAAAGTTTGGTTTCTTTTTGGACAGAGGGTGTAGAATTCAAAAAACGGTAAATTTTGTATGAAATTCACTGTAAAAAAATAAATATAATATGTAAATATGTGTATATATGTAAATGCTCTGTAAGATGATAAGATGATTATTATTATTTGTATATGTATATAATTTATATACATATAAATTATATACTGACTCATTGAGAGATGCCACATACTACACACACCGCCTATATTCTTGTATTCATTCACACTGCTTGCACATACCACATCCAATGGCAATTCATTCCAATCATGTACCTTCCTATGAGAGAAAAATGTAACCCCCCCTTTCTTACTGGCATTCATTCTCAGCTTTCAAGGATACCCTATTGTCCTTTTCTCCCACCTTCATAAAATGAAAAATTCCATCAACTGAAATCCTGTATGACCCTTTCAGAAATTTATACATCACAATCATATCACTCCTCTTTACATCCTATTGGTTTGTTATTTATACTTTACAAACAAATCTCTTTCCCTCTCCCTGTAAGATTTTTTTTTAAATTATGCCATAAATTCACATACACATATCTAGAACTTAATTTATAGAATCACATGCTATTCTCTTCACCCAAGATCCACATATACACAGTCTTGCTATAAATACTGTTACAAGTTCTGCATATCCCCACGTTGCTCACAGAATTGTGTGAGACCTGTTCTGTCCTGTGTGCAGCCAACATTCACATGCTTATCAGTAGAGAGAGAGTTGTCTAGCTGTATGGGTTAACATGTAAGGGTGAGATTATGAGAACCATGTAGCCTTAATAGCACTTCAATGTTGGAATGCACCCATCTGTTATTTTCAACACACTAAAAACATTTGGGATCAGTCAGATGTTTATGTATCAGACTATTAACCATTATAATGATACAAAGATATATCTGACTGCCAGAGAACAGATCAACTACGGTACATAAGACACAAGAACTTGTGATAGTTATGAAGGCGGGCCTCTGCCGTGATCCTGAGAGAATGCAGAAAGTGATATCATGAGAGATGAATGTTTCGCAGAGAATGATGTCATGTGCACTAACTGATGACCTGGGGGATGAGAGCCTATCATTGATCTACTGGACACTTTCTAACACCACAACTTATGCAGCAGAGGATAATAAAATCAAAGGCATTTCTTCAGTAGTATGCAAACAACAGATACAGAGATATCCAGATATCCTCTTCACAGATGAGAAGATTTTCACCATTGAAGAGTTGTTTAATGGAGAAACAATTCAGTATATGCTCCAGATGGTTGCACAGCATGTGCCATAGCACCCAGGATTCAGAGAGGTCCTCAACCTGCATCAGTGATGGTTTGGTGGTAGGTGATGTATCAGTGAGTATCCAAGTTGCATTTCTGTGAGAAAGAGGATCAAAACCTCTGCCGAGTGTATCAAGATACCATGCTGGAACCTGTGGTACAGCCCCTGAATAACACCTTGTTTTAAGGTAGGCAGTGAACCTTCCAACAGGAATCACCTCCTGCACACAAGGCGAGGACCACACAATAGTGGTTGGAGGAAAATGTGCCTGACCACATATCGCCATCTGATTGGCTATCTGGAAGTCACGATCTGAATGCACTGGACTTTAAATTGTGGTTGGAGCTTGAGCAAGTAGAGTGCAAGAAATGACACCCCAGCCTGAAGGTGGATTTGAAACAAGTAGTGGCAGCATTTCTGCTGGATATTGTGCGTGTGTGCCACCATTGATATATGGCCTGATAGCCTCCGGGTATGTATGAAGGCAAAAGGGAGATATCTCGAACATTGAGTGCTGCTATATGCAAGCTATACATGTGGTATGCTAAAAGCTGTAAATGATATGCTGATAGATTAAAGGTTTATGCACTGTTCAATTTGTAACAGTATTTATGACTGACTAGGTAATAAAACAAATGTTAATTATTAATAATTTATTTGTTTCCTGTACATTTCCTGTTCTCACATGGCTTGTTAATGATGGTTCACATATTCACACCTGTAGGATATGTGCTATTTAGCAATATCAGATTCACTTACAATTTTATTTTTATTTTTAGCAGCAGCCAATTTTGATTAAATAAATAAATAAAATAAATAAATAAATAAAAAGCAAAGGATAACTTAATTTTATTTTATATGTAAACATTTCCTAAATATATAATAACAAATGCATTATTTCTTGTAATGAGTAATTTCTTTATTAATGTTACATATATGAGAGAAATTTTTGTATATTTATGGCCCCACAAACTGTTTAATGGCAATATTTATTTGTAAAAATGACTCATCTCTAATTTAGTCTTTTATATCTGTGATGTAAACTTGAGAGATGAAAATATTGAACTTTCTGACAATGTTTAAAAGTTGTTAAAGAACTGGAACCTTGTTTACAAGTGACTTTTGTATCCTTGCCATGTTTACCACATCAGGCAATAATTCACTTGTGCAAAGTTTGTAGTTCTGAAGAAGAAGTTGAATTAGTGAGATAGAATAATAGAACAGCTGTTGCCTTGATTAGAATGAAGATGATATTCTGAAAAGTCAGAAGTTTAGGGAAGAAATAAAGTTTAACCTTCCAACTTTTCAATATGTGATCTCCAAAAAAAAGTGGAAAAGAGCATTATAAGGGAAATGAGCAGTTATCCCAAATTAATGGATGAATATCTTTAAAATGAAGCAAAGTCGCAGTTAGATAAAAGTGATATATAGTTTTTAACAAAGCAATGGACATTTCCTTTTGATATGTTATGCAGCAAATTTAAGTTTTTATGATGGATTCTTTTTTGTGTTCAAGGATAAGATTTGCAAAACGCTTGAGTGCGGTTAGTAGTTCGAAGAGAATCAATCATTTGATGCTGTTGGCACACTCTCCCTTGATGAGTCCTTGGACTACTTGGAGGTGTCACATAATAATAATAATAATAATAATAAGTTACCGGCGCCAGCCGGTAACTAATTCCTGATACTTATTTGATTATCTTAGTAACATTAGTTAACATAGGGATCACGTGGTGAGCAGTCGTAGCTCCCCTCTCTCCTTGCATGAAATGTTCCCCCTCACTCACACAGGTCCGAACGTTCTTTATAAGTGGTAGGTCTGTCTCAAAACAACAGAACTTATAAACTTTGGTTTAAAAGAATACATTTATTATAGCACAAGAAAAGATACACATTCGATTAGACATTCTAAATATAGTTGAAATAATAACTTCATTACTAAATTACCCTCTTATTCAGAATTGAAAGTCTGAATCCCCCCCCCCCCTTTTAGGTTAAGTGATCCAAAATTTCATTCTCTAAGCTTAAGTATTTCAACTAGATATCTCTGCATTATAATTAAGCTCGAACTCGATCCATCTTTGCAGAATTAATCAATACTCATTCCCTATGTACAATTGTAAGTATGGGTTACACATGGCATATCAAATTCACACTATTTTAAACTATAACATGGAAGACAAAGTCCAACTCTGTAAAGTTTCTATGCCCCACACTTTAAGTGAAAGTCAGGCTAACATTCACTACTACAGCTATCAGCTTCTTCCTAACAAACTGTTCAAAAGTTATGTTCCCTTTTTGGCACAAATTTAGAATAGCACGAGTCTTCTGACACAGACAATTAGTCCAACATAGTCACTGAGGCACTATGAGCAAACAAATGCATGGAACTCTTCAAATCCTTGTCCTCCTTTTCTTCTTTATGTTTACAATTATATAAGATAGATAAAAAGGTTGTACTTTACCATTTTGTCTTTACTAATGGGGTTTCCGTGACTTCCCCACGCTTTCATTTCAGATGTGGCAAGACTTCCGTATTCATTAGCCACTTGCTTCTATGGCTGCTGCGACTTACTTATTTCTTCTTCGAAGGTTGCCCTTCGCTGTCTTTACATTGGTGTGGTTTACCAATGGCTCCTTATTGAAAATCTGGCTTCATTCCACAGGTAGCTTTGTTCGTCTCGGTTATAACAGCAACCGGGAGATAGTTGCTGGTCACCGGCAACAAGCTTCCTCGGCCATCCAGGCTCGAACGGGAACACAGGAGCAGAAAAAACAAGAGAGCATTTGAACCGCGTGCCGCTCCTTATATCTTCCTCGCGAGCACCCTCTCTCATTGTCTACGTCATACACTTAGCTATAGCCGATTGGTTACTTTAACTCTGAACTGTTTAACATGGTCCTAAAACACAGTTTTTCTTAGCTTATTTTACAACAATAATTTTAGTCGAGTTGACATATCTTTGGATCATAATATGTACAGTACTCCTTCAACCCTGTTCTTGTAAGTATAAGCATGTCCTTTCCTTAAGTTTCTATTCTCTCATGTTGGGTCGGAAACAAATGGCCTATGGATAGTGGGTCAGTTATTTGCAACACAAACAAAGGTCCCCCTCCCCCCTTTAATTAAAATTTTTTCCTTAATGGAGTTATTGAAAAAACATTTTTTTTTTTTGATTGATGTTAGCAACATTCTCTTTTTTCGCTGGGTAAGGGTTGACCTCCTTGCCTACTCCTTAGCTTATACCTATGCACTGGATTTTGTGCCTCCTCTCCCTCTCTAGGCCCAGTCAGCCTATCTTGATTCCCCCGATTGGTATCATTTTCACAGGCAACATCTGGGGTCTCATTGTGTCTTATGAAGAAAGGGAAATATTCATCTTGGAGGCGTTCTTCCTCCCTTACATTGTGGTGTCCGTTTTTCTTTGATCGCAGATTGTTGTGGGTCGAGGCTTTTCTATGTCTATATCTGTTCTGGCCCCTCCTTCTTCTCTCATTTCCCCAGACACTCTCTAATGAGTCACCAAAACAGACTAGCCTTGCTGACCTAGTCTTGTATAGTTTGAGGCAATCAGAGTGGATAACGTTAACCTTACCACGAGGGCTGGTTTCCTTGATTCTGAAAGTCACAGGTGTTATCCTCTCGATCACCTCAAATGGTCCGAGTGCACTTTTGCAGAACTTTCCCCCCTTTCCTTTTCCCTTGTAACCCTGATCCATTAGAACCAAACTTCCTTTCTTTAGGTCCTTAGCTTTCCTTAGTCTGTTAGCATACTGTCTTGCATGGAGGGAGCTTCTTTCACTGGTCTCAGCCACTAAGTCATATGCTAACTTGTTATCTCTTATGAGGCTATTTAGATATTCCTCAATGTCGGGAAAACCAGTCTCTGCCCAGGCAAAAAGGGTGTGAGGTAGACGAACATCCCATTCGGAGATCTGCTCCTCTGCTAGCTTCGCCAAGGTGAGCTTCAGAGTGCGGTTCATCCTCTCACACATCTCATTTGCCTGGGGGGTGATATGGGATGGTGAAAATTTTCTTTATCCCAGTGATTCGCATAACTGTAGGAGTACCTCGGCCGTGACGTTAGTGCCCTGATCTGACAGCAGGGTCTCACGTGTCCCATACCTCGAAAAGATCATCTTGAATAACTTGTTTGCTACAGTTTTGGCCGTTTGATCCTTCATGGCCATGGCCTCAGGGAACCTGGAGAACATGTCTATCACGACTAAGATGTACCTATTCCCCTTCAATGTGGGGAGTGGCCCCACAATATCCATGGCCACGGCCTGGAAAGGGCGCGAGGGGAGAGAGAGAGAACGGCTGAATAGTGGCCTTACCAGTGACTGGGGACTTCCTCTGACATAGTATGCAAGAAGAGACATATGCCTCCATCACGTCTCATACCTTCCCAGAGGTACCTATCCGTCACCCTCCTCAACGTTCTGTGTATTCCCTGATGCCCTGCTAGATTAGTATCATGGAATGTGTGTAACATCCATGGAATCATAGCTTCGGGTACTATTATTTTCTCTCTCCATCTCCCAGTGATGCCTTGTCTAGATAGCAGAAGGCCGTCACTGTCTATTTGCATATTGTCATCTGGCTTTGATCCATGATATCTGCCGTTTGCACTTAACAACTTCTTGTAAACCGCTCCCCATACCGGGTCGGTTTTCTGTGCCTGAATGATGTCAGCTTTCTTCCAGGTCTGACACTGGGGTTCGGGTACTCCCTTTTCCTTTGATTCTTGAATGACTGAGACTCGTTCAGCAGTTCTTCCGATGTGGTTGGGACTTTCCTCAGTCTGGGGCGTTAATGACCGGGACAGGTAGTCAGCTACCACATTAGCTCTTCCGGATATGTAACTGACCTCCATTCTAAACTCCTGCATCTCTAAAGACCAGCACACAATTCTTTGATTTTTATCCTTCATAGAAGACATGAAGGACAAGGGTTTGTGGTCAGATCTGAGGACGATGTCCTGCCCTAACAGTAGGTGAAGGAGCTTCCTGAGGCTATATACAATTGCTAATGCTTCCCCTCTCAATTACTGAGTAATTCTTCTCTGAAGGGGACAACGGACAAATTCCTACTAATGAATGTGACTGATTTGAACTATTCCCCTTCCTTTTGTTCCAGTATGGCACCGATAGTATCTTTGGATGCATCAGCCGCAAGGTAGAAGGTCTTCCCTAGCTTTGGGTGAATGAGGATGGGGGCCATAGTTAGTGCCTTGTTTAACGGGAATGCTTCTTGTTGTTCTGCCTTCCAGAAACCTGACCAGGAAGGGAACAAATTTTGTTCCCTTCCTGGTCAGGTTCACTATGGGCCTCGTTATTTCGGAACATTGGGGAATGAATTTATGGTAAAAATTTACCATTCCCATATACCGTCTAACCTGCCTGATTGTGGAGGGGGGTTTTACATCTAGTATGGCATTTACATTATTTCATGAGGGTGTTATTCCATCCCCTGTTATAATATGCTCGAGGTATTCGACTATGTCGAGGAAGAACTCGCACTTTGAGTATTTCAGTGACAGCCTGGCTTTGTCCAACCTACCTAACGTGTTCAGCAAGGTTTCAGTGTGCTCCTTTATGGTGGTGGAATATATCAGTAGGTCAACCTGGAAGCATAAAACGCCTTTGCCTAAAAGTCTCGCCAGTACATCATTCATGAGGCACTGGAAACTCATGGCAGAGTTTCGGGCTCCCTGAGGAAGTCGGCATAGTTGGTATTTCTGCCACTTTGTGGTGAATGCGAAATATTGCCTATCTTCCTTCCTGAGGGGAATCTGGTAGTACCCAGAGTTCAGGTCAAGTTTTGAAAAGCCCTTTGCCCCTTCCAGTCCGACCAACATCTCTTCTATTGTACATACTGGAAAGTCGATGGGCTTTATGACTTTGTTCACTTCTCTTAGGTCTAAAACAAACCTCAGGTCACCATTTGCCTTCTTGACCAGTATGAACGGGATACCGACTTTTCAATCACTCCTGCCTTCTCATAGTCCATGAGCTTCTCTAATTTGTCTACGTGTTTCAGGGGGGTTGGGTATTGTTTTATGTGTATGGTTGAGGTTAATTGTACAGTGTGCTCTACTGCATTCGTACAGGTAAGGGTGCTTATCCCTTCAGTGACTACCCCAGGGGTGTTGTTTGTATGCTACGTCAAAGAACAGTCTTATCTCCTTTATATCGCGATCAGAGCTATGGTTGTTTATCGATCTATTCATTAATCACTCCTTCCATGTGATTTGCTTCTCTTCAGATTTCTTTGCGGATATCAGATTAGTTTCAAGGGACTTATCTTCGTGCAACTTTCTGCATGGGTTGATTTTGGGGTGGTAGGTTTTCCCACAAAGAGATATTGACTGGGTTCCAAAGTTGCAGGCGAACTGGTTTGCTTTTAGGAAGTCCATCCGCAGAATAACTTGGTTACCCATGTCTGCAGGTATCTCAGGGAGGATTATTAAGTCATGGGTGAGATCAATTGGGGAAGCAGGCGATTGATAATTTTGCCCTTATTTTTGTGGAGGATAGCAGCTCAATTTTGGCTATTCCCATTATTTTGTCGGGTTTTTGGAGGGGGATGAGTATTTTGTTGTGGGACATGTCGAGCCTTTTGTATAGGTTATGTGGGATGATGGATATGTGTGCCCCTGTGTCGAGGAGGAATTCACATGGTGTTTCTTCTATGCTTCCCTGGATGAGGGCGAGGTTCCCCTCAAGGTTTGCCTCAGTTATGTTGGTGCTCTGCATCTGGTAGTATGTGGTCTCATGATTCTTGGGGAATGCTTTTCTTCTATTATCATGTCTCTGTATTCAGAGGCTTGGACAATGTTTGCTACTATTTCTTCCCTCTCTCTAGCCGCTACGTAGCACGCATCAAGCTATTTGTACCTTTGAGGTATATGCTCTCTTGTAATTAAGGCAAGATGCCTGTTCGGAATTGTTGTAATGTTAGCCATTCAATGTGTTCTTTATCGTGTGGCGAGGTTTTAATGTCATGGGCGAGTTTTGAAGTCTGTTGAAGAATTCTGGCACCCTTTCCCCTTTTTTCTGTAGGCATTTGAAAAATTTTTTAAATGCTTGGTTAGCTCCTCCTTCCTTCTTTTTTTTTTTTTGAACTTGGATATCAATGCTTTTTTGAAATGGTTAAATTTTAATGCTCTGTTTAAGGTGGGGTAGGAGTGCAACGTTTTCTTTGCTTTCCCTTCTAGCCGTACTAGGGTATAGTATTAGGGTTAAGAGTTGAGGCTCACTCTAATTTGCTGCCTTTTTAAGCCTTTCTATGTACCAGAGGAAAGATTCTATGTCATCATTCCCTTCCCTTGAGAATCTGGGACATATTTGTTTGGGGTTCATGATTTTGAAAAATTCTAGGTTGCTCATCTCAGTTGATGTTGGTAAGGACATACTTACTCTTTTAAGTTGTTATACTCTATTACGAACTCAATTTCTCTCTATTATTTTTCAATTTCTTAATTAAGTTCTGTGTGTGAGACTGAAACCAACTTATCATGCTTGTATTGCTTGCTTTATAATTTTTCTTTCAAGCACATCCTGTCGACTGCGGCATTGTTATGTCTTGTGTTTCTCTCTCTCTGTTTTATTTTATTATATTTTATTTATTACTCCTACTCTCTAGTTCCCTATTTTGTATTATCTTTATTTTGCTCCTAAGTCGACTGCGCTATTGTTATATCTCTTATCTAGCCCTTGTTACATCTTGTACCTTCTTTTTATTCTTTATATACTACTATTATTATCCTATATTCCTGCGTACCAGAAATTTCGTTTCCGACAAATTTGTTTTAGAACAACTGCGCCAGCCGGTAACTAATTCCTGATACTTATTTGATTATCTTGGTAACATTAGTTAACATAGGGATCACGTGGTGAGCAGTCGTGGCTCCCCTCTCTAAATTGCATGAAATGTTCCCCCTCACTCACACAGGTCCGAACGTTCTTTATAAGTGGTAGGTCTGTCTCAAAACAACAGAACTTATAAACTTTGGTTTAAAAGAATACATTTATTATAGCACAAGAAAAGATACACATTCGATTAGACATTCTAAATATAGTTGAAATAATAACTTCATTACTAAATTACCCTCTTGTTCAGAATTGAAAGTCTGAATCCGCCCCCCCCCCCTTTTAGGTTAAGTGATCCAAAATTTCATTCTCTAAGCTTAAGTATTTCAACTAGATATCTCTGCATTATAATTAAGCTCAAACTCGATCCATCTTTGCAGAATTAATCAATACTCATTCCCTATGTACAATTGTAAGTACGGGTTACACATGGCATATCAAATTCACACTATTTTAAACTATAACATGGAAGACAAAGTCCAACTCTGTAAAGTTTCTATGCCCCACACTTTAAGTGAAAGTCAGGCTAACATTCACTACTACAGCTATCAGCTTCTTCCTAACAAACTGTTCAAAAGTTATGTTCCCTTTTTGGCACAAATTTAGAATAGCACGAGTCTTCTGACACAGACAATTAGTCTAACATAGTCACTGAGGCACTATGAGCGAACAAATGCATGGAACTCTTCAAATCCTTGTCCTCCTTTTCTTCTTTACGTTTACAATTATATAAGATAGATAAAAAGGTTGTACTTTACCATTTTGTCTTTACTAATGGGGTTTCCATGACTTCCCCAAGCTTTTATTTCGGATATGGCAAGACTTCCGTATTCATTAGCCACTTGCTTCTATGGCTGCTGTGACTTACTTATTTCTTCTTCAAAGGTTGTCCTTCGCTGTCTTTACATTGGTGTGGTTTACCAATGGCTCCTTATTGAAAATCTGGTTTCATTCCACAGGTAGCTTTGTTCATCTCGGTTATAACAGCAGCTGGGAGATACTTGCTGGTCACTGGCAACAAGCTTCCTCGGCCATCCAGGAGAAACTGATTATAAAAAAATAATCAGTTCCTCCCCCATTCCCCGTCCTTCTCGTCAACAAGATTTTAAAAATGCCATCACCATACCCTACATCCGTGGCACATCTGAAAAATTAGCCAAGATACTAAAAAAGTACAACCTACACATAGGATATAAGCCCTACCACAAATTTGCTACCCTTATCCGTTCTACGAAAGATCAGCTCCCTCCTCTCTCGCTGCCTGGAGTTTACAAAGTACCCTGTTCCTGTAAGCTGGCGTACTTTGGACAGACAGACAGATCAGCATCCATAAGCCTGGAGGAACACAAGTCTTACATCTGTAAACACAACTATGGCCATTCAGGCTTGGCTGACCATGTTTTGGACACCACCCACAGAGTATCATGGAAGAAAACCACCATGCTCCACCACAGCAAATTCAAGAAAGAGAGACTTTTCTTAGAAGCAGCAGCAGCTCTCAGAAACCAACCATATCTTAATAAATATGGTTGCATTAAGCTTCCGAAGATTTGGGAAACACTCATCACCAGAGGTCTCACTTTACATTCCAGGCCACCTACTACTGCCCTTAGAGGGCGCTCCACCTAGATAGGACTTTAGTGTCACCCACGTGGTTGGGCTTAGTATTGTAAGATTTGTGTGCACATGTTACATTAAGTGTTTTTGTAATCCCCGTAGATATACTAGTGACTAGGATGAAATATAGGAAGTATTAAATTCTATTTTAATTCTTTTTGAGTGTTGTAAAAAATCCATTAAGCCTCCAACATGATGTTCTCACAGCACTTAAGCCTCTACACACGAAGTTTAAGGAGTGGTATGATAGACTTTGTGTTTCTCGGGGGGGGGGGGGGACCTCCCCTCAGAGAGTCTTGATAGACTTTGTGTTTAGGGTGGACCTCTCCTCGGTGAGTCTTGATAGACTTTGTGTTTCTTAGGAAGGACCCGTTTTCACACACCGTTAAGGCATTACCATAAATTTACACTAATATCAATAGTTTGTAAATAAAGATATTATTTTTTTGTTTTCTTTGTGTCTCACTCAATCTCTTAAGTTAATTTATTATTAAATTATTAGCTTATTATTATTTTCTTGATTATATTATGTAGATTTGTTTAACAGTTTAGACAAATTAACAGCAGTGTATTTGAACGGTGTAATGAAAAGTTTTTGTTTCTTTTTCTTATTGATATCACGTACATTTGTATATTAATGGTTTGTTGTGATAGCCAGACTGAATATAACCATTGTAATGTGGTATTGTGGTTCTAAAAGTGTTTGCTTTGGTTATATTGATTAACATGGAAGTGGTAGTTAATGTTACAAAAATGGCAATAAAGAAGTGTATGCTATCAATACAGATGGTCTCAACTCAGAGATCAAGTTTTTTCTGATTTTTACACAGTGGATATGATAAGATGGTAGTTTTATGTATGCATCCAAACATGATAAGGATTCATGGAATGATAAAAAGGAATGTATTATGGTATGTGAGAAGCGCGATGAAAGGTCAGGACATTTGAAAATGAGAACGGTGTTAACAGGAATAATCAAAAAATGGATAGAAGGAAGTGCATGTGAGATGGTAATAATAGAAGTTATGTGGAAGAGCATAGGCAAGAGTTAATGAAACTGAAAGGAAGGCAGGAAGGAGTGTCAGAATTAGTGATAGTGGGCACAAATGACTTGGATAGTGAGACAAATAATGTGGATAGGGATTTCAAGAAGTTGTTGCAGGAGGTGAGGGAATAAACAGAGGAAATTTTTCAGAACCGGTCTGGTGGTGGGAGAACGAGGGATCATCCATGGAAACTGAGTAAGAGTGTAGTTAGCAAAGGTGTCAGAACTATGTTTTTTGCTTGGAGAGTAGTAAATGAGTGGAATAGGTTGCCAGAGTCTGTTGTGGGTGCCATGACTTGAATGAGTTCAAAGCAAATTATGATAGATACTGCACAAATGTTGGATAGGTCTTGACATGATGTTTAGAACCTCCTTCAATGAGTCTAAGGACTCCTTGGAGTAGCCCATAATAATAATAGTGATAGTGTCATTGGGAAAGTGGTTAGTTTGTTGCACAGATATGACTGAAGTGAACTGAGAAGGAGAGCAATGATATTACTATGGAATGACAAGATGGCCGAAATGTGACAGGCAGAGCATGTTCAATATTTGAATGCGTGGAATGAATTTGAATGGAAGTTAAAATGGTTCAGATCTGATGGAATGCATTTGAATGGGTTTGGTGTTGATCATTTGTAGTGATTGTTGTTAAATAACAGTACACAGGGTTCATACAAATATAGTGCCACTAATAATCAAAGAGAGATTGAGAAGCGGGTTGTGAAAGAACAGGAAGAGGACAGATACAAAGGTGAGGAAGTGATTATAGCAGGACAGAGTGATGCAGTGCAATGGGGATGATAAGAATATGAATGAAAATCAGAGTCAAGATCAGGGAAACTGGAATGGTCAGAACAAAGAGAGAAGTGTACTATTGCAGAGAGAGAGAGAGAGAGAGAGAGAGAGAATAAGAGTGATTGCATTGATGGGATGACCTCAAGGAGTGGAGAATTGTTATGCTTGTATACTAATGTATGGAGTATCAAAGTAAATGGGCTGAGTTTGTAGCATTGATCGACCCAGTATGTCCAAAGATAATTGACATAAGTGAAACTTGGGATTGACTAAGGATAGTGCATGACAGTATATGAGAAAAGATAGTATATGGTAACAAAGAGAGTGAATTTGTTGAGTTTCTGCAGGATAAAGCAGTGTATGATGGAAGCAACATAAGGTTTATTGGTGTTAGATTTTGTATATCATCAAAAATTGTGTATATTATCAAAGGATATGATTGTCAATCATCAACACTGCCTCCTGGTGAATTGTCCTAGCCTAAACAAATGTGGTGACATTATTTAAATTAAGGGGATATTAGATCCCACATTGTTTTAAAACCGAATAAGATTGGAATCAGAGAGTTTCATGCCGAATATAGTATAAAAACTATAAAAGTATCGGCTTATTTATTTAAGATATATTTAAGATATAAAAATATCTTAAATATAAAAAATATTTATATTTAAGTGGTTACATTAATTTGCCAAAAGTTTGGGAGACTGTTATCATAAGAGCAACTCTCACATAGTTGTAATTTTTTTTTTTTTTTTTTACAGCATCAGAGGGTGTCAAAATAGGACTTTAGATCTCTTGTCCATTTACAATTTTATTGTTCCACTTGCTCACTGTCACGTTTACTAGCTGTGTTGTGCTCTGATGATGCTGATTTGAAATTCAGCGAAATATAAGCAATTAATAAAACATCTTTTGATAAAATTGTATGGTGTTGTTAATACTGTTAAAAATAAGTCATGAATAACCGTCAACACCTAAGCTTATTTGTTGGTTTGTTTGCTTACACTTAGATAAAGGATTAAACAACAATACAATTTCTTAGTATCCTTAATTTGCAGTCTAACCTAGTGAAAAAACTTTCAACATCTCTGATCCAGAATATTTTAATAATAAGATATACACCTTTTCTCCACTTATATATCTTTTCCTTATATATGGGAAATATATAACTTTTGCATTACTTCAACCTTTATGTCTCTTCTGGGTCTGGTTCCCACTGATGACATTTGATAATATTCATCTCTGTGTTTGCTTGTTTCCTCAGTAGCACAGAAGCTCTGCTCGGTGGCAGGTGGAGCCACTGCTGAGTTTCCTGTCATAGAGTCATTCAGGTCAGGAGTGATGAATTTAGCAGTGATCCCCTAGGATCACTCAATGAGATTTAGAGTGATCTTGTAGATCACTAAGAGTTTTTGGAAAGGTATTTCCTACACGTTAACATACCTCAATAAAGGTCAAAACCAGTATGGGTAGTGGCTTGTCCCAAAATTCATAGCATTATATGTCTGAAAGGGCATGCACATTCTCAATGCTCTTTTCCTGCATTATCATACCTAGGTTACACATTCACTATCCTCCCTCTTTTGTAAAATTCGACGTAGCTTAAAAATTCGAAGCGCTTTACATCGATTTTACAGAGGTCAAGTCCCATGAGAACTGTAAATAACCTTGTTTGTTTCTATGTATATTTTGCTAAATATTAATGTAGTTAACCCTATGAGAAGTGACTATATTTACTGTTTTAGCATCAAAAACAAAGGCAATGCTTTGCCATCGGAACTTTGTATATAGCTATGTGTAAGAGCACAAGAAAGTTGTTTACAGTTATGTGTATGAGATAGTTGTTTGCAAGCTCTGTGCATAACACCTTTAAAGTTAGTATCTAAGAGTGCCACTAGGTTCAGACAAGTTTCTTCTGACCAGCAAGATAAAAAAAAAAGGGAGTGCTCGGAGGAGAACAAAGAGCAGGTCAAACTTAAAAGAAGATGAAAGAGTCATATTGAATTCTTCAGGGTTTTCAACCCTTAGTGCAGGGACCCGAGATCGCAAAATAAAAGGGGACCGAGCCGATCATCGAGAGGAGAGGCAGTTGGAACCAGAGCAGTCGGTGGCAGAGAAAAGAGGAGAGGCAAGGCCCTAGTTACTAAATAGGACAGTCCAGGTCCAGTTGCCAACAGAGGAGAGTCAAGATCCAGTTGCCGAGAGAGTAAGGCAAAGCGCTGTTACCGAAGAGCCAGAGCGAGTAGGCGGCAGTTACAGTCATTGGCGGTCGGCGAGGCACAGTCATCAGCAATTAGTAGCAGAAGTGGCGGCAGTTAGAAGCAGTTAGAAGCAGAAGTTCCCAAAGTAGGATCCAGAGGAGAATTTGCCTATGCTGAAACCTCTTGCATGTGCTATTCGAGTACCACCGATTGCAGTCCAAAAGCCTGCCAATATCCTGACGTGATACCGCTGAAGCAAGACACTCCTGAAGGAAGCTTAAGATCTGAGATGAAAGAAATGCCAGAAAGACTTTAGTGTAAGACTCTTGACTGAATGTGTGACACAGCCATTTTGTACATTTTCTCTTATAATCTAGGAGATATATATGCTGTTAAGAATTAGTTTAATAGTAATAAGAAGTGTCCATAAGAGAGTCAATTGGCATGTTAGAAGATGATATCAAATTTGTAAAAATAACTTCGCAGAGAGTTAGCTAACCTCTTTGCGAGTAAACTAGAAGTTTAATAAGTTGAATTTGTAAGCAGAGAGTAAAGAAGTTTTGGAGTTAAAGAGATTATTTAGTGATTATTTTGCAGTAAAAGGGTTATAATTTTATGCTAAAGATTTTATAGATGGATAGAGAAAGCAATCTTCCTGTCGTTTGATTCATGTATATTTCATATTAATGTAAATAAATGTGTTTTAATTATTTGTTAAAAGAGTGCTGCCTGATCCTTTATTTTACAATGCACTGTTTCTAAAAATAATCGGACTTGTGAGCGGGAAACAACTAAGGCATGAAAAGTGCAGTTTAATTACTTAAGAACCACAGCTGTTTATGTAAATTTTGTTGAAGGAATTTATGCTAGTAAGAGAGAGAGATCTACTGGACGTTTTATTGAGTCTTATGCCCAATATTGATATATTGGATGGTGCAGTCTAACAAATAAATTTTCCAGTGTTCGTAGGCATATGACTAGTAAATACGGAAGGTGGATAAACATAATATGCAGTAGAGTAAGTGAGAAAGGTTACGAGAGGAAAAGTGCACACTGCTAGTTAGTATAAAGAATAGAATAAAGAGATTACAATAACGCAGCAGACAGAATTCGTTACACTGCCATACAACCTCGAGCATTAATTTCAGAACTCTTGTCACCCAATTCATGCTGCTTTTTAAATCATTCATACTCACCATCACAATCATCTCACTTAACTTCCATGGTCGCACTGTCTATCATTCCTAAGACATACTCCTTTTGCACTAATTTGCAATCTATAGATCATTCATTTTTATACATCACACCTCTTTCTTCTCTGTACCTTCTTTGCTTACCTGAATCCCTCTCTCTCTACTCTGACTGACACTTTCTCTCCTTGCTCCCCAACTAACCTGCCTTCTTGTCATGTCTCCATCCCTAGCTTCTGCACTGTCTTGCCTCCTTTCATTTGCTCTCTTCCCCTAGAGGTCTCTTCCCTCTATTCTCTTCCCTTCTATCAATCCCATCTCTCTTTCACTCCTACTCTCATTGGTTTCATATTCATTCTTTCCAATCTCATAATCACTTCTTTCACACTTCTTAATTTCATTCCTCATGTGTTCTGCTTCTTCTCTCAGCATCTCTCTCTCTCTCTGTGTGTGGATTTGTGCATATGAAAACAGACCATGGGGATATGGTTTCAAAGTTTGAGTAATAAATGGAAGAATAGACATGATAAAAACATAAGTTTATATAGTAATCTTAAACTATAGATTTTTTTTTTTTATGTTGTGCCCATACACAAGAAGTTGGTTGATCAACCTATATCACATTAGTACAGTGTATGGGTAGCGGTTGGGAGAGAAGGAACTTGTTTACATTTGATTTAAATGACTGTAAATTGTATTCTTTGGGAAACTCAGCAGGTGGAAGACTGTTCCACAGTGCAGCACTTGCAGGGATGGAGGAGGAAAAGATACTTGTTCTCTTTGTTTCTAGGTGTACCATGAAGGGATGTTGAACAGCAGCTGCACATGTTCAAACAAGTTTAGTACTCAGTGTAGGAATTATTGGTGTTATTTCAGATGAGTATTTCCCTTGGAAATATTTGTAGAATGTACATATTGCAGAAACCAAATGTCTGTGCGAAAGTGGGGGGGGGGGAAGGGTAAGAAATGGGTCATTAATAAGTAATTGCTTTCCTCTGTATTGAGTTAAGCATTTTGAGGGAGCTTTTAGGGCCCCCCCCAATGCCATATATGGGAGTAGTATTCAATAACTGGGGAGATTTGTGATTTGTATAATGTTAACGGCTGTTCAGGGTGAAGTAACATCTTGAGTGAAAGAGAAATCCTAGTTTTTTTGAAGCTGACGATGCAATGGTTGTGATGTGTTTATGCCAGGAGCGTTTTGATGTAAGGGTAATTCCAAGAAGTGAGATCTCAAACTGTCTGGAAATTTTGGCATCGTCAAAAAGGATACTGGGAAAAAATGGTTCTTTTTTATGGGAAATAGGACAGAACTGGGTTTTATTAGCATTGAAATTGATGAGGTTATCCAAACCCCATTGTAGGATGGCTTGGAGTTTGGAATTGAAGGTGGTAAGGTGGTTGATGTTCTGTAAGTTGAGGCGAGTTGTGTAGGATAAGGTTTATCAAATGAAAGCGAGGAGTGTAATGTGCTGTTATCTGCAAAACCGTGTATTAGGTTGGAGGTCAACTGAAGTAGGTCGTTGATATATAGCAGGAAGAGGGTTGGTGAGAGGACAGAATCTTGTAGAACCCCGCATTAATTGAATGGTGAGAGGATTGGGAGCCATCCACCA
This sequence comes from Typopeltis vanoorti, assembly GCF_054136105.1. NCBI lineage: Eukaryota > Metazoa > Arthropoda > Arachnida > Uropygi > Thelyphonidae > Typopeltis > Typopeltis vanoorti. Next base: position 89,618,775 of record NC_143565.1, read on the forward strand.
TCACACACAGTGTGCGTCCAGACAGAAAGCTGGCAATCTAACTACAGAAGTCCTGGGTCAGACCAAATGATGTTGTTTGCTTAGTAAGCCTTTGTGCCAGATCCAGTCAAAGGCTTTGGAGATATCAAGTGCAACCACTTGAGATTCACCAGTCTTCTCCATGGCATTTTTCCAGAGGTGGGTGACATTGTGAGCAGATCTAATGTTGATCGGCAATAATGGAATTCATACTGGTAATCATTTATTAGGTGGGTGTCTTCAAGATAGTGTAGGAGTTGGAATTGACGATTTTTTCCATTACTTTAGACAGGTCTGAGGTAAGTGAGATAGGGCAGTAGTTGGACAGCAGTGACTTGTCACCCTTCTTGGGAATGGGTTGAATATAAGACAATTTCCAGTTTGTGGGATAGATTCCAGTGGAGTAAGAAAGTATATATAGGCGACATAGGATAGGAGTCAGTTCTGGTGTGCAAATTTTCACGACAACTGGGGGAATGTCATCAGGGCCAGGAGACCTTTTTGTGTCTAATTTGGACAGTATTTTTTTGATCTCATCCTGACAAAAGGATATAGGGGCATTATATGTTGGGGGAACATTTGCAATCGTCAGTTATTCATGCATTGGAAGCAAAGTATGAAGCCCGAAGATTGGCTTTTTCTGTGGGTGATGATGATGCAGTAGAGTCATCTGGGTATGATAAGGGTGGGAATGGTGTTGGGCAGAAGTTACGGCCAATTGCTTTGGCAAGAGACCAAAAGGCTCAGCTGCCATTTGGACAAGCTGCTAGTTTCCTGGTAGTTTTTGAGCTCTATTTTGGAAGTATTGATTGTTTTTTTTTGCATCTATTTTGGACTTCAGTATAAGCTCTAAAGGAGGATGAGGTTCTTGATTTAAGTCAGTTACAGTATGTCTGGTGTTTCATCTGTTCTGCCTTGGCACATCTTTTGGAGAACCAGGGTTTAGTTAGGGAATGGCAGTTCAGAGTAGTGTGTGGAATGCATGTTTCCATGCCAGTGAGGATTACTTTGGTAATAAGTTTGGTGCATCTGTTTGGGTTAGAAAGCTGGAAGCAACAGTCCAACCATTGGATTGTGGCATAGAAGAAGATACAATCGAGTTGTTACTGATCGTGGCTAGTAAGAAGATAACTCGGGGTCACCACTGAAAACCGAATAACAGGGTAGTTAGGAAGCATGTCAGACACAGGTTCTTTTCATGGCATGTAATGGTGTGTCTGAAAAAGGCTATCAGTGTTGTTAATGCTTCATCAGTGAATGTTTTTGTGAACCAAGTATGTAATTTCTAGGCATCATTTATATGTATATATATATATATATATTTATAAAGAATTGAATGACTAGAACCGAGATTTAAGTAAAAAGGCTTTAATATAAAAATACGACTAGTTTCGGCTTGTAACAGCCTTCATCATGTGACATTGTAAAAGAAAGAAAAAAGAAAAAACACTAAAACACTGAAGCTTAAATGAACTATGAACATCATAGAGAGTCTCTATACATAATTGACATTAAATCGTTGTGGTTGTATTTAAAGCTGTTCTTTCGTTAGTTGTATTGTTGGGAAAGTGCGTGCTAGTAGCATCTCATGAACGCCAGTACATGATTACAGCTGAATGACAATCTGGGAGGTTGTAGGCTAAAGTTATTATTTAGATAAACAGGATTGAAGATGATTTCTCTAGATTCCACGATTTTTCTCTCTAGTTCATCATTGCAACGGAAGATGTTAGTAGATTTTTCCCAGCAGACTTTGTGACTTTGGTTTTCATCATTAGGATTAGCCGAGAAAAGGATATGACTTGATAATGCACTGGCTCGCTGTCTCTTGTAAGTAATGTTCCACATGTGTTCTTCCATATGCAATTCAACAGATTTGTCTGTCTGCCCAAAATAAGGGATATCACAATCACACAATATTTTATATACACCAGGGTATTTGAGTTGATGATGACAAGGTTTTGGGTGGCTTATTAAGAAACGGATCTTTGGAAGTGGAGTGAACAAGGTTCTGATATTGTATTTTCTTAGAACTTTTGCTAATTTATGTGAAGCTTTACTTATGTAAGGAATAGATATATTGCCTTTGAATATATTTGTTTCTTCTGTATGATGTCTAGGAGAATTAAGAAGGAATCTTTCAATGATTCTCTTGGGATATCCATTAACTTTGAAAGAAGTTTTGAGATGGTTTATTTCTGTAAGAAGTTCATTTGGGTCATCCAGAAGAGAACAGGCTCTATGTCCCAAGGTGGAAATTATTCCAAGCTTATGAAGAGGGAAGTGATGGGACTGACTATGCAGATATCTGTTGGTATGTGTGGGCTTTCTTTATATCGATATTTTGAGTTTACCAGAAGAGAGAGTCAGTTTGACATCAAGAAAAGGCAAGGAATTATCCGTTTCAAGCTCGGCAGTAAACTTAATACTTTGATGTCGGCTATTGAGATGTTCGAGGAAAACCATAAGGGAATCATGTCCATGGCTCCAAATAATGAAGACATCATCTACATAGCGTTTCCAAACTTTAGGTGTTAAAAAAAAGGAAGAGATAGCCTTGGTTTCAGAATCCTCTAAGTAAATATTTGCGAGTACAGGGGATAAAGGATTATCCATAGCCAGTCCATGATTTTGCTTGTATATAGTATCTTAAAATTTGAAGCAACCATACCTGATGCAATGTGTAAGCAAGGCTAGCATTTTTTTGGATAACTTGTCCTTGAGTAATGTTAGGACTTCATCTGTTGGGACATTAGTGAACAGAGAAGTTATGTCCAAGCTAGCCATGATTTCATATTCATTAACTGTAATTTCCTTGATGTATGTAACAAATTCTGTAGTGTTCTTGATAAAGGATGGTGACTTGCCTGAAAAACGTTTTAGGTATTTGGCAAGATATTTTGAAAGGTTGTACGTCGAAGAATTGATTCCTTCTACAAATGGGTGTAGTGGGGTGTTCTCTTTATGGATTTTAGGAACACCATATATGCAAGGAATTAACGGATGGAGAGAGCGTAGAGATAAGCGAACATTTCAGGATAAATTAGTTGTTGTTTTTAATAAGTTGTTTGTACGATTTTGAAGTTCACGAGTTGGATCTCTCTTGAGTATTGAGTACGTATCATTATGTAGTAATTCAAGCATTTTATTCTGGTTATCTTCAGAGTTGAGGATGACTGTTGCATTGCCTTTATCCAGGAAGGATAATTATATCTCTGTTGTTTTTTAAACTTTTAATAGCTTTGCATTCTGTTGAAGTAATGTTATCTGCAGGTGGTTTTGCGTTATTAATAATAAAGATTGATTCAATACGTAGAAGTTTTGCATCTTGTGGAGGGAGAAAAGAAGTAGCTTTTTCTATTTTTGTAAGTAGCATCTCCTTTGGTAGAAATAAAGCAGCAAAGGACATCTTACATGTGAAGCAGATCAAAGATGCTGAAGGAAGAGTATTATGGAAGGATGCGAACATAAGAAACAGATGGTGAATATACTTTGAGGGTCTTTTGAATGAGGAAATTGAAAGCACTCACAGAGAAGATGGGCAGCCTTCTAAGGCGATGGTGCAGAACATAAATAAAGTGGAAGTGATGGAGGTCATGAAGAGGATGAGGAATGGAAAATCAGTGGGCCCCAGACAGGATTCCAGTAGAGCATGGAAGGCACTGGGGGAAGAGGGAATTGACCTGCTGTGGGACCTGTTCATGAAAGTTTGCCAACAGGAAAATATACCCGAGGAATGGCGGGAGAGTACTCTTGTCCCCATCTACAAGGGTAAAGGGGATGCAAAAGACTGTAAAAATTACAGAGGAATAAAGTTGATGTCCCACACAATGAAAATCCTAGAAAGGGTTCTTGATAGAAGATTGAGGAAGGAAGTGGAGATTGCAAAGGAAGAATTTGGCTTCATGCCTGGTAGATCAACAACAGATGCTATCTTTGGGTTACGGCAGATGATGGAAAAGTTTCGAGAGAAACAACGGGAGCTACATCTGGCATTTATTGATCTGGAGAAAGCATATGATACAGTGCCAAGGCAAAAAGTCTGGAGGTGTCTGAGGGAGAAGAAGCTTCGGGAGAAATATGTCAGATTGGTGCGGGAGATGTACAGAAATGTGAAGACAAGTGTTTGGACCTATCTGGGACAGACAGAAAGTTTTCAAGTAACAGTTGGCTTGCATCAAAGGTCAGCATTAAGTCTGTTTCTGTTTAACATTGTGATGGAGGTGATGACGGAGGAGGTGAGAGAAGATGCGCCTTGGACAATGTTGTATGCAGATGACATCTTGCTGTGCGCAGATTCAAGAGAAGCAGGAACTAAACTGGAAAGATGGAGAAAAGTATTGGAAGTGGGATGCAGGATACAAGCGGGTTGGAGGAACTGGAGGGTGATGGCTGGAGTGGTATGCGATAAGAGGGTGCTGATCAATCTGAAAGGCAAAATCTATAGGACAGTAGTGAGACCAGCTATGACGTATGCTATAGAAACTGTGGCCCTGAGGAAAAATAACATCAGCAGGATGGAAGTAGCAGAGATGAGAATGCTTAGGTGGATGTGCGGTGTGACCAGAAAGGATCGTCTGAGAAATGACTATGTAAGGGGAACAGTGAAAGTTATGAACTTAGGAGCGAAGATAGCGAAGATACAGGAGGCAAGGTTGAGATGGTTTGGTCATGTGATGAGGAGGGAGGACGAATATGTGGGAAAAAGGGTCATGCAGATGGATGTGCAAGGAAGGAGGAATCATGGGCTGCCAAAGAAGAGTTGGAATGAGCTGATAGAAGAGGACTTGAGGGAGAAGAACTTGGATGTGGTGACAGTCCAAGACAGGAGGATGTGGAGGAGACTTATCATCAACAGTGACCCCACTTAAGTGGGAGAAGCTGCAAAAGAAGTGTCTCCTTTGGTATAAATTTTGAGGAAGGAATAAAGTTTAGACCTTTACTAAGGATGCTTTTTTCTGCATCTGAAAGTATATAAGAAGATTTGTTGATAACGACTTTGTCAATATTGATGTGTTGTTTGAGAAGTTCCTATTATTCTGTATTATTTTTAATGTTTCAAATTTACTTATAAAATTTACTTTGTTATAATATTGTATTGTGGCTGCTTGATATTCACAGTATGTATTAAAGGTATGCCAATTTTCATTATCTAGAGATTCTTCCAGTTTCTCCGCTATAGTTCTTTTTTTACTGAAAAGAAAAGCGAGAGTTTGTTTAGTATCCGAGATTCTTTCAGACAGTAGGTCTAATTTAACTTTATGATAGATTATCCTCTCACGTTCAGTTCTTATATTTTCTTTAAAGCACATAAATATAGGAAAGACAGCGTGAAATTTGCAACATTTCAAGAAGACCAACCTGTTGATGCTTGGTCCAATCCTCTTCAGTGTCTTGTTGAAGTTTCTTTTATTATTAATAATAGAAACCTCGTCATGAAGGTTATAGATGAAAGAATGATCATTAACTCGGTTAACATACATATTTTTATAAAGAATTGAATGACTAGAACCGAGATTTAAGTCTGTATTTTATATTAAAAAGGTTTTAATATAAAACACGACTAGTTTCGGCTTGTAACAGCCTTGATCATAACAGAGATATAATTATCCTTCCTGTGAATAAAGGCAATGCAACAGTCATCCTCAACTCTGAAGATTACCAGAATAAAATGCTTGAATTACTACATAATGATACTTACTCAATACTTCCATTAATTCCTTGCATATATGGTGTTCCTAAAATCCATAAAGAGAACACCCCAATACGCCCATTTGTAGAAGGTATAAATTCTCCGACATACAACCTTTCAAAATATCTTGCCAAATACCTAAAACGTTTTTCAGGCAAGTCACCATTCTTTATCAAGAATACTACAGAATTTGTTACATACATCAAGGAAATTACAGTTAATGAATATGAAATCATGGCTGGCTTGGACATAACTTCTCTGTTCACTAATGTCCCAACAGATGAAGTCCTAACATTACTCAAGACAAGTTATCCAAAAAAATGCTAGCCTTGCTTACACATTGCATCAGGTATGGTTGCTTCAAATTTTAAGATACTATATACAAGCAAAATCATGGACTGGCTATGGATAATCCTTTATCCCTGTACTCGCAAATATTTACTTAGAGGATTCTGAAACCAAGGCTATCTCTTCCTTTTTTTTTAACACCTAAAGTTTGGAAACGCTATGTAGATGATGTCTTCATTATTTGGAGCCATGGACATGATTCCTGTATGGTTTTCCTCAAACATCTCAATAGCCGACATCAAAGTATTAAGTTTACTGCCGAGCTTGAAACGGATAATTCCTTGCCTTTTCTTGATGTCAAACTGACTCTCTCTTCTGGTAAACTCAAAATATCGATATATAGAAAGCCCACACATACCAACAGATATCTTCATAGTCAGTCCCATCACTTCCCTCCTCATAAGCTTGGAATAATTTCCACTTGGGACATAGAGCCTGTTCTCTTCTGGATGATCCAAATGAACTTCTTACAGAAATAAACCACGTCAAAACTTCTTTCGAAGTTAATGGATATTCCAAGAGAATCGTTGAAAGATTCCTTCTTAATCCTCCTAGACATCACTCAGAAGTAACAAATAGATTCAAAGGCAATATATCTTTTCATTACATAAGTACATTTTCACATAAATTGGCAAACGTTCGAAGAAAATACAATATCAGAACCTTGTTCACTCCACTGCCAAAGATCCGTTTCTTAATAAGCCACCCAAAACCTTGTCATCGACTCAAATACCCTGGTGTATATAAAATATTGTGTGATTGCGATATTCCTTATTTTTGGCAGACAGACAAATCTGTTGAATTGCATATGGAAGAACACATGAGGAACATTACTTACAAGAGACAGCGAGCCAGTGCATTATCAAGTCATATCCTTTTCTCGGCTAATCCTAATGATGAAAACCAAAGTCACAAAGTCTGCTGGGAAAAATCTACTAACATCTTCCGTTGCAATGATGAACTAGAGAGAAAAATCATTGAATCTAGAAAAATCATCTTCAATCCTGTTTATCTAAATAATAACTTGAGCTACAACCTCCCAGATTGTCATTCAGCTGTAATCATGTACTGGCGTTCATGAGATGCTACTAGCACGCACTTTCCCAACAATACAACTAACAAAAGAACAGCTTTAAATACAACCACAACAATTTAATGTCAATTATGTATAGAGACTCTCTATGATGTTCATAGTTCATTTAAGTTTCAGTGTTTTAGTGTTTTTTCGTTTTTCTTTCTTTTACAATATAATAAATTTAGTTTAATCCTTTATCCAAGTGTGAGCAAACAAAGTTTGCGCCTGAAAGTATCTTCAGGACTGGGGTAAGGTGGTACAACACCAGGGCAACTCGTTGCAAAGGTGGAGCAAGCTACCAACACTCCTATCTCAGTATCTCCTATAATGCAAAACACATCTCCTTGCAGATATGGCTAATGTTATGCATTAAGGGAAGGGCCACTACCCAGACTTTGTTTGCTCACACTTGGATAAAGGATTAAACTAAATTTATTATACTCTAACCAAGTGAAAAATAAACTTTCAACATCTTTCTCTAAATCCAGAGTAATTTATTAAAAAAGGGTGGCACACCATTTGGCAACTCCTATAGGTAGAGATGACCTGCTAATGCTTCTGCCAGGTATCTCCACTTGGGCCTGGCTCCCACTGAAGAGACCTCAATAAAGGTCGAAACTAGTCTGGGTAGTGGCCCTTCCCTTAATGCATAACATTAGACATATCTGCAAGGAGATGTGTTTTGCATTATAGGAGATACTGAGATAGGAGTGTTGGTAGCTTTTCTTCCTTTGCAACGAGTTGCCCAGGTGTTGTACCACCTTATCCCAGTCCTGAAGATACTTTCAGGCGCAAACTTTGTTTGCTCACACTTGGATAAAGGATTAAATTAAATTTATTATACTCTAACCAAGTGAAAAATAAACTTTCAACAAATTTCTTTTACAATGTCACCTGATGAAGGCTGTTACAAGCCGAAACTAGTCGTGTTTTTATATTAAAACCTTTTTACTTAAATCTCGGTTCTAGTCATTCAATTCTTTATAAAAATATGTATGTTAACCGAGTTAATGATCATTCTTTCATATACACACACACACACACACACACATACACATCATCATGTGTTTTGAAACCTATACCACTAGCTACAAATATGTTCAAGCTGCTGCCATTTTTTTATAATTATTAATTAATTTTGCATATTTACTACTAAAACAATATTAAACAGTATAGTTTTAATTTAAATTAAAATTAAAAACTAATGAAGGAATTATTCATGTGTCATTGATTTTAGCGATACATGAATGAAAAGTACTACTCAAGTCTATATTCATTTCAGTGTTTTTAGTATACATTAAAAGCATTTTATAAAAAAAAATCTTCATGTTATAAAAAAAATGTATACACTTTTCTTTAGAAAAAAGAAGTGAAAAAATATCAAATTTATATACAGGGTGATCAAAAGTAAAGTATCCCTGTTTAAGGCTCGCGGTTTTCCACCCAGTGATCAAAACGCTGCAAATCTTTGCAGCCTTGCATTGCATCATGTAGAAGTGATATCTGAGAAAAAAAAGTAGTTCTAAAATGCACCACCATGGGTACTGTATGATGTACCAAATGTAAATGTAGTAATTTTTCTGCATTTGTAAGAATGAGTAAAGTGACACAAGCATAAATAACACACTTTTATTCACTTTCATTATGCATTCACAGACTGTACTTTTCAATGTGCTTCCCCTTCTAGGTATGCCACAGACTACATCCTTTTCACAGAGGGTTCAATGGCAGAATGCAGCTGGTTATGACTGATGTTGCATACCTACTGCATTATGCTGTCTTTTATCACTGGCAGGTTATCCGGATGATCCCGATAAACCTGTCTTTGAGAAATCCGCAAAGATAGATATTACAAGGGGTCAGATCAGGTAAACAAGGAGGAGATGCAGTGGAAACACACAGACACAGTTGATCATTATGCATTCTGGCTTCCAGGAAATGTTATTATTATTATTATTTAGGCCTCCAAGGAGTCAAAAGAGTCATTGCGGGAGGTCCTTCCTAGGAAACACAAGTATATCGACTCAACATGGGAGGTCACTCCCAGGAAACACGAAGTCTATCATACCACTCCTTAAACTCATTAACCGTTCGTGCTGTCACCACTCTATCATGCAATGCATTCCACAGTTCAACCATCCTCCATGTATAGAAACCACTCCTCACCCTCTTGTTCACAGTTTCCTTTTGTAACTTCCAGGGATGGCCTCTTGTCATCACTCCTTCCTGCTGTTCAACCAAGCAAAAAAAAACTCCCCAGTGTCAACCCTGTAACCACCTCTCAACAGTTTAAAAGTCTCAATCATATCACCTCTCCTTCTTATACCCACCAAACTCTGCAGTTCACATTTCCTCAGCCGATCCTCATAACTGACACTGACCTGCAGAGATAAAAGGGTTATTATTCTGTTGTATAAGACTCTAATCAGACCACACTTAGACTATTGTTCTCAGATCTTGTCCCCAGGATTTGAAGGGAATAAATTATCTAGTGTACAGAGGCAGATAACAAAGATGGTTTCAGGACTGTACAATGTTAGTTATGAGGATCGGCTGAGGGAGTTTGGACTGCAGAGTTTGGTGGATAAAACAAGGAGAGGTGATATGATTGAGACTTTTAAACTGTTTAGAGGTGGTTAGAGGGTTGACACTGGGGAGTTCTTTTGCTTGGTTGAACAGCGGGAAGGAGTCATGACAAGGGGCCATCCCCGGAAGTTATGAAAGGAAATGAGAAAGAGGGTGAGGAGTGGTTTCTTTGCATGGAGGATGGTTGAACCATGGAATGTGTTGCCTGATGGAGTGGTGGATGCCAGAACGGTCAATGAGTTTAAGGAGTGGTATGATAGACTTTGTGTTTCCTAGGAGGGACCTCCCTCGATGAGTCTTGATAGACTTGCGTTTCTTAGAAAGGATCTCCCACGATGAGTCTTTTGACTCCATAGACGCCTGAATAATAATAATAATAATGAACATTATACAGTCCTGAAACTGTCTTTGTTATCTGCCCCTGTACCCTTTCCAGTTAATTTATCCCCTTCAAATCATGGGGGGCCAAATCTGAGAACAATAGTCTAAGTGTGGTCTGATCAGGGTCTTATACAATGGAATGATAACTCTTTTCCTCCAGTATATCTCCAGTTTTATCTCTGCAGGTCAGTGTCCTTCTCATTATTGCAGCAATCCTTTGTGTTACCTTCACCACCTTTGCAATATGTCACTTGAATTTCAGGTTTTTGTCAATCATCAACCCCAGATCTCGTCTCCCCCTACTTCCTCCAGTATATCTCCTCCAATAGAGTATGCAGCGTCCCATCGATGTGCTTGAAGTTCTTGAGATTGTTGCTTGAAGTAGTATGAAAGAAGTTGTAGAGAGAAAAGATAGTGTGTGTGTGTGTGTGTTGCCTGGGCATGATTGTGACTACCTGAGCAGAAGAGCAGTCATATTGAATAACATAATAGCTAGAATGTGTCAGAAAAGAGGATTGGAATATGTAGATCGAAATGTTCTTGAAGAACCTCCCTTATCAATCAACTGATGTGTGGAGGGCTTCATACTGTATGAAAATGACTGAATCCATGCACAAGTGCTGCTGTGTAAAAGCAAAATTTTTATTGTATCGTGATACCTCTCAGCAGTCAATGAACAAGTCACACAGTGGCAAATATCTTCAAAGAAGAATGGTCCAATGACAGAAAGCTACTGTACCAGTAACTTTGGGTGAATGTAAAGGAATTTGTAGGATTGCATGTGGGTTTTTCATAGCCCATACCTGTCAATTGTAGGTATTCACAGCTCTGTTCAGGTGAAATTGAGCCTCTTCTCTCCACAAAATCATCCACAACTATGCAGCATCCCACTCCACTAGAGCAAGGAATGTTAAAGTGAATTTCAGTCGACTTTCAAAGTCATCTAGTTGCAACTCCTGTGTCAGGGTTATCTTGAGTGGGTAAAAATGCCAAAGCTTCTGTAGAATTTTCCATACAATTGTGTAAGGTACATCCATGTGTCTTGATACAGCATGTACACTACAGGAACCAAACACTGTTGTTCATGGCCTGTTCCACAATGGCAGTAGCAACTTCATTCACTAGTTGTGAACTGGTTTGTTTGTACCCTCTGCCAGGTCTAACTCCCAATGATCGTATTTCTTCAAAACAACTAATCATTCATTGCAGAGCACATTGAGAATGGACCTCATTGACATTTCTTCAGGTGACGAAATTCGCAGAGTGCAGCAACAGCAATGCAGTTGTTTAGGTAGTACAGCTTTACAAGCAAAGCACATTGGGGCAAGGTTAGTGTCATCATTGTGGATGGTATTTACAACCAGAAATACTATGTCCATCTTTTTAAACTCTCCTGGTGCCTGCTGAGTTGTGTGCTATGCAAATTCTATGCATTTAGTATTTATAACACCCCACAGTGGTGAAATTTGAAACTGCTTTTTCTCCCCCTTCATATATCACTTCCACATACAATGTATTCCTGCAAAGTTTTGCAGCATTTGGATCACTGGATGTCACTCTACAAGACTTTAAACAGGGATATTTTCATTTTGATTGCCCATTGGAGAGGGTGCTCGTGAGTCGAGCGCAGTGACATGTATAAGAAGAGCTCCTGATTGGGATAAGTTTTCTAGGAATAATTAAATATATATGAGTAATTGTTTGAGTAAGAGAGGCTGTAGATGTTGTACGCTACCGGTTTTATTAGTGTGGGGGATTTTTTTTGCCAAAACTTAATTACGAAATCGTTATTATTAGACTTAGTAACACCTGCAAGAAATGGCGGTGGATTGTCATTCCATGACTTTAATTTAGATTTCAGTCGTTTCATTAAGGGTGAGGTCTGTTATATGTATTCTTTCGATTACATAAATGATTTGTGGATATTTGGTGCAGACGGAAGGAGGGTGTGTGTGCGAAGTGGACCTGAACGAGGAATTGATGAATGCAAATATGAAATTGATGACAGAAAGTGTTAGTAGCGAGATTGTCATGGAAAAAAATTAGTGCACGTTTGAAAGAGAGGCAAAAAAATGTTAAAAAATCAGTAAAAAAGAAAAAGAGCGATTTGAAAACTGAAACGGATGTTAAAAGGGGTGAAAGTGAGGTGAGAGAGTGACAGAAGGAAACTGAGAGAACGAATGAAACTAGAAATGGCGTGATGCAGAAATCGAAAGTGAAAAAAATCGAAATAATGGATGATAGCGAAAAAAGAATGAATGATAGCTAAAGTTTGACGCATGTTGGACTGAAAGTATAGAAACAAAGAAGGATGAATGAGAGTGAAAGTGAGAAGGGGGGGGGTCGAGAGTTAGAAAGTTAGAAAAATTGAATGATAGAGAGGATGTGTCGCGAGATTCGGAAGTTGAATTGGATTGGATGAGGCAAGAAATGAAATGGATGCAGAATGAAATTAAGAAAATTTGAGTAAAAACGATTAAAATAAATAATGATGGCATGAAAGAGTTAACAAAAGATAAGTGAGTGGCATTGTATAGCGACTCCATTATTAAAGGTGTGCTGGAGGATAGAATGCACAAGGTATGTTTTCCAGGCACTAAAATGAATAGCGTGATTGAGGCATTGGATATGAGGCAGGAGCGAGCAAAAGAGTTAATAGTATTAATAGGTACGAATGATTTGAGAGAGGACAAAGAGTATGTCAGAATGGATATCAGGAAGTTGCTTAGAAGGATAAAAGAGAATAGTGTGACAGGAAGGGTAGTTAGCATGTTGCCTAGATATGACTGTGGTGAAATGAGGCGGAGAGCAAGGATTATGAATGATATGCTGGCTGAAATGTGTGAGGAGATTGGAGTACAGTTTGTTAATGTGTAGAATGAGTTTGAGGGATGAAGTGAGCAATATGGAAGCGATGGACTGCATTTGAGTGGTTATGGTGTGAATCGCTTGGAGAGACTGCTGCTGGAACGTAGAGAAGTGAATAGGGAGAATGAATCAGATTGAGTGGGAAGTGATGTGGAAGAGCAGGACAGTAAGACAGGAGAGATTGAAGAGGTGGTTATGAATGGGGAAGTGAGTGGTATGAGTACAGAAAATGAGAGAATGGGTGTGCAAGAGGAGCAGGGAAATGGGGAGGCTCAGGGTGGACAGGGGTACACAGCGTGAGAAAGGTGGATGCTCCAAGAGGAGGTAAAAGCATGTGTAGGAAGGAAAGGAATGGGATGACCAGGGATCAAGAGGAAACAGTTGGAATTGAAAAGGGTTTTAAAATAAAGAAGCATAAAGGAAAATGGCCCCAGTTGAGCATGGAGAGAGAGATCACATCGTGTGAGTGGTATCAGTGGAACTAGCTGTAGATCCAGAAATGAGCTGTTGTGTTTGTATACAAATGCTCTAAGTATAAGAAACAAAGCAGATGAAATGGTTGCACTAATTGCGTCTGTTCACCCAAAGATTGTCGGAATAAGTGAGACATGGTTGAAAGAGGATGACATACTGACAGGAATAGAGATGGAAGGGTATGATGTGTTTCGTGAGGACAGAAGGGGTAAAAAGGGAGGGGGGGAGTGCTATTGATGATAGAGAAAGAGTTACGTCCATATAAAGTAGAGATGCAAGAGGGAAATAGTGCCAGTGGTTTTGAGGCAGTATGGTGTGAGATAGAGGTGAATGGAATCAAATACTTGGTGGGAATGTTGTTATAGACCAGGTAATGTGGATGGTGGTGGTGATAATGAAATGTACAATCAAATTAGCCAAGTAAATAAGAAAAGGGTGATCATTATGGGTGATTTTAATTATGGCAATATAGACTGGAATGATGAGATAGCAACTGGAAGTAAAGAAAATGAGTTTCTTGAGTTTTTGAGGGATAACTACCTCAGACAGTATGTAACAGAGGGCACACGAGGATTGAGGGTCTTGGATTTGATCATCTCATCAGAGGATGTAATTATAAATGAGGTGTCAAATCATCCACCAATTGGTGAGAGGGACCATGAGGTGATTACCTGGGTGGTTGCCAGCAGTGGAAGAACCCCTGTAAAAAAAGGGTATATGTGGTACTACAAGGGGGGGGGGTGATTATGAAGAGCTCAGAAGACAGCTTGCAGGTGTAGCATGGAATGAGGAGTTAGTTGGAAAGTACAGCTTGGGGGATTTTCAAAAACTGTTTAGTAGATGCAATGTCTAAATGTATTCCAAGGGTGAGAAAGTTAAATAAGGTGTGTGTGTGAGATGGATGATGAATAAAGAGATTAAGCATGTGATACAGAGAAAAAGGGCATTGTCGAAGCAGCATAAGAGAAGTGGAAATAACCAATTCCATGAGGTCTACAAAGATCAAGCAAGGAGGGTGACTTAGTTGGTGAGGGTAGCTAAAGAGAGGTATGAACAGCAGTTGGCTAATGAAGCCAAAAAGAATCCTAAGGAGTTCTTTCGATATGTAGCCAGCAAAAGAAAGAATAATTATGGAAGAATGACAATGATTGGAGAAAATGGTATAAAGACAGCTGATGCAGAATGTGTGGTGGAGATACTTAATGAGCAGTTCATAAAGATCTTTCAATCTTGTGAATGTGACTTCATGGAGGGATTGAGAGAAGTTGATGATGGGGAGGAGAGATTGACTGTAGGTGAGCAAGAGGTGTATGGGGAGTTGAGTAAACTAAATGTTAATAAGGCTGTGGGACTTGATAATATATCACCATGTATTCTGAAGGAATGTGCCAGAGAGTTGACACCTGCCTTGGCATATTTTTTTAATATGAGTCTTGCACTCGGTCAAGTTCCTAAGGAGTGGAAGGAGGGCAAGATTGTGCCACTTCATAAAGGAAGTGATCGAACTGAAGCATCAAACTATAGGCCTATCTGTGTGTCAGGTGTTGTGGTTAAGTTGTTAGAGAAGCTTGTGAGAATTAGAATCCAGAGTTGGGTTGATAACAATGGTATTATCTTTGATGGATTTGCTAAAGGGAGGTCATGTTTTAGTGTTCTACTTACTTATTACAATAAAGTGACTGCTTCCTTGGACAGAGGAAAAGGATACACAGTAATATACTTGGATTTCACAAAGACTTTTGATAGAGTACCTCATGATAGGTTGACAGTCAAACTAGAGCAGATGGGGTTGGATATTAGATTGGTGCATTGGACTGGAGACTGGCTATCTGACAGGTATCAACAAGTTGTGTATGGGGGAGCGATATCCAAGAAAAGGAAAGTCACTAGTGGAGTGCCTCAGGGATCTGTTTTAGGTCCATTACAATTGAACTTGTATATTAATGATATAAGTGAAGATTTGGATGGAGATATTCAGTTGTTTGCAGATGATGCAAAGTTGGGACGAACCATGAAGTGTAGTGAAGATGTTGTGACCTTACAGGAAGACTTGAATAGATTGAGTGATTGGGCACGGAAATGGGATGTGAGTTCAATGTTGCAAAATGTAAGGTTTTAAAATTTGGAAAACAAAGATGGGATGCAGAATTTATGCTTGGTGAGAATATATTGTTGGAAGTAGAGGAAATAAGAGATCGGGGGGTGATAGTGGATGAGGATCTAAAATTTAGGGGACACATCGCCAAAATTGTGATGACAACACAAAGGCTTCTGGGAATGATGCGGAGGACCCTGACATGTAGAAGTTGGGAGATTCTTGTTCTGTTGTATAAGGCTTTGATTAGGCCACACACATGGACTATGGTGCCCAGATTTGGTCACCGGGTTTTCAGAAGGATGAAGAGATGTTGGAAAGGGTCCAAAGGAGACTGACTAAGGTAGTTTCTGATCTCTGGAATGTCGAGTATGAGGAACGATTGAGAAGATGTAATTTGCAGAGTCCACCAGACTCTGGTGATATGATAGAACCTACAAGTTGGTAAGGGGTTGTTATAGGATCAATGCTGGAGAAGTTTTACAGAGAATAGTGGGAGATCAGGGGAGAACCAGAGGTCATCCCTGGAAACTGTATAAAGAGGGTGTGAGTATGGAAGTGAGAGGCAGGTTTTTTTCGTGCAGAGTTCTGACTGATTGGAATGCCTTGCCTGAGAATGTGGTGTCTGCAAAGAGTTTGAATGTGTTTAAAACACAGTATGATGAGCTGTGTGTGTGATAAAAGGACCTCCCAGATGAGTCTTTGACTCCATGAGGTCTTGGGGTTGTAATAATAATAATTATTATATACATATTGCTGTGTTAGCAGTTTCTGGCACATAACATGTATATCCATAGGTGTGTAAATATTTTTAGTATATATTATCAAATAAAGCATTACAAAATAATTGCTTTACAAGCCTTCCCAAGTTATAGTTTAAAACTATTCTATTGTTAGTTGATATTTTGAAGTTTCCTGAGTTTTGAATAAGTTAAGTGAAATTGTGTAGATCCATATGGTTCACTTTTGTTGGCAGAGTTGTTTGTATAACTTACATAACATCAAAAAGAAGCTCTATGAAACAGTTTATACTGCTCTGCATTACTGTACAATAGAATACAGTTCAATGTAGTTTGGAACATTCTTGCAAGAATTTTCCAAAGAATGCAATGATAAAATTTCACCACTGCACAAAGGGATTCCAAAACTGAGAACAGTACCTCCAGAATGCAGTCACTAGGTTGAACAATATTTGCCCTTTGGTTGTAAAGATGTAAGTTCTCCATTTAGGACATGACAAAACCTTTAACACAAAGTTTGCAGGATTTTTCAGCTTGCTTGTTTGCATTAATAGTTTGCTCAAGCATCAGCGAATATCTGATTGTAAATGTTTGGTAGGACTACCATAATTAATTAATTAAAAAAAAAAAAAAAAACAGTTCTAATGGTCAATGGTGATGGTGATGTGGAGGCTGGATCTTGGAAGAGGAAAGCAACCAAAGATGTGCTACAGAGAATGTTTCAGAGTTATTGTTTAATTTATATGATAATGATATTGAGAAGCATAAATGGGGAGTACAACTGTTCACAGAAGCGTGAAAGTAACCACTGGAAATCCGTTATTTGCAGGATGTGCAATACACATTTTCTGGATGCAAAGTGGGCTTTAGTTGTGAAGAGTTAGTATGTAGATAAATGGACTACCAATTCAATAGTGCACAGTGTCGAGTTTTGAAACCTAGAAGGCAAGAACTGGGTACAGTCTTTCAGTTGGTTGGATACTTTGCAGGATATGGAGGAGACGAATTCCTGAAATTTAGGGACCACATTGTAAGAATTATGATGGGACACTGACATGTAGAATTAACCTCACTACTGGCCATGATGTGTATCTGCAATCATCAAAGCATGAATGTGAAGCAAGCCAATGAAATAACACAGATTCAGAGTGTAGGAGAGTTGATATATTTCACTAAGTTTCACCGAGTTAAAGAGACTATGTTTCCACTATGTAAGGTCATCAGGTTGCATTTTGGTTACACAGATCTGGTTATCTAGGTTGCATTCCACTCTAAGAAGCTGTCATTAGGCCACATTTGAATGACAAAGATTTGGTTCCATAGTTTCATCTCTTTCAAGTGTTACACATCAGGTCACATCTGGACTGCAGAAATATGGTTACCTAGTTTTCATCTCCTTGAAATTAAATAGCTTGTTAAAGAGATTGTATCTCCCACTTTAGAAGACCTTGATCAGACAACACACTATATAGATTTGGTTTCTTAGTTTGGACCTTTTCCAAATTAAGAGATTTGGAAAAGGTCCAGAGAAGAGAGATTTAGATAGTGACATAGTTCAAGGGAATGGCTTCTGAAGAGACAGTTACATTGAAGAGTAATATGATTCTGCCCCCTCTCTGAAAAATGTTATTACTGTAAGATGTATAAGGAAGGAGTGAGGAGAAGGTTTTTTTGCTTTGAGAGGATGGTGAGTGGGATTCATCTGGAAGGTGTGTTGATTGTGGGAACAGTGAATGAGTTAAAGATGCAATGATAATTTTGTTACATGGTCATAGTTTTACTACAATTGTTCCTGTTGCTTGTTCATGTTTGTTTCATAGTGGACTTTTCCTTGAATAGTAGCTTTTAACAAAATGGGCACTCATTAGTTGAACAACCTCTTCTTCATCTGTAACCCTCAAGAAATCTGCATTTAGAAGAGTTATTCTTTCATATTCATTCTTTCTTTTACTTGCGGCATATCGATAGAATTCTTGTGGGTTGTCTTTAGCATGCAGAACCAATTTCTTTTCACACTCAGACTTTGCTTTCTGTACAGTCTGAGAACAGTTGTTACTATTCTAGCCATCATCCTTTTCTTACGAATCTCTTGCTTAATATGATAACACATCCACAGGACTACTACCCTATTTATTCTTCGAACTCTCAGGATACATTCTGATATCGCATCATTAAGTATTGTTTAAATGCTTCCCATCCAGCAACCCATTCCACTGATTTCAGTATAGTGCTCAATTGGCCATAATTTCCTGCTTTGTAGTTAAACATGTAACCTTTTTTGAATAGAACATTCATAAACTTAGTCACTTCCCAAGTGAACACCGCATGATCACTGTCACCAACTGGAGACAGAATAGTTACATCTTTAACTGAAATGCCCTCTAATACTATAATCAAATCTAACACTCTTTGTCTTTGAGTTCCTTCTGTTGAATGCTGCTTGAGGAAGTAGTCTAGCAACAGCTCAATAAATTCAGGAGCAGGGTACAGCATTTTTCGGCAGAATAGAAAGGGAAAGCATGGTGGTGGAGTAATGCTTATGATAAGTGACTTATGTCCTCTAAGAGTGGAGGCTTTGGAAGCCAGTGACAATAACGATTTTGAAAGCATATGGTGTGAGGAAGAGATAGGCAAGACGGGATATTTAGTGGGGTGTTGCTACATACCAAGGGGCACAAAGGAATGTTTAGAAAGTTGAGGTTGACAAGTGCAAGAAGAATGATTGTTATGGGAGATTTTAACTACAGCAGTATAAATTGGGGAGAGGAAGATACATGTAGCAATAAGGGAATGGAATTTCTAGAATTCTTGAGGGACAAATATCTTAGTCAACATCTAATAGAGGGAACAAGAAGTTCAAGAGTTTTGGATTTGGCCATAGCATCAGAAGAGTTGATAATAAGTGAGATGACATCTCTCCTACCAGTTGGAGAGAGTGACCATGTGGTTTTGACTTGAAAGATGAATAAACATGCAGGAGTATCAAAGAGACAGGAACATATGTGGAATTATAAGGCAGGTTATTATAATCGTCTTAGACATCAACTTGGGTAAGTTTCATGGAGGGAGGAATTGGAAAGCTGGGATATCATTAGTGCTTGGGAAATTGTGAAGGAATATTTGTTAGCAGCAATAGTAAGCTGTAATTATTATTATTATTATTATTATTATTATTATTATTATTATTATTATTCAGGCCTCCATGGAGTCAAAAGACTCATCAAGGGAGGTCCTTCCTAAAAAACACAAAGTCTATCAAGACTCATCGAGGGGAGGTCCCCCCTAAGAAACACAAAGTCTATCATACCACTCCTTAAACTCATTGACCGTTCTCGCTCTCACCCCTCCATCAGCCAATGCATTCCATGGTTCAACCACCCTCCATGGAAAGAAACAACTCCTCACCCTCTTGCTCACAGATTCCTTTCATAACTTCCAGGGATGGCCTATTGTCATCACTCCTTCCCGCTGTTCAACCAAGCGAAAGAACTCCCCAGTGTCAACCTTGTAACCACCTCTCAACAGTTTAAAAGTCTCAATCATATCACCTCTCCTTCTTCTATCCACCAAACTCTGCAGTCCACATTCTCTCAGCCGATCCTCATAACTAACATGGTATAGTCCTGAAACCATCTTTTTATCTGCCTTTGTACCCTTTCCACAGTTAATTTATCCCCCTTCAAATCCTGGGGACCAAATCTGAGAACAATAGTCCAAGTGTGGTCTGATCAGGGTCTTATACAACGGAATGATAACTGTTTTATCTCTGCAGGTCAGCGTCCTTCTCATTATTGCAGCAATCCTCTGTGTTACCTTCACCACCTTTGCAATATGTCCCCTAACACTCTTTGTCTTCAAGTTCCTTCTGTCAAATGCTGCTTGAGGAAATAGTCTTGCTCAAGACTACTTCCTCAAGTAGTCCACAGTCAATAAATTCAGGAGTGAAGGAGTAATCCACGAGTGAAGAAGAAGAGAATACAATTTGGTGTAAAGTGGATGACAAACTGGAACTGCTGTTGAAAAATAGGTTATGTAAGAGATAAGGAGAGGGATGAAGAGCAGATGCATGAAGAATATAAGACACAGGTCAGGAGAGTGACTAGTATGGTATGGAAGGCGAAACTGGAATCTGAGAAGAGATTGGCCCTAAGATCCAAAGAAAATCCTAGGGAATTTTTTAGCTATGTGGCCAGTAGGAGGAGAAATGATTATGGAAGAATGACATTGTAGGATAAAAATGGGAATAGAGTGACTGATGCAGAGGGGATGTATTTCATCCTGGAGGAGTAAATTTTAATACTAGAGGCATAGGGCAGGTTCGAGGTTTAGAGATGCAGGAGGAGAACATGTTCCAAATACTGAGTACTCTGGATGTTAGTAAAGATGTGGGACTGGATGGTATTTCACCACGAGTTTTGAGAGAATGTGCTAAGGAACTGACAGCTCTTTTCACCTGGCTTTTCAATGAAAATCTGGCTATGGGAAAGGTGCCCAGGGAATGGAAAGAAGGTAAGATAGTGCCATTGCATAAAAAAGGGCAGTAGCAGACTGGAAGTGTCTAATTATAGGCCCGTTTGTGTGTCATCAGTAGTTGTTAAGATCTTGGAAAAATTAGTTAGGGACTGTATACAACATTGGGCAGATGAGGGTAATGTTGGTAATCTCTGAGAGTCAACATGGATTTAGAGCAGTAGATGAGGGAAAGGCATATATTGCCATTTTCTTGGATTTAGCAAAGTCATTTGACATGATAAGCTGATATTTAAGTTGCAGCCCATGGATTTGGATCTCAGGTTGGTCAACTGGATTCAGGATTGGCTGTCCGATAGGTATCAGAGAGTTGTGTATGGTGGGGCAGTTTCAAGAGGCAGAGGGTTACAAGTGGGGTTCCACAGGGCTCAGTGCTGGGACCTATATTGTTTAACCGTTATATCAATGACATTGTCAGTGGATATTCAGTTGTTTGTGGATGATGTAAAGCTGGGAAGGTTATTAGTAATAGTGCAGATGTGGTAGTCATGCAAGAAGATTTGAATAAGCTATGATGGGCAAATGAATGGGGATGACGGTTTAATGCAACAAAATGTAAGGTCATGTTGTTTGGGACACATCGATGGGACACTACATATTCTATTGGAGGAGATATACTGGAGGAAGAAGGGGAAACAAGATATCTGGGGTTTATGATTGATAGAAACCTGAAATTCGAGGGACATATTGCAAAGGTGGTGAAGGTAATACAGAGGATTGCTGCAATAATAAGAAGGACACTGACCTGCAGAGATAAAAGAGTTCATTCCATTGTATAAGTCCCTGATCAGACCACACTTAGACTATTGCTCTCAGATTTGGTTCCCAGGATTTGAAGGGGATAAATTAACTGTGGAAAGGGTATAGAGGGATAACAAAAACAGTTTCAGGGGACTGTATTTGGATCAGCTGAGGGAATGTGGACTGCAGAGTTTGGTGGATAAAAGAAGGAGAGGTGATATGATTGGGAATTTTAGACTGTTGAGAAGTGGTTACAGGGTTGACACTGGGGAGTTCTTTCGCTTGGTTGAACAGTGGGAAGGAGTGATGAAAAGGGGCCATCCCTGGAAGTTACCAAAGGAAACTGTTTGCAAGAGGGTGAGGAGTGGTTTCTTTGCATGTAGGGTGGTTGACCAGTGGAATGCATTGCCTGATAGAGTGGTGAGAGCTAGAACGGTCAATGAGTTTAAGGAGTGGTATGATAGACTTGTGTTTCCTAGGAAGGACCTCCCACATAGAGTCTTTTGACTCCTTGGAGGCCTAAATAATAATAATAATAATAATTCTTCTCATGAGATTTTACTGCTTCCCAATAAATATTTGGATAATTAAAGTATTCCATTATGATTATTCTTTTCACACTCATCTTTTCTATTTGGTGATGCATTTCTTCATCACTAGCAACTGATCCACTAGGTTTGTAACAACACCCCACTATGTAATTGATCTTCTTAGATTCCACACCACAACAATATTTCACTGACACATGAAATATTGTTAGCACTAGTACTACAATCATAGGTCTCAACTGTAACTGGATTCAAGTCATCTGATATCATTGGCAGCATGCCCCCTCCTCTCCTATCCTTCCTAAAAATATTGTATCTGCTACACTCAATACTAGTTAATATATCTGATTCTGATATCCAGATCTCGCTAATGCCTATAGTATGAGGTCCCAACGTATTGACCAAAGCAACAAACTCTATTCCTTTGTTTCTGATACTTCTAGCATTTGTGTAAGACATAATAAGCTACCTGTATGTTCCTTTGTATACTCTTGTCTGTAGTCTGCATAATACAGTTAGACAACTTGCAGATCTCTTATCTTCTCTAGTGTCTTATATATATATATATATGCAGTTATCTTTGCACATGTTTGATGGGTCCGAACAGACAAAGACAAAGTTGAAATTGTTCTCTCCTCATAATCATTTCCATCACTAACACTATTATATAAACATTGTCACTCTTACACATAGATTCTTGCCGCCACCCCCCCATTTATAATTTAGTTTCTCTTACTCTCTATGTTCGGTCTCGCACCAGTTTTTAGTTTTTCAAGACTCCTGATACCAAATGCATTCAAGTGTAGGCTATCCCTCTTATACAAATCTAATTTCCCTCAAACTCACTCCACACATCCAAAAACTTGCATCCATTCCATCTACGTAGCCTATGCACCAAATTGTTTGCCATCATAGCCCTTTTTCTTAATTAATTTTTACCATATTGAAGTAATATACTTATGATTTTCACTTTCTTACTCGTTACTCTTGCTTCTACCAAAACTTTTTTCATATCCTCTATCATACTGAACTCATCACTAGTTAAGTCATTAGTACCAACTTCATTTGTGATCCTGTTTACTTTTCTTTTCTGTTTTTGAATGGAATGTGCTATATTTTTAATTTTTGCTCTGGGAAAACTTGAAGTTATAACTTGTTCATCAACAGCATGTTTTATGATAGAGTCACCATACCAAATGATATCCTGCTTTTCACAATCAACATTACTTGCCTGATTTTCGTTACTTACTAACTTACCTGATTCCATGCTTTGTTGTTTCTTATCCTCCCTATGTTTATTCAAGCGCTGCTCAACTTTTTGTACGTCCTGAGTCATCTCTCTCTCTCTGATAATCTGCTTTAACTTCGCCATTTTGGAGGTTAATTCATTTTCAATAACCTCCTCAATATCTTCAATATCCTGCTTAGCAGGACAAGCATTCTTATTCTTGAATTCGCTGCTCTTCTTAACATTACATTTCTTGTGTGTTTTTGGGCACCATTTTAAACTATATTTATATTGCAGTATCTTAAGAAAAATATATTATAAAACAATAAATACACTAAGTTTTAAAAGAGGTAAACCGTGAGTAGACATATTGGTACACAATAAATAACAGAAAAAACTCACGTAGAAAGATTTTTTATTAGTATAATTTTCACCTGTGTGTCACAGGCATCTTCAGTACATTAAGCTCAAAATTAAACACTAACTTACAAGATTATTTATTAGTATAATTTTCGCCTGTGTGTCAGTTAGTGTTTAATTTTGAGCTTAATGTACTGAAGATGCCTGTGACACACAGGCGAAAATTATACTAATAAATAATCTTTCTACGTGAGTTTTTTCCGTTATTTATTGTGTACCAATAAATACACTAAAAACATGGAAATGTAGACTAATATAGTATAAAACACTACTTTTCTAAGAGGAAAAACACAATAAAATAGATAAAAGTCACCATAATTCGTACCATATAGTATATGGTACAAATAGTGGCACATATTATTCAATAATGATGATATTCCATGTCACTGGATAAAGCTATCTAGATGAATGGATGAGTCATTTATCTAGATGGTAGGTGTTTTGCATCTTATTATATTATTTTACAAGAATCAGGTTTAATATTAAATTGATAATGGTCAATTCATATTTGTTTTATGCATAATGGTGTTGTGTGTTTGAGCGAGGGAAGGAGGACTATCACCAGTAACTATAATACTGTTTAGAGGGGAGGGAAAATTAAAGGATTAAGCAGGCTCAATAAAAGTGATCTAGTAGCACAACTCTGATTTTACCACTCAAATAGGGGCACATAATCATGGATGTGATTTTGGGCGACTTTTTGTGCATTGATTTAACTGATACCATAGCCTCTAAAATTATACACAGCATAATATGGTTTATATAAAATAAAATATCTTTGTTGTGTTTCTGTAAGCTGAAAATTATAATTGAATTAGTCAATATGGAATTCAAATATGTAAACAAAAAGTGCTAATTACCTCATCCTTAGGAAGAGGTATATTATTTTAATGAATAAAATAACTTTTTATTTTTTATATCTATGTTATTGCAACTTTTTTTTTATTAATTTTTAGTCAGAAAACCAGGACGCTGCCCTGCTATAGTAATAACATCAGACACAGCAATTCTAGGACCATCTAATTCTGAATGCCCTGATCGTTGTCATATAGATGCAGACTGCAGTGAAGATCGTAAATGCTGCTTTAGCGGATGTGGACACATATGCATGGATCCTTCAAGTGAAGGTAAAGTTATCATTAATGCAGTAATTAATATGCACCCAAGTTAATGTGCATTTCTAACAGTGAACTAGTCATCTTTTAAAAATTTTGAGAGAAGCAGTTGTCTTCTAAGAATATAGAGATTACCTTTTGAAAGGCAAAGTTTTGCCTTTCAAAGATTCAGTATTTCTCATAAACTGATTCTTTAAATATATAGCTGTTTGTGATGCACTTATATTTTGAAGTCACATGATAAGCACTGCAATTAAACACATTAAATAATAAAATATTTGAGTCTCTTGGCAGAGTATTGTCGATACGAAGATGCTGAGAACTGAAATTGTGAACTAAAATTAACTTTTTGACTTGATCTGTGAATTTACGGATTTTTTTTTAATCTTACAAATTTAAAGTTCTTGTCAAATACCCATGTATTATTTTATCACTGACACCATCATAAAGTGTTAGCATTCATTGCATTTCTATACCATATGAAAAGTTGTTGGTATGCAGTCAGTATTGCTGATTTCTATGAGAACTGTTATTAATATCTTGAAAACTTGGCTTTTAAGACCTCTAGGGTAGAGGTAATTTATTTCTTATCACTCTTATTTTTTTATTATTAACATCGGCCTTCCATGGAGATAAAAGACTCATCATGGCAAATCTACACTCTCACACAAAAAGATCACTTTAACTGTGCCTTAAACCACCCATTCAGAGTTTCTGCACTCATGAAGCTCTCATGCATTTTACTCCACCAACTAACCAACCAACCAACCACTCTCTATGCAAAGAACCTCCTCCCTCCCTTGCTCACACATTCCTTATACAACTTCCAAAGATGGCCTTTTTCTACCCATCTTCCTCTTTTCTATGAAAAATCTCCACACCGATCTCGTTAATAGGTTGTTATGAGATTGGTGTGGAGATTTTTCATAAAAATCTTTTCATAAAAGCTCTGAAAATTGCATTCCTCCATTTATGTTCATATTCCACATTCCAAAGTTTTGCCAATACTTTATTGATTATTTTTTGGACTTTGTCTCTATAATATGCTCATGCCCTTGAAAACCAGCAAACTAGATCTGTGAACAGTAGTTGTATGTAACCTGAACAAGACTGTATATGACATAACCATAACTGCTTTGAATCAGAATGTTACATTTAATTCGTCATAATCTATTGTATGTCCTCACAATTTCAGCAACGTGATTCTTAATCTTCATGTCTTTGTTTACTACTACTCTAAGCTCTCTCAACTGGTTGAATGAGGATGACATCCTGATAGGAATAGAGATGGAAGAGTATGATGTATTTTGTTAAGTTACAAAGGGTAAAAAAAAAAAGGGAGGTTGAGTGCTATTAATAATAGAAAAAGAGTTACATCCATATAAGGTAGAGATATGAGAGGGAAATAGTGGCAGTGGTTTTGAGGTATGGTGTGATGTAGAAGTGAATAGAATGAAATACTTAGTCAAATGTTGCTATAGACCTGGTAATGTGGATGGTAGTGACCATGGAATGTATAATCAAATAAGCCAAGCAAATAAGAAAAGGGTGATCATTATGGATGATTTTAATTACAGCAATATAGACTGGGATGATGAGATACCAACCGTAAGTAAAGAAAATTAGTTTCTTGAGTTTTTGAAGGACAACTACCTCAGGCGGTATGTAAAAGAGGGCACATGAAGATTTAGGGTCTTGGATTTGATCATCTCATCAGAGGATGTTATTATAAATGAGGTGTACAATCACCCTCCATTTAGTGAACGTGACCAATGAAGTCATGACTTATTTTTCATGGTATTAACAACACCGCACACACTTTTATCACAAAGATGTTTTATTAACGCTTATATTTCACTAATTTTCAACTCTGCATCATCAGAGCACAACACACTTGTATATGCGACAGTGAGTGAGTGAAACAATATAATTGCAAAAAACAAAAGATCTAAAGTCCTATTTTTGGCGCCCTCTAACGGGAAAAAAAAAAAAAAAAACAGCAGCTATCCAGGAGTTTTTCTTAGGATAACCGTCTCCCAAATTTTTGACAAATTAATGCAACCATATTTGTTAAGGTTGGGAGAATTCTTCAAAGCCATTGCTGACTCAAAAAAATAATCTTTCAGATCTATAACGACTCCTAAATAGCACATTCGTTTTCCTCCATCTAATCCTGTGTGAAGGAGTGTCCAAAGCATGGTCTGCCAGTCCGACTTGCCATAGTAATAGTAGCAAATGTATCTTTCATGATCTTCCTGTTTGCCCATAATAGGCCAAGTCACAGTCACATGGAACTTCATACACTCCTGGGTGTGCTAAAGGGTGAAGTTTATCCTTAGGCAAGCGGATCAGAGTTGCCAGCTTGACATGAGGTTGGAAGGTGGTGCGAAGGCCATGTTTCAACAATACTTTGGCTATCTTTTCCGATGTACCTCTGATATAGGGAATAGAAATGGTCGTGTTGTATTCTTGTGTATTAGGGGAGGGCAGAGTAATGGGCCTATGTAGTATTTTATCTATTTTGTAGGGATTGTAGCCATTGGCTAAGAACGTATGGCCCAGGTATTGGAGTTCAGTGGTCAGAGCTGTATCGTTAGAACAAATGGCTCTGGCTCTGTGTGTAAGTGTTTTTAAAATGCCGTACTGTTGGACTGGATGATGATGCGATTGTTTATGTAGGTATCTTCCTGTGTGTAGGCTTTCTGTAAATAGAAAAAGATAGTGATCCATCTGAAAGGTGGGTGACTAATGTGTCAAGAAATGGTAAACAGTTATTTGATTCTTTTTCTACTCTGAAGTGAATTTTGGGGGTGTTGGCTGTTTAGGTAGGTGACAAAAGCATCCAAAGTGTCTTGTCCATGGGGCCAGATGGCAAACACATCATCTACATAGCGTAACCACACTTGTGGCTTGTATGCAGCTGTGGTAAGTACTTTGTTTTCAAAGTGTTCCATGTAAAAATTTGCTAACGGGGAGAGGGGGGGGGAACCCATAGCAGTACTATTAATCTGTTTGTAGAATTTTCCTCTCCATGTAAAGTACCTGCATTCATGGTAAATTGAAATAATTCAAAAATATCTGGGGGAAATTTAGACTTGATAAAATCAAGAGTGTCTATAAGTTGTACATTGGTAAATAAGGATATGACATCGAAACTAACCATTATGTCTGAATATTTTAGGATTAGATTTTTAATCAGTGTTTTGAAATGGACTGAATTTTTTACAAAGGTAGAGGAGTTGCCAGTAGGCAGGGGGGGGCAAGCGACTTGGCTAAATGCTGGGCCAGTTTATATGTGGGACTATCTATGCTATCGACTATGGGGCATAGAGGGATATTAGTTTTGTGGATTTTTGGTAATCCATAAATACGGGGTGGTTTAACATGGATTGGTTTTATTTTCCTGATGATTTCTTTGGGCTGTGATGTCACTTTTTTCAGTAATTTTCGGACTTTTTTTTTTCTTTTGAGACATCGTAGGGTCTCGATGTATAATTTGATATGTGGAACTGTCGCATATGAGATCTTGCATTTTACTGTTATACTCTTCTTTATTCATGATAAATGTTGCATTTCCTTTATCGGCTTTTGTAATAAAAGTATACAAAAGAACTTACGTGGCACATTGCTTTTTTGGAGGCTTAGCCTTATTTAGAATACTTGCTATACCTAGTCGCACATTATTGGCCATTGCTGGCGGAAGATCGCTGATACCCCGTTCTACTTTCATCATAATTTCTAGTTTAGGAATTTGTTTGGGCGTGATAGCAAAGTTATGTCCTAGACTGAGAGCGTTCTTGGCTTCTTCAGTCAGTGTTTCCGACGATAGGTTTACGCCCACGTGGTCTCGTCAAAGTTGCGATCAGGACTTCATATGTTGCCGCTGTTGTAGGATTTCATATTTCTTTAGGTGTTTGCTTTTTATTTTTGTGAATTCTTTTTTTGATGCAACTTCGGAGATGTGCTGTAGGACAGTCCATATTTCAGGATTTAACACGTTGATTAGTTCTTGTTGTAGAGCTGTGATAGAGCTGTTTAGCTTACTAAGCTCTATGCGAGTAGTGGCAATTTGCTCTCGAAGAAGCGCTAAACTCGCCCGTCAATAAATATGATGTGCCTTTGCCGATTGTAACTTTTCTTTGAATTTCAGAAAAGATGGAATGATATCGTTGTCGTGGCATCGTTTAAGGAAGGCTAACTTGTTCATTTTTCTGGATAATTTCAGTTTCAACTTTTTGAGTCAGCAATGGCTTTGAAGAATTCTCCCAACTTTAACAAATATGGTTGCATTAATTTGCCAAAAATTTGGGAGATGGTTATCCTAAGTAAAACTCCTGGATAGCTGCTGTTCTTTTTTTTTTTTTTTTTTTTTTGTTAGAGGATGTCAAAAATAGGACTTTAGATCTTTTGTAATTATATTCTTTCACTCACTCACTGTCGCGTATACAAGTGTGTTGTGCTCTGATGATGCTGAGTTGAAAATCAGCAAAATATAAGCATTAATAAAACATCTTTGTGATAAAAGTGTGTATGGTGTTGTTAATACCGTGAAAAATAAGTTATGAATAACCATCAACACCTAAGCTTATCTGTTAGAGTGACCATGAAGTGATTACTTGGATGGTTGGAAGCAGTGTGAGGACTTCTGTAAGGAAAGGATGTATGTGGAACTACAAGGCTGGTGATTATGAAGAGTTCAGGAGACAGCTTGCAGGTGTAGCATGGAATGAGGAGTTTGGTGGAAAGGAGATCAGTGCTCCTTGGGTGATATTCAAGAACTGCCTAGTAGAAGCAATGTCTGAATGTATTCCAAGAGTCAGAAGATTAAATATGGTAGGTATGAAATGGATGAATGAAGAGGTAAAGCATGTGATACAGAGGAAAAAGGCATTATGTAGGCAACATAAGATGAGTGGTAATAATCAATTCCATGGGGATTACAAAATAAAGGCAAGGAGAGTGACTTGGTTAGTAAGTATAGCAAAAGTGAAGTAAGCACAAAGAACCACCTAAAAATTTTTAGGAAGTTCTTTTGATATGTAGCCAGCAACTAAAAGAATGATTATGGAAGGATGACAATGATTGGAGAAAATGGTATAAGAACAACTGCTGCAGAGAATATAGTTGAGATATCTCTAGAAACACTAAAGAGGATCCAAAGATGAATAACCAAAGTGATATCAGGACTCAGGAGTGTTGGCTGTGAAAATGGTTTGAGAGAATGTTAATTACAGAAGTTATTAACAGTTATTTTCCTCCTCTCCACCAATTACAAGTTATTGGTGGAGAGGAGGAAAAGAGGAGATATAATAGAGACCTTCAAATTAGTTAAGGGATTCTATCAGATTAATACAGAAAAAATTATAAAAAGAGTGGATGTTAAGATGGGAAGAATGAGAGGCCATCCCTGGAAGTTGTATAAAGATAGGTGAAGAAGGATGTAAGAAGTAGATTTTTTACATGGAGAATGTTAGTGAGTGGAATGCATTGCCCGTGTGCTGTGAGTACAGGTAGTGTAAATAACTTCAAAGCTCAGTATGATAGACTTGTTGCTGTTTGAACGGGCCAAGTACGATGAGTCTGTTGACTCCGTGGAGGTTCCCAAATATTAATAATAACATTAATAATATTTAATGAGCAGTTTATAAAGGTCTTTCATTCTTGCGAATGTGACATCATGAAGAGTTTTAGACAGTGGATGATGAGCAGGAGAGACTGACTGTAAGTGAGCAAAAGGTATAAGGGGAATTGATCAAACTTGATGTTAATGACTGTGGGACTTGATGATGCATCACCATATATTTTTGAAGGAATGTACTAGAGAGTTCACAATTGCATTGACATATTTTTTTAATATGAGTATTACATTCAGTTGAGTTCCAAAGGAGTGGAAGGAAGGCAAGATTGTGCTGTTTCGTAAGGGACGTGACAGAACTCAAGCATAAATCGACAATAACAATAGTCATGAACATGTATTGAAGAGGCTAGTGAGAACCAAGATCCATAATTTGGTTGACAACAGTTGTATTATCTTTGATGGACAGCATGGGTTTACAAAAGGAAGGTCATGTTTTAGTAATTTACTTACTTACGTACTGCAATGAGGTGACAGTTGCATTAGATGAAGGAGATAGATGCAGTGGTATACTTAGACTTTGCAAAGTCTTTTGATATATTATCTCATGATAAGTCGATAGTTAAACTAGAGTGGATGGGATTGGATATTAGATTAGTGCATTGGATTGAAGATAGGCTATCTGACAGGTATCAGCAAGTTGTGTATGGATGAGCAATACTCCAGAAGAGGAAAGTCACTAGTGGTGTGCCTCAGGAGGACTGTTTGAGGACCATTGCTGTTTAACCTGTATGTTAACACGTTTGCTGCCAACTACAAGTATACTCGTAGTTCGTATATGAGCTTCACAAGCCAACTACAAGTATACTCGTATGTCGATTTACTGACCTCCTATGCCAAACACGAGTTAACCCTTAGTATAATTACCTTAATTTGGACCCTTGGATTCTGAATAAAGCGGAGAGCACGTCTGGGGACTTGATAGAAGGGAAATAATTTCAACTAAAATATAGTATATTATGTATGTGCCTCAGAAGCCAACTACGAATATACTCGTATGTCGATTACCAACCTCCTATGCCAAGCACGAGCTAATCCGTAGTATAACACGTAATTTGTAAATCAATTTAAAACTGATAAAAATCAATAAAAATAATAAAATGAAATCAATAAAATAAAAACCAATTTATTCAAATTACGAATGATACACTTCAAAACAATTTTCCACGCAGAATGGTGGTTTTTCCTGGCAAACAGGACAGTAATAACGTGTTTCGCATCGTTGTTTGTTTCGTGTACATACTCGGCATGGCTTTGTCGGCAAATATTTTTTTCTGTAGGTGGTAAAATTTCCAAATAATGACGATCCTGAATCCTGCTGATAATCTGTGATGCTGTAAGCTTATCCATTCCAACAAAAACTAAGATAAATTGATCTCTAAATTTTAATGCAGTCATTGCATTTCCAGTAATTATATTATAAAATGTATGCACTTTTTGAATGTATATATCAAGAATGCGTATTGCCAATTTCTTTGGCCATCTAACTGTCTTTCGTAAGGGGGAATAGAAAGAAAGCATTTGATCAGAAAGATCGATGCCTGACATACCCAAATTATAGCCCCTAACGATATTTGGTTTTAATTGAATTTTACCATTCTGATTTTTTGTATTAACCATTTAAAATTTGTGCATATCTGAAATGGAAAGAACTTTCCTCTTATCCTTCCATTTGCGATGATGAATTCATTAAATTCATCATCGCTCATATTAGCATAAACTTCTAATTCTTTATCAGTAAGTTTTCTTTTACTGGTCATGGCGAAACTGAAGGTTTTTAGAGACTAGATACAATAAACACATTCATCAGCGCATATAATATATGGGTGGGGGTGATACAAGATTACTCGTAGTTGCCGTATGAAACAAAATTCTGTCTGGTAAGCCGGCTACGAGATTACTCGTAGTGACCTTGGAGACGCGAAAGCGCTTGGCATGTGGGAACAAACTATGCCCGACGAGCGTGGCAGCGAACGTGTTAATGATATTGGAGAAGATTTGAATGAGGGTATATAGTTGTTTGCAGATGATGCAAAGTTGGGGTGAACTATGAGGAGTAGAGCAGATGGTCAAGCCTTACAAGAAGACTTGAATAGATTATGTGAATATATTGCTATGATTGTGAGTTCAACATAACGTATTCTGGGAATGATGAGGAAGACACTTACTTGTAAAAGTAAGGAAATTCTGGTTCCATTGTATAAGGTCTTGACTATTGCATGCAAATGTGGTCACCTGGTTTTCAATAGGATGAAAAGATGTCGGAAAAGGTCCAGAAATGACTCGAATATGAGGAATGGTTGCGAAGATGCAATTTACAGAGTCTAGTGGATAAGAGGAAGAGGAGTGATATGATAGTTACCTACAAGTTAGTAAGGGGTTGTTATAGGAATAATTTTGATTAGGTTTTACAGAAAATGGTGGGAGATCAGGTGAGAACCAGAGGTAATCCCTGGAATCTGCATAAGGAGAGTGTGAGCAAGCGAGTGAGAAGCAGGTTTTTTGAATGAAGAGTTGTGAATGATTGGTATGCCTTGTCTGAGAGGAGGTGTCTGCAGAGAATTTGAGTGTTTTAAAACAAGGTATGATGAGCTATGTGTATGAAAAAGGAATATTCTCGATATGTTTAATTCCTCCACCTCCTTCAAAAATTTCCATATTAATTGAAACTTTTCAGACATGAGGGTGGTCTGAAAAGTTCCATATTCCTTTGTTTCATATATGTGTGATTAATGAGTATTTTTCTTTTTGGTATTCAATAATGTATTTTAATTACTGGAATTCTAACTGGTTCATCTTCTATGCAAACAATGTTACTGATTTCAGACGAAAGTATTTCAAAAAATACACACACACACACGGGTGGTCTGAAAAGTTCTCGGCCTCGACCGTACATGGCAACACTATCGGCACGATTTTTTTTTTTCTAAGTTGGTACATCTGTCATAAGCATCCCTGTGAAATTGCCAGGGATGCTTATGACACTTATAGCCATTCTATAAAGTAGTTTGTTTTATACAGCTATCGGAAGCCCAAGTGTTGTCTGTATCCTTTGAAATGGATAAAATTGAGTATCATGCGGTTATAAAATTCTTTGTGAAAGAAGGTTTAATGCCAAAAGAAATTCATTCGAATTTCATAAAAATTTATGGGCACTCTTCTTCATTTTCGACAATTAAGAAATGGGCTGCCGAGTTTAAATGCGGTTGTACTAGCTTTGAAGATGATCCACATGAAGGATATCCAAAAATTGTAACAACACCAGAAATCATTGATCAAGTGCAGAATATGGTATTGGATGACCGGTGAATCAAAGTGCACGAAATTGATGAGACTATAGGCATTTCAAAAGAACGTGCAGGATATTTTTTGCAAATGAAAGAGCTTTGTGCCAGATGGGTGCTGTGCTGATCAAAAACACACTCGCATGAAAATCTCTGAAGAGTGCTTTACCTACTCAAGAAGTCCTCCTTCTTCTCCAGAACAAACTATCCAAGAAATTATTTTCCTTACTCTCTCACTGTGTAAATTCAGGATACTTCAAATTCGAAAAAAAGATCTACAAAATATGCATTTTGTAGATCTTTTTTGGGATTGGCTATGGGCAGTCCACTTTCTCTGATTCTTGCAGATATATTTCTTAAGGATTTTGAAGAAAAGGCAATTAATTCCTCTACTCTTAAACCAAAAATTTGGTATCGTTATATAGACGATATAATCCTCATCTGGGAACACGGTATCAACACCCTCAATTTGTTTCTAGACCACCTCAACAAGTTTCATGAAAATATCAATTTTACCTTCGAACTGGAATCCAATGACTGTCTCTCCTTTCTGGACTTAAAACTTATGAGATGCACTGATAATATAAAAATCTCAATTTTTAGAAAATCGACTCACACAGACAGATACCTTCATGCTTCTTCCCATCACTACCCTCCGCAAAAATTTGGTATTATTTCAACCCTAGCATATTGAGCCAGATCTTTACTTACAGATGAAACAGAAATTGAAAATGAACTCCATTTTCTTAAAAGGACTTTTGTCAACAATGGTTTCTCTCTTAAAAAGATTGATAAATTTTTCTCTTTCCGTCACTCTACTGCTACTGAAGATTCTTTTCACCCTAGAGCTTTTATTTCATTGCCATACATCAGCTCTCTCTCCCCAAAACTAGCAAAAATTCTTAAGAAATTCAAAATTAGAACTTGCTTCACTACGTTTCTAAAACTTCGCTCCATACTAAGTAAACCTAAAGTGAAACATCTCCCTACTCAGTATTCAGGAGTCTACAAGATTTTGTGTGATTGTGGAAAGCCATATTATGGCCAGACAGCTAAATCCATCCTTTTGTGTATGGAAGAGCACCTGAGAGACATTTCCTACAATAGGACCAGAGCCAGCGCTCACTCTAGCCACATTCTCTTCTCGATTAACTCAGATGAAGGCCGCCAACACCTCGTAGACTGGCCAAAAACTTCTAATATCCATGTGTGTTATGATGACTCAAAAGAAAGATCATCGAATCTAGTGAAATTTCACTAGATTCATCCCATATTAACAACAGCCTTAGTTTCAATCTCTCTGATGCACACCTTGCCACTGTTCAGTATTGGCGCACACGTGGCAGCTCACGCACATAGTTCAACTTTAATTGGAACTCAAGCTTG
Organism: Typopeltis vanoorti; assembly: GCF_054136105.1. NCBI lineage: Eukaryota > Metazoa > Arthropoda > Arachnida > Uropygi > Thelyphonidae > Typopeltis > Typopeltis vanoorti. The sequence goes on from NC_143565.1 coordinate 89,653,939, forward strand.
CATTCCTGTTTTTAAATGTACTATTGTCTTTTATACTAGATCTGTTGATGTAATTTTATTATGTCTCTGTCATTTTTTGTATAATTCTTTGCCTGTGATACCTGAAGAAGTTGAATCATTCAACGAAACTAGTTGTATCTTAATATTAAACCTTGTTGTTTTTTCATTCTCGGTATATAGTCATTTAACTAATTTTATATATATAATCATTATCTATTTTAGTCAGTAAGTCAGTAATTACTCCAACTGTATTCAAATAATGTAATAAATCAAATATTATTCACAGTAATTATATACATTACTCATCTAGTAATGGAGATTGATGAGGCCAGGGACTTGGGAGTGTTGGTGGATAGGGAGATGAAATTTAGGGGGCACATTGCAAAAGTAGCGAAATCAGCTCATCAACTCACTTGGTTGTTGAAAAATACCTTGACGAGCAGAGACAAGCAAGTTATTGTACCTCTGCACCGAGCTTTAATAAGACCTCATCTCGACTACTGTGCCCAGATTTGGTCACCTAGGTTCCTTCTTGATGGGGAGGAGGTGGAGAGGATCCAGAGGCGAGTGACTAAGATGATAGCAGGTCTATGGAATGAACCATATGAGAACAGATTGAAGATTTGTGGGTTGCAGAAATTAGTTAATAGGCAGAAAAGGGGAGATATGATTGAGACATTCAAATTGCTGAAGGGTTTCTATAGGATTAATTGAGAGGATATTTTTGAGATCAGGACTGGTGGTGGGAGAACTAGGGAACACCTATGGAAGCTTTGCAAGAGTGTGGTTAGCAGGAGTGTTAGAGCTGGGTTCTTTACTTTTAGAGTGGTAAATGAGTGGAATAAGCTGACAGAGTCTGTTGTGGGTGCTATGACGGTGAGTGAGTTCAAGGCAAGGTATGACAGATACTGTGAGAATGTCGTATAGTTGTGTGGACATGATGTTTAGGGCCTCTCTCGATGAGTCTAAGGACTCCCTGAAGTCGCCCGTAATAATAATAATAACATATTAGCACAAATCATTATACTGTGAAGTAAAAAGAATATTAAGTCCCTCTCACATATATTTTCTCAAATTAGATTGTACAAACAAGTAAAGATAACAGTGAGCTAAACTAAATTTAACAAATTCAAATAATTTGTTAAATTTATAATATACAAAAGAAAGATTTTGGTATTGCAACCACATGTTTATTAAGATAAATAAAGATAAACAAACCTGACAAGTTTGTTTCAAACAACACACAAAACTTGTCAGGGTTGTCTATCTTTATATATCTTAATAAACAAGTGGTCACAATACCGAAATCGTTCTTTTGAACTGTTAAACCACAGAAACCTACACCTACAATTTATAATATACGCCTAGATATAGAATCATGTTAATCCATCAAGTGTACTCTAAACAACTCCAAGTTAGCCTTCAGCAGTTTTTTCTCAGTGTACTAAATAGAGCAGATAAATAATATTAAATGCTTGCTCTGAATCCAGAGTTCAAAGTTTATTAGTAGCTATCAATTTCGCTTTCATCATCAGGCAGCAGAATCTAACTGACAAAACAAAATAGTCCTACTTCCAGTAAGTGAGAGAATATTCAAGCTGCTTCCATTCCAAATGAAGAAATATGAGTGTTTGCATAACATAATGGAAGTACATATTAGTTTCTTCTAATTTAATTCCAGAAGGAAAACAGAAAAGGGGAAGGTTTAAATTAGATTGGCAGAGAATGATTAAAAAGGAAAGAAGACTGGCTAGCTGAAAGAGCTGGAGAGAAGCCAAACTGATGGCTCAGGACAAACATATCTGGAACAAACAGATCTCAGGCTTATGTGCCATGAGGCATGAAGAGAATAAGTAAGAAAGTATGTTCTAATCACCAGTGACAATAGGAATTATCAACAGTCCCTTTACTTCAGCTGAACGAATTCCTATAAGAAGTACCCTGAAAAGTATCAGAATATATCAGTTACTGTTAACAGGCTGTATCTGTGCACTTATTCCTCAAATTTATAGAAAATATGGATTCATATTATTCTATCTATGCTATGCTCTTTGCCTCGGCACTAATTGTTTAATAGATACATACAGATTAGACTTACTACATTTTTTGAATAACAGAAGCACACATTATTATTATGATTATTATATGGGTACTTCCATGGAGTCCAAAGACTCATTGTGGGAGTCCCAAACTATCCACCCAATCTATCATATCTATCCTTGAATCCATTAACAGACAAAACACTCACAACTGACTCTTGCAACCCAATCCACTCATTCACAACTCTCCAAGGAAAAAATCTAATCCCTAATCTTGCACTCCAACTAACCACACCTTTATTCAACTTCCAGGGATGACCTCTTGTTCTGGCCCATCTAGCCAAATGCTGAAATTTTTTCCCTCCATCAATCCTATTAGACCCTTTACATAACTTAAATGTTTCTGTCATATAACCCCCCCCCCTTTTCTTTTATCAACCAACTTCTGTAATCCAGACATCCTCAGTCTATTCTCATAGTGAACATTCCACAAACTACTCACCATATTGGTTGCTCACCTCTGAACCTCCTCTGCCACTTCCTCATCCCCCAAGAAACCTAGGAGACCAGACTTGATCACTGTAATCCAGAGGTGTATGTATTCTTCAGTATATATTCAGTGGTACATGGCTTGTAATCTTTGTATTCCAAAATGCATATCTCTACATTTCCCTACATTAAATTGAACCTCATTAACTTTTGATCTTACTGACAGTCTATTTATATCATCCTACAAAGCTCTCCGAGTCACCTTGAATTGCTATTACTCTATCTAATTTTACATCATAAGCAAACAACTGAATATTTCCTTTCAGATTATTTCCTATATCATTTATATACAAATTAAACAGTAATGGTCCAAGCACTGAACCTTGTGACACACCACTAGTCACCTGTTTTCACCTAGATTCTGTCCCCTCTATGTATAACCACTTTTTTGATATCTGTCAGCAATCACCATCTTATCCACATAACTGATGTCATATCCATCCCCATTTGTTCTAATTTGCATAACAGAATTCCATGTGGTATTCTGTCAAATGCCTTTGCAAAATCCAGCAGAATCATTATGTAGCCATTTCGTTTATTTCCAACTCAGCTGTTATTCTATTATAAAAAGCAAGTAAACTACTAAGGCATGACCAACCTTTCACGAAGCCATGTTGCCCCTCATACAGTATCATATTCTCATTCAACCATTCTCGAATTCACTTTTTGACCAAGTTTTCCGATACTTTTACCACCATGCCTGAGATACTGATTGGTCTATAATTTGCTACTGCAGTTTTAGAACTATGCTTATGCAAGGAATTTAATTTGTTTTCTGTCCACTCCCTTGGAACCAGAGCTGAGAATTAAATTAAAGAGCCTAGTCAGAGGCATTGCCAGTTCAATTACGATTTCTTGCCAAACCCGAGCTGATATCTCACATAATCCCACAGCTATATTTAAATTGAGATTCTGTGATATCCTAAGTACGACAGTAATGTCACTTGGATGATATACCCTTGCAAGGTGGTCACCCAGTAACTCAACTATTTTATCTGCTTCCTTCACCTCATCAGCAATCATCCATAGTCATTGTTCCTCTTACTTGCCATGTAATGAAAGACTTTCTGGAATTTCCTTGCGTTCTCATCTAGATTCTTCTTATTATCTCTCAGCAGGTGTATAAATTCTATTTCCTTCCTTCCATGTGATATTTCTTCCTTCCAGTCTATATCTCCATAGTTGAAGTTCCCCATTATAATAATCACTTGATCTGTACTCATATACTAATTTGGTGATTATATCTTCCAGATCGTACATGGAAACCCCCCCCCCCAGCCTATAGCACAACAAACTGTATATTTTATCTTACTGGACTTGATCTCACACAAGACTGCTTCAAATGAGCAGCCATCCTCCAACCTATCTCCTATTCTTTTTGTCTGCAATTCATCTGCTGTCATCAGCAGTACCCCCCCCCCCATCCTATCTTCTCTATCTTCCCTGAAAATACTAAAACCTTTACATGTTCTCTGTAATTACATCATCTGCTGTTAGCCAAGTCTCATTAATGCCTATAACTTTTGGCAAGGTTGCACACTAACCAATGAGAAAAACCCCTCTCTTGTTCTTGATACTTCTGGCATTAGTATATAAATACTGCAGCATCCCTTTAGGATCCCAATCATCCTTACTTCCTGAATTGACTATGCTATTCAATATTTTTATGTGAGAGACTAGATTCTGCACTCGGTCATTGTCGCACTAACTTGCCTCGTGAGTGCCTTCATACAAACTCACCTGCTTCCACCCTAATTGCTTAAGTTTTCCTGAATTTGCTCTTCCTCATGCTCAGTGAACAAAACTCTTTAGACACCAAAACCACTGAGATGCACTCCATCAGCATTATACAAATCCTGCATCATTTCTTCTGCACAACCTATGTATTGATTCAATTCCTACCAACATCCTCCTTCTCGGTTCGCCTCTATCATAGCATGGCAGGAGACTTACATGTAATGGAAAACTAAATATAATTTATTACTCCTAAATATTTGCTCAATGTCATGAGCTTCTTTCAGGAAGAAGACAAAAAAACTGGTAACAATATTTAAATTCTGAATACAAGAACGAGTAATACAGCATTTGTATAATATCCTGCGTCTCGGTTGCAGCTATTGCAACTCTAATCTGTTAGAGTTCAGAGATGTGGGAATGGATGTATAATTAATTAAATTTAAAAATTATAAATAAATAAATAAAATATAAAAAATTATAAACAATTAACAGCGATCACTCTCCAAATCTCAGTTATAGAGTCTGTCTGATTAAGATTAGGACAGTGGTTTAGGACTTCACATGATTCAAAAAACAGACGATCAAATTTGAACCTACCATAATCTAGCATCTTGTTATGATTCTAGTCAACTCTGTGTCTACCTAGTCTAGCCATAAATACTGTTACAACTTCACAGCACATAAACCTTTAATCTATCAGTTGCAGCTTTCAACACATACAAACCACATGTATAACATGCATATAGGCCATCTAAAACTCAATGTTTTAGATGGCCTCCTTTTGCCTTCATACATGCCTGAAATCTATGAGGTCACATATTGATGCAGGCATGCTCGATATTCAACAGAAATGCTGCCACTGCTTGCTCCAAATCTTCCTTCAGGCTGGTGATGCTGGGGTGTCATTTCTTGCTGTCTACTCTCTCAATCTTCAACCACAATTTGAAGTCCAATGGATTTAGATTGCGACTTCCAAATGGCCAATCAGATGGTGATGTATGATGGGGCACATTTATCTCCAACCACTGTTGTGTGCAGAGGCTGATTCCTGATGGAAGGTCCACTGCCTACCGTGAATCAAAGTGTTGTTCAGGGGCCATGCTACAGGTTCCAGCACAGTGTCAGAGGAAGAGATTTTGACCCCTTTTGAGCAGAAATGCAACTTGGGTACCCCGATACGTTATCCCCAACCAAACCACTACTAAGATGGGGATGATGACCTCTCTGAATCCTGGGTGCTATGGCATGTATTGGGTGATCATTCAGGACATATATCCAATCATTTTGGTGATTAAACAACTCTTCAATATTGAAAACTTCTCATCTGTGAGGAAGATCTCTGTGTCTGTTGTTTGCATACCACCAGAGAACTGCCTTTGATTTTATCATCCTCTGCCACGTAAGTTGTAGTGTTAGGAATTGTTCAGTAGAACAACAATAGGCTTTCACCCAGGTCATCAGTTAGTACATGTGATATCATTCTCTGTGAAACATTCATCACAGCCCTCACAATCTGTTGCATCCTAACACAGCATGGTCAACCTGTTCTTTGGTGGTCAGATACATCTTCTCTATCATTATGACAGTTAATAGTCCGGTACATCCTACTGATCCTGTGTGTTTTTAGTATGTTGAAAATAACAGGTGGCTGCATTCCAACCTTGTGAAATGCTATTACATCTACACGGTTTCATCCCCTCCTGCATGTTAACCTGTACAGCTAGACAGTTTTTTCTCTACTGATAAACTCATCAATATTGGCTGTGCACAGCACCACTAATGGAACTGGGCTCGTGCAATTCTTTTGCAGTGTGGGGATGTGTGAAAATTGTAACAGTATTTATGGCAAGACTGTGCAGTTTCAATGGCATCAGAATCAAGGCCTGAACCTTCAAAATTCTAAAATCTTATATATAATCTTGATGTTCTTCGATTCTCAAGTAGCAGAATGGTCAATCTGTCCAAAGCAGCAAAGATGACATGAACAGGGTATTTGATAAACACCAGGCCAAGATAAAGGTGATAACACATCTTTGATAGGTGGTAAGATGTCAGGTTAGTGAACTGGATTCAGGATTAGATATATGATAGGTATCACAGAGAGTTTTGAATGGGGGAGCAGTATCAAGGAGACAAAGGTTACAAGAGGAGTCCCACAGGGCTCGGTACTGGAACCTGCATTGTTTAACCTTTATATCAATGACGTTGTCAATGGATTGCAGGGGGATATTCAGTTATTTGCAGATAATGTGAAGATGGGAAGGCATATTCATCCTTCAATTATTAGTAATAGTGCAGATGTGGTAGCCTTTCAAGAGGATTTGAATAAACTGTACATATGAGTAAATGAAGGAGATGTCAGTTTAATTCAGCTAAATGTAAAGTCTTGAGGTTTCAGTTACATTGTCAATGGGAGGCTGCATATTCTTTTGGAGGAACTGTACTGGAGGAAGTGGGGGAGGCAAGGGATCTGAGGATGATGATCGGTAGAAACCTGAAATTCACAGAACATATTGCAAAGGTGGTGAAGGTAAGCTAGAGGATTACTGCAATACTGAGAAGGCCACTGCACTGCAGATATAATAGAGTTGTCGTTCAATTGTACAAAACCCTGATTAGACCATACCTGAACTACTGTGCTCAAGTTCAGTCCCCAGGATTTGAAGGAGATAAATTAACTGTGGAAAGTTTACAGAGGTGGATAATAAAGATGGTTTCAGGACCATCTTTGTTATCAGATCTATACAATGCTACTTTGCTTCAGGACTGTACAATGTTAGTTATGAAGATAAGTTAAAGGAATGTGGACTGCAGAATTTGGTAGATAGGAGGAGGAGAAGAGGTGATATGATTGAGACTTTTAAACTGGTGAGGTAGTTACAGGGTTGACACTGAAGAGTTCTTTCATTTTGCAGAACAGGAAGAAGTAGCAAGGACAAGGGACTATCATTGGAAGTTATGAACAAGAGGGTAAAGAGTGGTTTCTTTGCATGGAGGGTGGTTGAACTGTGGAATGCATGGCCTGATAGAGTGGTGAGAGCATGAATGATCAATGAGTTCAAGGAGTGGTATGATAGACTTTGTATTTTCTAGGATGGGCCTCCCATAATGAGTCTTGTGACTCCATGGAGGTCTGAATCATAATAATAATAATAATAATATAAAATCTTGTGTTTCTTGCTTAGAACAGAGCTTCCCAAACTGTGGGCCGTAGGTTTTGTTAAGGGGGCCATGAAATGATGAAAACAAATTGAAAATGTTTTAAGGCTAAGTAGCTTTTTTTTATCTTCAAAGAAACGTATTTCTTATTAATTCTTTTTTGTTATTTTTTATATTTTAATGGAAAAAAAATTGCACATTGGTGCGGTTTCACAAATTTTTGCTTCCTGCGTATTTTGGCACTTAATGAATATTAGTAAATATATGCTTATTCATATAAATTTCATTTCAAAGCAGAAATCTAAGTATTGCAGTTTCAAATATTTCACCTGATATTGACTTTTTGTGTAGCAGTATTGAAACACATCCATCACATTAAATTGTTATTAAACTTCTTTTATGTTTTTAATTCTTTCTTTATTACTAATCGTTTCATGTGCTTGTACGGCAAATGTACAATAACAATATATCTATCTATATAAAAATATGAGATAATGTGCCATGTCAAATGTGTATGTAAGATGCTAAAAATGTAATATTTGCATTTGATTTTTGCAATATTCGGTGTGTATGTTTGGTATTGAAAATAAATACAATAAATATTATATTTATATATGTCTACATTATGATTTTTTTTCGAGGGGGGGCCGTGAAATATTTTAATTTTTCCATAGGGGGACCCTGACATCCAGAAGTTTGGGAAGCACTGGCTTAGAAGAATCTTACCTGTTTTTATTATTATTATTATTACACCCGCCACGGAGTTGTGGGCTCATCTTGGGAGGTTCATTCAACTGACAACATATTTATCATACCGAGTCTTAAAACCCTTAATACTTCTTACATGAACAACATATTCTGCATTCCATTCATTGACCATTCCCCTATGTAAAAAAAAAAAAAAATCTACTCCTCACATCCCTCTTCACCACACCGTCACATAACTTCCAGGGATTACCTCTGGTTCTTCACACTTCTCACCTTCTGCTTTTTTTATAATCCTCTCTGTATTAATCTGATAAAACCTCTTGCTAACTTAATTGTCTCTATCATATCACCTCTTTTCCTCCTATTGACCACACTCTTCAATCCACATTTCTTCAACCTCTCTCTCTCTATCCATAGTCAGCACTCCAGAGTCATGATATTGTCTTATTCACTCATCTCTAATCATCAACCATCATCACTCTCTCCAATGTTTCTACATCACACTGAAAACCAGGTGACCAAATTTGAGTGCATTAGTTTAAGTGTGGTCTGACTAGTGCTTTACACAGTGACACAGCCACTTCTTTGTCCCTACGTTAGAGTGCTTCATATCCTAGCTTTTATGATGGAATGCTGTTTAGCATTTTACTATCCATCTGACAGCTTTCAGATTACCGTTTCTCACTAATACATTTCCATTTTTGAATGAGCCAGTGATTGGTCATGAATGTAGAAATTATACTCTAAATGCAGAAACTGATAAGTGGCTATAATAAATTTAGTTTAATCCTTTATCCAAGTGTGTGCAAACAAAGTTTGTGCCTGAAAGTATCCTCAGGACTGGGGTAAAGTGGTACAACACCAGGTGACTCCTTGCAAAGGTGGTGCAAGCTACCAACACTACCTATCTCAGTATCTCCCATAATGCAAAACACATCTCCTTGCGGATATGTATAATGTTATGCATTAAGGGAAGGGCCACCACCCAGACTAGTTTCGACCTTTATTGAGGTCTCTTCAGTGGGAGCCAGGCCAACTTGGATAAAGGATTAAACTAAATTTATTAAATTTATTATAGTCTGACCAAGTGAAAAAATAAACTTTCAACATGATAAGTGGCTAATATGGCAGCTTATGATAATTTTTCACTAAATGTCAGTTATCTCTAAACCATGTCTCCCTTTACAATATTGCATAAAACTGTAGTCATTGACTATGCATTCCCATGAATTTTATTATTACTGTTATTATTCTTAGACCTCCATGGAATCAAGGACTATTGAGGGGTGTGTACATCACCAAAACCAGCTGTCACACCTTCTTTTAAACTCGTTCACACTGGATGAGCTCTCTTTTTCAACAGGCCAATAGTTCCATTCCTTTATTACTTTCCACTAGTTTCATATGGTTTTTTGCTGATATATAATATTTGAGAAAAATGCAATGCTCTGCAGTTTTTTCAAAACAGTGTATTTATACACTGAGTATTACACAAAGGAAAGATGTTTAATGAGTGCTGTTAAATAGACTTAATGTGGCTCTGTTTTATCTTGGGGTAGGGAGAGAGGAAGAACAGAACCTTACTGTGTGAGACAGATATAAAAATATATTAACTAATTTCATTCATTTTTGGAATGTAATTATTATTATTACTACAGGCAACTCCAAGGAGTTGACAGACTCATCGAGGGAGGCCCTAACATCATGTCAAGAACAACTATTCGATATTCACACAGTATTTATCATACCTTGCCTTGAACTCATTCACAGTCATTCCACCCACAACAGACTCTGGCAGCTTATTCCACTCATTCACCACTCTCCAAGTAAAAAACCTAGCTCTAACACCCTTGCTAACCACACTCTTGCCCAACTTCCATGTATGGCCCTAGTCCTCCCACCACCAAGCCTATTCTCAAAAATATCTTCTGAATTAATCTTATAGAAACCCTTCAGTAATTTGAATGTCTCAATCATATCACCCCTTTTCCGCCTATCAACCAATTTCTGCAACCCACAAATCTTCAACCTGTTCTCATAAGGTTTATTCCATAGACCTGCTATCATCTTGGTCACTTGTCTCTGGATCCTCTCTACTTCCTCCCCATCAAGAAGAAACCCTGGCTTCCATATCTGGGCACAGTAGTCTAGACGGGGTCTTATCAAGGCTCGATACAGAGGAACAATAACCTGTTTGTCTCTGCTTGTTAAAGTATTTTTCAGCAACTAAGTGATTTGATGAGCTGATTTAGCCACTTTTGCAATGTGCCCCCTAAACTTCAACTCCTTATCCATCAACACTCCCAAATGCCTGGCCTCGTCAATCTCCTGGAGTACGGTTCCACCAATGTGATATACTGCTGCTAATCTTTTCACCCCAAAATGCATAACCTTACACTTTGCCACATTAAGTTGACATCCATTCTCCTTAGCCCAGTCCTCCAAACTATCCAAATCATCTTGCAAAATTTTAACATCCTGTGCACTCAGTATTGCTCTCAGCAGACAAATGAACACTTCCTCTCAGATCCTTTCCTATATCATTAATGAACAAATTGAAAAGTAGTGGTCCAAGAACAGAACCCTGCAGCACACCACTAGTCACAGGCCGTCTTTTGGACTCTACTCCTGAATAAACCACTCTCTGATATATCTCCATCAACCACCCTCCTATCCATCTCACCAACCCTATACCCATCCCCATATGCTGCAGTTTACTGATTAGAATTCCATGTGGTATCCTGTCAAAGACCTTAGTAAGGTCCAGTAGAATCACTGTAAACCCATTACCCTTATCCAGTTCAGCCATCACTGTGTTATAAAACGTGAGCAAGTTATTGAGACATGACCCTTCACAAAACCATGCTGTCCCCCCATACAGTATCCCATTTTCATCTATACAATCCTATATTTTTCCCTTGACTAATTTCTCCAAGACCTTGACAACGATTCCTGATATGCTGATCGGTCGGTAATTTACAACAGCAGTCTTGGAACCTCCTTTATGCAGTGGAACTATTTTCCCCTCTATCCACCCCCCTTGGGACTAACTCAGACCCGAGACTCAAATTAAACAAAATGGTCAAGGGCACTGACAATTCTTTAGCCGTTTCACGTACGACATGAGCTGGTATACCATCCAATCCCACAGATGTATTGACATTGAGGTTTTGTAATAGACTATACACCTCCACTTCATTCACCACAATTCCCGTATAAGCTATTGGTTCATTCATTCCTGCAATGTCACCACCTGGATGATATACTCTTGCAAAGTGCTCGCTCAGTAATTCAACTATATCAACCGATTTGGTTACCTCCCTACCATCGGCATTCTTTAAAATCATTCTGCCGTATACATTTTTTCTTTTACTTGCCACATATTGAAAAAACTGTTTGGGATCTCTTGTTATCTCTGAATGATAACAAGAGTAAGCGTGAATTTCAAGACCACCACCATTCGCCCCCGCTCTACCAGCATACAGCTACTTGAAATTGATTTAGTAGAGATACTAGACACAAACCGAGCAGTGCTAGTAGCAGGTGACTTAAATGGCAAGCACTCAGCCTGGAATAGCAGGATCACTAATTGGAATGGTAAAATACTTAATGATTTTGCCACTACAAGGAATATCGTGGTTATGGGACATGTAGAACTCGCACAGTACAGTACGATCGGCATCCCAACATTTTAAACACCACCATATTCCAAAACATTGCTCACCAATCCAGTACATCACTTAGGTTTAGAATAGTAAAATGCTTCTGACCATCTGTTAGTTATTGACCGGGAAAAGATACCTAACAAACTCCTTGAATTCATAGGCCCAATCCCAGTCAAATCTAAATAGATTATTAACATTTTGATAAACGATGTGGGAAAACACATAACAACAACACTTCCAAGCTGTTACCTCTTGAATACCATGCTCAAACACTAAATGCTTCCCAAAAGAAATCTCATTTGTGAGAAAAACAGAGCCAGACACTGGTATCACAGGATGCTGGTCACTGAGGACTGACAAACCCTCAACACAGTCACCTATTCAGTCCAACAAGCACTGAGGGACCATTGGAACCAAAAGTGGGAAACAAAACTGAGGATCATTAACTACAGAATATTGCAAAGCCTCTCAGAACCAACTTCAAATCCTTCCCACTAATCTATGGCAAAACAGGTTTGGTCTATCATGATGCTGAGAAAGCAGAAGTTTTCACTGACAGTTTATAAAAACAATGCAGCCCAAACTCTATGCATGCAGACCTAGATTTCATCAGAAAAGTTCACGACAGCATACACTGCATACTGAAATGCACAAATATCTCAAATGACACCCAACCAATGTCAAACATTGAAATACAAGAAATAGTCAAGAAACTCAAGAACAGGAAAGCACTGGCCCCAGATGGGATAACCATCAAGGTCATCAAACAACTTCCCACAAAGCCATTATGCACCTTGTAGCTATCATTAATGCAATGCTAAGATTTCACTACTTTCTGCCACACTGGAAAGAAGATGACATAATGTTAATCCTGAAACAACATAAAACAAAGCAGTTCCCTCAGAACTACCATTCAATCAGCCTGCTCTCCTGCCTAGGAAAGACTTGCGAACAAGTGATACTGACAAGATTCAAAAAATCACAAGGGAAAAAACCTGATACCCAATGAGCAGTTTGGCTTTGTGAGGATCACTCCACTGTACAGCAAATCGTGAGAGTTGTGGAACACATTAGTGTGGGATACAATTGGAAACACACACTGGTGTTGTCTTTATTGACAGGGTATGGCATAGAGGGCTACTCTATAAACTAATCAATGTCAAACTCCCTCCTATCTTGAAGATTGGAAGCTTTGTGAAACTGTATGGAATCAGATCATCCAAATGCAGGATTACAGCAGGAGTTTGACACCTTTACTCTATGCCATCTATACAGCTGACGTTCCTCACACAGCCACCACAACAGTGGCTCTATATGCAGACAACATTACAATGCTGGCCCAATCTCTAATGGCAAGATTGGTAACTGAAAAACTACAGTCAAAAGTCAAATTCACTAGTAGAGTAATATATTTTAAAGGTTATTTCTGTTAGTTTCATTCAGAGCATGCACATGCAAATTAGATTTCTTAAAATTAGTTTTTTTAAAAAACAAATAGTGTATAGTGTGGCTTTTTATTGTATAATTGTCCTTCATTTTTTTTTTATGCTGGATACAAGTGTTCTTCAGTAGTCTCATCATGTTGCTATTGGAATTTTGTTTGTTTAATTGTGTTTTTGCTAGTTATTTTTTTCCTACTTCCGTTTTCTGAAATTGGCATCTGTAAAGAAGCGCACATCTGCTGCACAGAAAACGTCAGCATGAAAATCAATTTCTGCCATGGATTTTATCCACTGGGTGTATTGAGAGGAAAGCTTTGTGTGCATTGAAAAATGTGAAAGATTTGTGGATTGTTGCAGTGAGTGTAAAGAAGGAAAGCATTAATGAACATGAAAAGTGTATTGATAGTTTAGAGCATTTCTAAATGAGAGAAAGTGTCACTGGTAGTCAAAAAAAATCACATGGAAATGTTAGTTATGATAATAAAGGGACCACACTAGAAGAGCTCAGGCAAGAGTAGATAAAAATGAAAAGTGAAATGAAGCATCTGGAAAATGAGAAAGAAGAGGTTTAAAAGTTGTTCACTTGATTGTACTATAAATTAAAGATTCTATATTGCCATAATTAAAATTAGTCATTAGCCTCTATATACTGGTACCCCAACTGGGCTTCCAGTATATAGAGGCTAATGACTTCACATTAATTACTTTAGTATTCCATAATACAACGGACATATCCTTACAGACATGTATAATGCTATGCGTTATTGAAGTGGCCACTACCCAGACTGGTTTTAACCTTTATTGAAGTCTTATCAGTGAGAGCTAGACCCACAAGTGATACCAAGGTTGAAGTAATGCAGAAGTCATATTTCCATATACAAGTAGTCAAAAAGGTATCACACCTTAATACTAAAATACTCTGGATTAGAGAAAGATGTTTGAAAGTTTTCACTTGATTATACTATAAATTAAACATTCCAAGAAATTATATTCTTAGTTCAATCCTATATCAAAGTGTAAGGAAATGAAAATTTTTCACACAAAGTAACATCACGACTGGGCTACTTGTAGATTCCTGTCAGGATGAAGATGACATCCTGACAGGAATAGAGATGGAAAAGTATGATGTGTTTTGTGAAGACTGAAAGGGTAAAAGGGGAGGGGGGGTGCTACTGATAATAGAGGAAGAGTAATGTCCATACAAAGTAGAGATGCAAGAGGGAAATAGTGCCAGTGGTTTTGAGGCAGTATAATGTGAGATAGAGGTGAATAGAATGAAATACTTAGTTGGATGCTGTTCTAGACCTGGTAATGTGGATGGTAGCGACTATGAAATGTATAATCAAATTAGCCAAAGAAATAAGAAAAAGGTGATCATTACGGGTGATTTTAATTATGGCAATATAGACTGGGATGGTGAGATAGCAACCGGAAGTAAAGAATATAGTTTCTTGAGTTTTTGATGAACAAATACCTCAGACAGAGGTATTTGTTCATCGGATGTAACAGAGGGCACATGAGGATTGAGGGTCTTGGATTTGATTATCTCACCAGAGGATGTAATTAGAAATGAGTTGTCAATCACCTTCCATATGGTGAGAGTGACCATGAAGTAATTTCTTGGATGGTTTCCAGCAGTGTGAGGAAAGGGTATATGTGAAATTACAAGGCTGGTGATTATGAAGAGGAAGAGTTTAGGGGACAGCTTGCAGGTGTAGCATGGAATGAGGAGGTAGCTGAAAAAGAGATCAATGCTGCTTGGGGGATATTCAAGAACTGTCTAGTAGAAGCAATGTCTAAATGTATTCTAAGGGTCAGAAGGTTAAATAAGGCAGGTCAAAATGAATGAACAAAGAGATAAAGCATGCAATACAGGAAGAAAAGGCTTTATGGAGGCAGCATAAGACAAGTGGTAATAATCAGTTCCATGAGGATTACAAAAAACAGGCAAAGAGGGTGACTTGGTTGGTAAGGGTAGCAAAAGTGAAGTATGAGCAGCAGTTAGCTGAAGCCAAAAAGAATCTTAGGAAGTTCTTTTGATATGTAGCCAGAAAATAAAAGAATAATTATGGAAGGATGACACTGATTGGAGAAAATGGTATAAGAACCATTTTCTTATTTCTACTGCAGAAGATATAGTGGAGATAATTAATGAGCAGCTTATAAAGTTCTTTCATTGTTGTAAACGTCACATCATGGAGAATTTGAGAGCAGTTGATGATGATGAAGAGGAGAGACTGATTGTAAGTGAACAAGAGGTATATTGGGGGATTGAGCAAAGTTGATGTTAATAAGGCTGTGGGACTCGATAATATATCACCATGTATTTATTTTGAAGGAATATGCCAGAGAATGCTGAATAGTTCTTGATATGATGTTTAAGGTCTCCTTCGATGAGTCTAAGGACTCATTGGAGTTGCCTTTAATAATAATAATAATAATTCAAGTCTTTTATGCCCACCACTACCATTAATTCTGAAGCCTGTTCCTTCCTTCTATGCAAAGCATCTGATATTCGTTTTATTGTACCATTTTGTAAAACATGTCTTGTGCACTTTATTTTTTACCACACCTTTAACACATTCGCTGCCATGCTCCTCAGGCATAGTTTGTTACCGCACGCCAAGCAATTTCACTTCTCCGAGGTCAGTACGAGTAATCTTGTTGCTAGCGGTAAACGTCATACGAGTATATTCGTAGTTGGCTTGTGAGGCTCATATACCAACTACGAGTATACACACTTTCGCTACTATGCTCTGCACACCAAGCACTTTCACTTCTTCAACGTCAGTACGAGTAATCTCGTTGCCGGCGGTAAGCGTCACACGAGTATATTCGTAGTTGGCTTGTGAGGCTCATATACCAACTATGAGTATACTCGTAGCTGGCAGCGAACGTGTTAATGATTGAGTCACCATATAAAGCAACCCTATCATCCTTAGATACTTTCTTCTTATTATTAACTTCCTTGTCATTTACATTAGTTATGGTCTTTAAACATTAAATTTCCTCCTCCATACACAAAACCTGACTCCTCATTTGTGAGTGAATGAAACACAACCAGAATATCTTGTTAATGCATAGAGTATTAAGCGTTTTAAGATACAACATGATAAAGATGTTGTCAGTTGAATGAAACTCCTACGATAAGTCTGCCAAATCCATGGAGAGAGTAATAATAATAATAATAATAATGATAATTACAGTGATAATGCAAAGTAATATTCTACACTATAAATAGTGTGAGAAAATAAGAAAAAAATTTAATTTGGTTATTCAACCTTCATGAAATTTTCAAGAGAATGAAAGAACGATAGCTTCTTTCTTTTCTTCATAAATCTTTCGATAATATGTCAAAAAAGTACAGTTCTTAAATCTAGCAAATCAACCATTACTTGACCTAAAGGATTGTGCAGTGTCTAGATATTTTGATTTTATGTCTTTGAAAAGACTTCTTGCCTTTATCTGAATCAACATTAGGCTTAGGAAATTACTTTGAATATGATCATCCATTAACATTGTTAACATTTTTTTTATGTGATAAATAGTGCCAGAATGCTTTTATGTTATTACTGTTGGCCTTAAATAGGCAGATTCTTGCATCCAGAGAGAGGCCATGGGACCCCCCCCCCCCAAAAAAAAAAAAAAATCCAAAAATATTTTCCTAATTAAAATTCATTTTTTTTATTTATGTTATGTCATGTCTTCTATTTATATACTACTTATGAATTAGCGATCATTGTAGATGCTCATTCATAGGTCGCATGCAATGTGCAGTGTGTGTATTCTCAAATCGTCTACTCAACTCGTGGCTCCCCTACCAAGATTAATCCCTAAGTGCATTACTGCTTCCACCTGTTCCTTTATGTGGGCTGCATCCTTCATAGTTGTATTATTCACTGTTAATGATCAAGACAAGATCACACATCCTATGATAATTAAGTTTTGTCCACTTTCATATTTCTTTTATAATTTTAATTTTCATTTCTAGATCAAGTTGGGTATTTTTATGAAAGGGTTCACTTTTTCCACTTCTGTTTCTCTTTCTAGTTATAACAGTACTCTACAGAATATACAAACTGTAAAAATGATTAAAGCATATGAATGCAAATACACAGCCATATCTGTATGAGCTGCAAGCTGAAAACTGCTGTTAACTAGCATGTGAATGATGCAGACACATTAAGTAAAATTTTTATAACTCAAATTTTTTCCATCTCTCTCTTTCTCAGGATAATTTGCATAAGTTTGAATTTAAATAAGTTGGGGTCTATCTATATATCCAAATTTTGCATGATAAATAATCTCCAGTATACATCTTTGCTTACATGTAATTTTCATTTCTGCTGTATTAATTTACATATGTTTATTTTAGCATATAAAACTTCTAAATAACATAACTGGTATTCAAATTTTCTCTTTCAGAATATGTAACATCAACCTCAACTTCTGTTCCCACACAGACAGGTAATCATATATTTGTTATTAAACATAGATCCACAATACTTGTTGAGATTTAAAAAAAAAAATTGTTAGAATAATTAGAGGTGCAAGAGCAGAGTGCATTCCAAATACTGAGTACTCTGGATGTCAGTAAAGCTGTGGGGCTGGATGGTATTTCACTATGGGTTTTAAGAGAATGTGCTAAAGAACTGACAACTCCGTTGACCTGGCTTTTCAATGAAAGTCTGGCTACGGGGGAAAGGTATCCAAGGAATGGAAGGAAAGTAAGATGGTGCCATTGCATAAGGCTGGTTGTAGACAGACTGGGAGTGTCTAATTATAGGCCAGTTTGTTTCATCGGTAATTAAGATTTCGGAGAAATTAGTGAGGGACTATATAGTGTTGAGCAGATGAGAGTAATGTTATCTGTAAGAGTCAACATGGATTTGTTACAGGGCACTCTTGTTTTAGTAATATGATTGCCTTTTATAATAAAGTGACAATAGCGGTTGATGAGGGAAAGGCATATACTTGCAAAGGCATTTGATAAGCTGATATTTAAGTTACAGCAGAAGAAGAAGAAGAAGATATCTAAGTTTAGGTTTAGATGTTGCATTAGTCAACCGGATTCAGGATAGGCTGTCTGATAGTATCAGAGAGTTGTGGGGCAATATCAAGGAAGCAAAAGATTACAAGTGGGGTCCCACAGGGCTCAGTACTGGGCCCTGTAATGCTTAACCTTTATATCAATGAAATTGTCAGTGGATTGCAGGGGGATAATTAGTTGTTTGCAGATGATGTGAAGCTGGAAAGGGTTATTAGTAATAGTGCAGATGTGGTAGCCCTGCAAGAGGATTTGAATAAACTAGTTGGATGGACAAATGAGTGGCAGTATCAGTTTAATGCAACAAAATGTAGTCTTGAACTTTGGGGTACTAGATTGGAGAAAGTAGAGGAGACAAGAGATCTGGGGGTGATGATTGATAGATAACTGAAATTCAGGGAGCATATTGCAAAGGTGGTGAAGGTAACCCAGAGGATTGCTGCAATACTGAGAAGGATGCTGACCTGCAGAGATAAAATAGTTATTGTTCCATTGTATAAGATGCTGATCACACCACACTTAGACTATTGTTCTCAAATTTGGTCCCCAGGATTTGTAGGGGATAAATGAACTTTGGAAAGGGTACAGAGGCAGATAACAAAGATGATTTCAGGACTGTACAATGTTAGTTATGAGGATCGGTTGAGGGAATGTGGACTACAGAGTTTGGTAGATAGAAGGAGAGGTGATATGATTGAGACTTTTAAACTGTTGAGAGGTAGTTACAGGATTGACACTGAAGAGATGACAATGGGCCATCCCTTGAAGTTTCAAAAGGAAGCTGTGAGCAAGAGAGTGAGGAGTGGTTTCTTTGCAAGGAGGGTGGTTGAACCGTGAAATGCATTGCTTGATAGAGTGGTGAGAGACGGTCTCTGAGTTCAAGGAGTGGTATGATAGACTTTGTGTTTCCTAGGAAGGACCTCCCACGATGAGTCTTTTGACTCATCATGGAGGCTTGAATATTAATAATTTAGCAAAGTTTTATAAAGTTATAATTTCAGCAGACAGAAATTATTTTGTATACCGTGTTGTATTAAATTGATAATATTGGCATGTTCAGTGAAACAATATCTTTGCTCTGTTAATCGACATTATAAAATTGCTGCAATCCTTGGCTCAGTAAAGAAGAGAAAAATTAGGTTAATTTATAACCCATCTCTCATCATTTCACCTCTCCATGTGGGGGCACCTGTTCGTGGTGAAGGGAACCTCCCAGTGATGGTACTGGCCCTTTTCATTCTTCCTCTTTTTCTTTGCTTTTCTTCCCGTATTCTTTGCTCTATTTCTCCTGAGTCTTTTACGCTATCCTCTTTCCAGACCACCATCACTGGGTGCAGTCATCTCCGTGCGGCGCGACCCATGGACATCTGGAAAGGGGGGATCCTGGTAGTCTTGCACTACTTTGGCCCCTGCTTCGGCAAGACGGGTGGTCCTGGATGATCCAGCCAGAATCAATCGGCTAGTGGTGTTGCAGTAAGTCTCTCACTCCATGGTCCGGGGTCAGGATCCTAGACCTGCTGCAGTGCCGGTATAGCATCCAGGGTAGCTCTTGTGTTCCACTCCTCAGCACAGTCTTTGCTTGCCGGGTAGTGGGAATCCATGTGTAGCTCTGTGGTGGGTGGGGGAGCTCTGCTGCCAAATTAAAAATTCTTTAAATATGAATTCTTCGTCCTCAAATGTTTCAGGGACCCTAACAAAGTCCCAACCAAGTATAGACACAGCATATGGAAACAGAAGTAAGAAACAAAAAATATCGGATATTAACATAAATGTACCAATCTTTTTAATCATTCATGCAACAGGTGAAAAACCAATTGGAAAAATGTCACCCTTCTTTATCCAAAAAGGTTTAGGACTGGCAGGACCTCCCAAAACTGTCAAGAAATTGCGTTCTGGTGATATCCTCGTGGAAACAATGTGCAAACAACATTCCGAGAAATTACTGAGAGCAACAACAATGGGTGGAATACAAATTGCAGTAACACCTCACAGAACACTCAATTCCAGTAGAGGAGTGATATCAGAATGGGATCTCCTTGATGAGGAGATATGTTCAGAGCTTAAAGATCAAGGAGTGATGGGTGTGAGGCGCATCCTGATACGCAGGGATGGTTGCCTGATCTCAACCAAGAACATCATCCTTACTTTTGATACACCTAGGCCTCTGACATCTGTAAAAGCATAGTATCAGAGCTGTCCTGCTAGAATGTGCATCTCTAACCCGCTGAGATGCTTTAAATGTCAAAGATATGGACATGCCCAAACTGCCTGTCGTGGTTCTACTACCTGTGCCTGATGTGGTAGTAAAGAACATGAAAATAAATCTTGCTGTGAAAAAAAAAAGCTAAATGTGTCAACTGTCAGGGAGATCATCCAGCATACTCTCATGCAGGCCAGAAATGGAAAGATGAAAAAGAGATACAAAAAATAAAAACAGAACAAAACAACATATCAGGATGCAAAAAGAAAGCTAGCCACCATTACACCTGTTCTACGATTCTCTTATGCTGAAAAAGTAACAATTAAAAAAGTGCCAACAGCAACTCAAACATGTATGTCTATTCCACCATTTGATAATTTCACCATATCTGAACTTTACGGTCGCAAGTGCTTCTCTGTTGAGTGCATTAATCACAAGGCCTTACTCCAGAGACGACAACTTCAAAAATGGTCCCATTTAATGAAAACTCATCTGCCAAAATAATTATGGTGGAGACTTCACTCAAAGATAAACCACCAGACACTCGCACAGAAAAAGTGGATACCTCGATACCCACTGAAAGCAAACTAAGCATACCAACTGACCCTAACACATTTGATGTTTTGAACACTCTACCAGAGGAAGAGATGGACACTGGCCGTCCATACTTCCCTAAAACAGTGGATAAATATAAATCTGACAAAGTTAAGCCCTCAACCTCTTGAAAACCAGACAAGTCAATAAAATCAAAACAATAGGAAAATTTTTACAGTGGAACTGTCGTGGGATCCGCCAGAATATTGACGATATCAAGATATTGTGTTTATCTTGACGATATCAAGATAAACACAAACTTTTCTGTTTCTGTCTACAGGAAACTTACTTAAGACCCATTGAGGACCGTACCTTTAGGAATTTCACTGTTGTACGTAAAGATAGAACTGGAGATGGTCCTGCTCATGGAGGGGTCGCTATCCTAGTGGGCAGTCATACTCCTTTCCATCAGGTCCAACTTAATACTTCTCGGGAAGCGGTAGCAATTCGCTTCTCTGTGGGATTTCTTATTACAGTATGTTCAATTTATTTACCACCAAATGCTGAGTTAAATGAAATTGATCTTGATAATCTTATCTCACAACTGCCTGAACCCATACTTTTGATGGGTGACTTTAACGGTCACAATACTCTATGGGATAGTGCCAATACTAATAAACGAGGTCGAATCATTGAAAAAATTCTTGATAATAATAACCTTTCCCTTCTAAATAATAAACTCAATACTTTCTTCCATATGCTTACCCGCTCATATTCACAATTGATCTTACAATCTGTTCCCCTTCCATTCTTCCACTGCTCATGTGAGACGTTGAAGAGAACATATATGGAAGTGATCACTTTCCTGTTCGTTATACAATGTCTTCACAGGAACCATGTTCACCCACACGGATACCTATATGGATAATGGACCAGGCTGACTGGAACACGTTCTCTCATCTTGCAAAATTTAATGCTGATGCCATCAGTCAAACACCTATCAATGAAGTTGTAAAATATATAACAGAATACATTGTCCAGGCAGCAGCAACCTCCATCCCAAAAACATCATCTCGATTTCTAGTCTATCCAAAGCCTTGGTGGAACCCAGAATATCAGGCAGCCAAAAAAGATCAACACAGAGCACGGAGCATATTTCGTAGATACCCCACCACATCAAATTTAATAACTTTCAAGCATCCTCGAGCCAAAGCATGTTATGTAAGACGTCAGAGTCAAAAAATCATGGATCCAATTTACTACATCAATTAATCAAATGACCAGTCCAAAAATTGTATGGGATAAAATATGGAAAATGAAAGGCAGATATAGTACACGTTTGTCCACCTTAGACTATAATAAAGGTGTTCTTGCTGATCCCAAAGCTATTGCAGATACTTTGGGAGAAACTTTTGCTAAAATCTCAGAAACAGCTTCATATTCTCTGAAATTTTGAATACTGAAAGAGCAGCAAGAGAAACAAAGGCTTAATTTTTCCACCAACATTCTTCAGCCAATTATCAAGGAGGAACTAAAAAGAGCTCTCCTACAATCTCACCCTAGTGCAGTAGGACCTGATGACATCCATTATGAAATGATAAAACATCTACCATCATCATCTTCTATGGATCTTCTTCTCTTATTATACAATAGAATACCTGCAGAGGAAGAGTTTCCAAATTCTTGGCATAAGTCAGTTGTCATTGCTATCCCAAAACCAGGAAAAGATCCAACACAAACAAATAATTATCGACCCATTGCTCTGACCAGCTGTCTTTGTAAGATACTAGAGAAAATGGTTAATGCCAGACTTCTCTGGTATTTAGAAAGCAACAGTCTTCTTTCCAATACACAATATGGTTTCCATAGACATCAACTTTAGACCATTTAGTTCGGTTAGAAACTTGTATAAGAGATGCATTTCTGAAGCAAGAACATTTTGTTTCTGTTTTTTTTTTTGACATGGAAAAAGCTTATGACACAACCTGGAGATATGGCATATTAAAAGACTTTTATAACCTAGGTCTCAAAGGACACTTCCCATATTTATTAAAAACTTTCTGTCCAGGCGAACTTTCCAAGTCAGAGTGGGAAGTATGCTATCTCGACCATATCTTCAAGAACAAGGTGTTCCCCAAGGCTCTATCTTAAGTGTAACCCTTTTTGCTATTAAAATCAACTCAATCATTGAACAGCTTCCTCCCACTGTAGACAATGCTCTATATGTTGATCACTTCACAATTTACTGTCACTCACGTAACATGAGGGTAATAGAAAGACAACTTCAGCAAGCAATTGGTCATGTCTCTCTGTGTGCTCTTAATAATGGGTTTAGGTTTTCAACAGAAAAAAGTGTCTGTGTACACTTCTGTCGAAAATGCACTCATCACCCAGATCGTGAACTAAGAATGGGACCTACTGTTATTCCAGTAACTACAGAAACCAAGTTCTTGGGACTCATCTTTTGACAGAAAACTCACATTTCTAGCACACATTTGTCAACTAAGAGAAAAGTGCAAAAGAACTTTGAACCTCCTTCGCACTCTATCCTCTACGGGTGGGGTGCAGATCTAGCCTCATTGCTCCATATTTATCATGCACTTATACGTTCAAAGCTGAATTATGGGTCCCAAGTCTATGGTTCGGCAATACAGAGTAACTTATGATGGTTGGATTCCATCCATCATCAGGGTATACGAATAGCTACTGGTGCCTTTCGCACCTCACCCACTCCAAGTCTCTATGTAGAAGAAAATGAACCGGCTCTATTACTTCGACGAAAACAGTTGTCTCTTAATTACGCCCTAAAAATAAAATCTCTCCCAGATCACCCTACATGGAATAGTATCTTCTCTTTGCATTGGGAAGCTCAATGTCACACACATCAAACTGCTATACATCCTTTTGGTATGCATGTTAAAGAAACTGTGCAAGCTGTTAGCATAAATGTTGACAACATTAGCTACACTAAACATAGCAGCTTTCCTCCATGACAGGTTTGCACACCATCCTGCAACCTCTCACTTTGTCAGCTACAGAAATCTTATATCCCATCATCCATTTGCCTGCAATTGTTTAATGCACACAGAGCAGCACATGCTGATTTCTTACCCATCTATACTGATGGTTCAAGAACTAACACCTCTGTTGGCTGTGCTGCTGTGTTTCCTGACATTATTATCTCAAATCAGATTCCACCAGACTGTAGTAATTACACAGCAGAGTTACGTGCCATTCAGCTTGCACTTGTGCATATAAAAGAAAACTGCTAACAAAAGTGTATAATTTATACAGACTCATTGAGCTCTTTACAGGCTATCTCCTCTCCTATGTATAATACACATCCAGTACTTTATAAAGTGCTACACCTGCTTCACAAAATGAAAATCCTTAATTTCGATGCTCAGTTCTGCTGGATTCCCAGCCACATCTGAATCAAAGGAAATGAGGCTGCAGAGGCAGCTGCTAAATCAGCCCATACCCTTCTCCACATACTGTTTGACAGTTCCATATACAGACTACAGACAACTTATAAGATCAAAGCTAATTACTCAGTGGGAGTTAACATGGCAAGAAACATCAACAAATAAATTATATAACATTAAACCTGAAATTAAACACTGGCATTCTAGTCAATGTACAAAGAGAAGGGAGGAGGTTGTCCTTGCTAGGCTCCGCATAGGTCACAGTCACCTACGCATTCTCATTTACTGAGAGCTGATGACCCTCCCATATGTGAAAAATGCAACACACATCTCACTATTCATCATATTCTGGTAGATTGTCAAAAATTTACGCAAGAGAGGAATGAAATTTTCACCTATCTAACCAAGCCATATACATTCAGGGAAATGCTAGCAGACTCAGGCAAATTGCATGATGTTTTTAATTGTTTAGAAAGAATGAATTTGTACAAACACATTTGACTATAAATTTGTTTATATGTAAATACTTTTTTTTTGCTTAACTTTTATACATATATATTATTCATTAGGTTAAATCTGACCAATTGTTTATTACCATGGGCCTCGATCTTGTATATTTGTATCACCCTGCTGTAATTTTGTTAATATGTAAATACCATAATGCTAAACTTAAATTTTATGCATCAATGCTATATGATAATTCCTTTCTGACTCTCTAAGTATTAGTATAATAATGTTTGTTGTAATCTTACTAGATGTAGACACTGCTTTCCTTGACTTGTTTTGTATATACATATGTTAACCTATAGCTATCTATTTATGTACTGCTGAAATCTCTGCAGTAATTTTGTTTATATGTAGATACTGCATCACTTAACATACATTTTGTGTATGCATCTTATTTACTACTTTATTTTTTGAATAATCACGTAGTGCTGTAGGACATGTTACCTGTTTGTGTACTTTCTAGTAATTCTGTTTATACTGCATTGCTAAATTTAATTTTTATCCATGCATATTGTATAATAATCCCTTTTTGTCTATTTTTGTACTGCTATAAAGGCATCTGGTATAATTTTACATATATGTAGATACTGCATTCCTTGGCTTAGTGTTTCATATATTATCTATTAACTTATATTGTTAACTATTTTTGCATTACTGTAATAACCTCTGACCTTGTGTGTGTTGCTCTGCAGCAGATCTGTTTACCTAGAGATGCTGCTTTGTGAAACTAGATTCTTGTTCAGACATATTGTTTACAATTTTCTGTAAATGCTAATGTTGTAACCTTTAGTATGGCACAGTATGACCTTTGTAGTTTTTGTGCCAAATAAACTATAAACCAACCAACCAATCATCATTTCACTCCAGTCTTTCTTTCACAGCAATGTTTCTTTTCTACTGCTTGCATTTTCTACAAATATTTTCATGACCACTATTCATGAGAATTGGCTTTATTAAATCTCTTGCTGTTTCTCTTCAAAATCTGTTAAAATAATGCAGCAGCTATTTTATGCTCTTTCACAATTCATCTCAAAACTCACAAAACAGATTTATTCTTTTTAATTCCTTCTACTGGTGTCTTTTGGAACGGTCTTCCTTTGTTATATATTACTTAAGGAGTACATTCAACTTCCTGTCCATGCATGGTACTAATGTATACTATAGCTATAGTTTGAACAGCCTCTCAAGTTTCAAAAATCAACTATTATAATTATTTTCCTAGAGAAAGGATGATCTAATTTTTTTTAATAATAATCTCATACACAAGAGGTTGGTCAATTCAGAGTATGCTAATACCATGGATGGACAAGAGGAAGCTTGTTTACATTTGATTTGAAGAGCTGTGGGGTGCATTCCTCGAGAAACACAAAAATGGGCAACCATTCTAGAGAGAAGGAATGAAAAATAAGAGGAGAAGGAAAAATTTGCTCTGTGGGGTTGAACTGTGAAGTGTGTTGAAGAGTTGCTGTACATTTTAATGGATTTAACAGAGATTGGAGGAATGACTGATGCCAGTTCAGATGAACACTGGATGTGGAAGTATTTGCAGAAGATGCAAGAATTAGAAACTGAATGTCTGTGTGATAGTCAGTAGAATGAATTAATCAATATGATTGCTCTTTTCTGTATTAAATTATTATTATTATTATCATGTAACACCTCCAGGGAGTCCAAAGACTCATCAAGGGAGGGCACCTACTCTACAACTCTCTGTCTCCACCAACCACAACTACCTTCATAATCTACACTAATGCCATCTACCGCCGACCACCAGCACCACTAGTATTTTCATAGACAATCACAAACATCTATGCCCATGGCGGGATTTGAATCCACAGCCCTTTGGCTGGAGAGCAGATACGCTAACCACTCGGCCAACCACCGGGTGGTTACCTTAAGAACTAACTAAATATATTTAGTTAGTTCTTAGGGGGACACACAATCCAAATGTGAGAATCGTATTCAGTGGTTGGTGGATTTGTGGAAGGTTAATTGCTGTTCAGAGGTAAATTAACACCTCAAGTAAAAGAAAAATTATAATTTTTTGATGTCAGGGAGGCAATAGGTATTTATGCCAAGAGAGGTTTGATGTTTGAGTAATCTCAATAAGACAGATCTTACCTTATCCAGAGATATTGACAAGCATAAGACTAGAAGAAAATTGTTCTTTTCTGTGGAATATAGGTAGAACTGTATTTTGCTAACATTGAAACACGAGACTATCCAAACTCCATAGAAAAATGGTTTGGGGATCAGAATTTAGGGTGGCAGAGGTTGATATTCTGGAAGTTGTGGCAATTTGTGTAGTACAAGATTTATCAAATGAGAAGGAGTGTGGTGCATCATCAACAAAACTATGCATTGGCTCGCCAGTCAGCTGGAACTGATTGTTTATATAGAAGGAAGAGGGTGAGTAAGAGAACAGTCTTGGGGAACTCCAGCATTATTTGCATAATTAGAAGATAAGGAACCATCGCATATATTGTGCATCCAGTCATAAAGCCGAAGTCAATAACAAATAACAGAAGTCAATGGACAGACAAATTGATGGAAGCTTTCTTAATAGACTGTTATGTCAGACTTGGTCAAAAAAGCTTTGAGATATATCAAGAGCAACCACTTGAGACAAAACAAAATTTTCCATCTTATTTGTCCAGAGATGAATGAAATATTGAATAGATATCCCATTGATCAACAGTGGGCTACTGTGCACAGATTTGGTCATCTGGTTTTCAAAAGGATGAAGAGTAACTGGAAAGAGTCAAGAAGCAATTTACTAAGGTGGTTTCTGGTCTCTGGAAGGTGTACAGAATTTAGTGGATAAGAGGAGGAGAGATGATATGATAGAGATACAAGTTGGTAAATGGTTGCTATAGGAATAACGGTGAAGACAGCTTCAATATCTTCAACGTTATTCACCACACTTCAGAGTGTGGTGAATGTCTTTGAAGAATTGAATGTTTTTAAGACAGAGTATGATAAACTGTGTATGTGACTGAGGAACCTTCCACAACGAATCTTTGAGTCTATGGATGTCTGAGGAAAATAATAATAATAATTAGTAATAATAATAATAATAATAAATGACACATTGGAGTTTTTATCTTCTAAATTTCCATTGGACATTGTAGGCCTCTTTAAATTTGTTGTAAACTCCTTATATTTCAGCTGGAATGGAAAGCTTTACAGACAAATTGACAGAAGTGTGATAGGTTTCCGTTACTTCTGCTTACAGAGATACTGTTGAGGCTGTGCTTGGATTGGAGTTTAGCCACTTTCTGTGTGAGAGTCGTAACCAATAAGTCCTTCCATCCTACTACATGCTCTTCCTCTGCAAATTATTCTAATATTTCACTTACTACCATGAAAGACAACAGAAAAAAAAAATTATAATATAACTGTGGTTATAAAAAAATCTTCCACAAAAACCTATCCCAAAAATAAAACAAAATAACAAAATTCAGTATTAAAACAACAACAACAACATCCAATTGACTTTACCAACATCTGGTAATGTCAATTGGAAGCATGCATCACCCATTATGAACATCCAAACTCGATATTTATTTATCATTGAACTTCCACTGATATCCTCTGCAAATACATCTCACCTAAACTTTCTACATTATATCATGCATGATGCCTTTCACAAGAAGAATGAGACTTGCATTTGTCTTTCTGATATCTCATGCCAAAGTTTATCTGGAATCTCCTTCATAATTTTCTTTGACTCAAGATTTCCCTGCCTCACTTTGTCTTCATTAGCTGCTTCTATTGCCTCATTATTAGGGATTTCAATGTCCATAATTCAGACTGGCTTACCATTCTCCAACTTCACAGATCAAGCTGGAAGAGAAGCCGAACCATTTTCACTGTCCAGAATGATTCAACATAAATTGTTCACCACTCCACATAAATCCAGATAATCCTCATCATTCTTCCAATACTCTGGACATTTTCTTAACCAGCTCTTGTTCCAAATATATCACTGATACTAGCTCTCCTCTTGTCTGGTCTGATCATAGACTTGTCCTTGTTTCCTTTTCTATGATTCTCAGCCTTATATCCTATGACATTGCAATAGTACTAACTGGAATCATCTCTATTGCTTGTTTCCATGGTCTGATTTCCTAGAACTTGCTCTGTTCTAATAGGATGAGTTCTTCTATTCTCCATTCCACTCAAAATCCCTGAACCTCGTCCAGTCCAAGCTTTGGTTTTCCTGTGCCAAAGCCTTCAGCTTACAATACAGCCCATAAACACTTCCCAAAAAAAAAAAAAAAAGCAAATCTAATGGAGCTTTGTACTGCTTTCCTCCAGCTCAAATAACAGTCAGGCTTTCTAGGCCCCTTGTTAATAATCGGTGGGGATTTTTATATTCCAGGATATTCACAGATATTATCTTAATATTAATCCTACCAGAGAGATGATCTGTGTTTCTAACAATTATTTTTTTTATTTCCGAGTGTACCTATATATATTATTATATGCACAAGGGTTCACTCCAATTGGTGCAATGATCTTAACTCTTTCTTTCAGAATCCAAATAATCACTGACTCAAGACCAAATACAAAATAAACACATTTAATAAAACAAAAACAATATATATACACTTCAAACAATATTACATAACTACAAATTAATTGGATCCAAGGCCTTTTTAAAATAAACTTACACTTAAGACTAGATAAACACTTTGTTTTCACAAATGAAAAAATGTTCATAGTCAGTTTCTCTCTCTGTGAAGGCCCTTCTCCGAAGACATATGACTTTATTCTTCATTTTTACAGGATCCTTTCTCATCACTTATGTAGCACACATTAATTCTGTCTCTTTTCTTCAGTAGAAATAATAATCAGATCCGGCATCTTTAATACAGATGAAACTTCTTAATCAGAGTTTTCTCGAACATTCCTTTAGAACGTAAATAGCAAATTCTTCTTTTATTCAATAAATGCTTATTGACAGTCTTAACTTTTCCAATAAAAAAAAAAAATTACAGTTCTACGATTTCCTTTTCGGAATCTCCTATAAATTTTTCAATTAGTGTTTCCTCCAATATTCCGTTTAAAATGCATATAGCAATATTTTCTTTTTATTTATCCACATTCTAATTCCACATTAAAACTTAATAGTTCCACGATTCCTTTTTCGGAATATACTATTAATTTTCCTCCGACTGTCACAATAAAACTAAAGTTCCTCTGAATCTAAAATATCTGCCGGCCTGTGTTCTAAATTCCTTCCCAACGCTATCTTGTTTTCAGCTGTTACTTAGATACCAAGCGCTTTCTTGTCAGCTGTCAATCACTCATCAAACTTCTCGGCGAGCATGCACACTCCATGAAATTGGTAAGCAAGAAGTTAGGTATAAATAATGGCTGACACGTTGTCTCAGTTAGCGACAAAAGAATGTCTTCATAAAACACAACCTTTGATAATTTTAAATTACAATAAAATTCTTTTAAGTAATACAAATATCAAATCTGGTAAGTACATAAATTTTTTAACTTCTTTACATATCACTTTTGACAAAACAATTTCCATAATGGGCACATCGGAAGTGCCAACAATGCGTGTTATGAAACTAAAACGAATAAACATTTTAACATAAACAATTCGTAAAAATATTCAGAATTTTAATTATGATTATTTTTACACCCTCACTGCTATGGAATGCGAATCAACTTCTGCTCTTTCATCTTTTCACCTCTTTTTCTCTTTCTCACATCCTGATAGTACAATGGTAACATCTCCTATATTATGTTTAAAGATAAACCTGTCTCTCTCTCTCTTAACATCAGTCCTTTTCTCCAGCTCTTGTTTACATGACCAATACAAATTTCCTCTCTTCTCCACTGTATCCTTCTCTGAATTTTTCTTTCATCTAAAGACATCAGAAAAAAATACTCAAATGGACTTGAATAAGTCTGATTGGCCCTGATGGTATTCCTCCAGTAGTACTAAAAGTTGGTGCTCCAGAACTCCTACCAATTTTGTATCACCTCTAAAAGATGTCATAATCATCTGGCATCTATCTAACAGTCTTGGAAGAAAGATTATATGCATCTATTCCCAAAAAGGAAACAGACTGGCTACATCAATGATTTTCTTTCTCTGACATCCAAACCTATTGTGGGGATAATACACCTAAAACCTCCCTTGGATTGTTTAATTGTATTCTGAAGACAGCTACAAAAAGGAAACAGACTGGCTACATCAATGATTTTCTTTCTCTGACATCCAAACCTATTGTGGGGATAATACACCTAAAACCTCCCTTGGATTGTTTAATTGTATTCTGAAGACAGCTATTTGTAGACTGAATTACTTTAGGACAGGAAACTCAGCTACACTTGGTGATGGGCAACAACTGGCTGCTGAGCAGATGGCTTTGATGGAGATGATTGGTAGTAGAGGTTCGGTGTGTGGTGGAGACAGTTATAGCGTGGGTGTCCTCCTGCGATGAGTCTTCGGACTCCTTGGAGGTGTCACAAATAATAATAATAAAAAACTTCACAGAGACTATTTAAGTGTGGGCTTTCTCCAAAAACTAAAGTGATCCCTCAGATCACCCAACCTCAATGAGTGACCAAAAGAATCATTTAACTCATTGTCTCAAAAACTTGTCACTCCTGACATGAGATCAGGAGTGACAAGTTTTTGACTCATTCCAGGACAGAAAACTTAACTCTGGCTCCACTTAGTGATAGGCAAAAAACTTCTACTGAGCAGAGCCTCTCTACTCCCCAGGAAGCAAAAAAGCCCAGATGAACATTATCAAATGTCATCAGTGGGAGCCAGACCCAGAAGAGATACAAAGGTTGAAATAATACGTGGGCTGTTCAATAAGTAATGACTAATTTTACTGTGGCGAAATCACAATATTAATTCCTGTGGAATAAAGAAATGTTGCTATATGTATTAACAAATGAGGTTGATAGATGGCGTATACGGGCTGATGTGCCAGAGTGTCATGTGACTAAACGCAACTGTTCATCGGCATGCCTACGAGGCACGACCAGTCTTCGAAATGGAAGCGTCCTTGGAACAGCATTATGCGATTAAATTTTGTGTGCGTTTGCAAAAATCGGCATCGGACACTTTTAACATGATACACGACGCTTTCCACGATGAAGCAATGTTGAAGGCTAGTGTTTTTCACTGGCATAAAACTTTTAAGGAAGGAAGGCAAAATGTGGAAGATCTTGAATGTGAGGGAAGACCTTCAATGTCCATCACAGAGACAATGATCAACACAGCAGTGATTATCATCAAGAATGCAAAAGGAAGCATCCATTGCTGAAGAATGGCTTCTTATTGCACCACGATAATGCAAGGCCACATATTGCTGGTTGTGTAGTGGACATTTTGCAGAACAACACAGATATCCTGCCACACCCTTATTACAGTCCTGATCTCGCACCGTGCGATTTCTGGCTGTTTCCTCAGCTCAAGAAACCACTAAGAGGCTGCCATTTCGAAAGCAACAAAGCATGTGTAAAAGCTGAGGAGGCAGTTTTGAAAGAACTCTCAAAAAACGGAGTCTCACATGTGTTTAAGAAGTGGACGCAACATTGGGACAAATGCATCGCGTCTCGCAGTAGTTACTTCGAAAAAGACCATGTAAATGATGATGATTAAAGGTAATCTGTTTTCTGTATAAATATAGTCTTATTACTTATTGAACAGCCTACGTATATATACAAATAATCACATGTACAAATAGTGATAAGGTGTACCACTTATTATTAAACTGGATTAGATTTATTTGCTGAAGGTGTTTTTTCACTTGGTTATAAATTAAATTAAAGATGCCATGAAATTATATTATTGTTTAATCCTTTATCCAAGTGTAAGCAAACAAAGTCTGCATGCGAAGTATCTTCACAACTAGGCTACTTGTATATGGAGGCTAGTGACTTCACATTAACTGCCTCAGTTTCCCATCTGGCTTCCAATGCTGAGACCTGAATAAAGCTCAAAACTGGTCTGGGTAATGGCTCTTCCTATAATGTACAACATTATTTGCACTTGCAAGAATGTGTGCTTTTGCCTTATGGAATATTAAGTCAATTAATGTGATGTCATTAGCCTCTATATACAAGTAGCCTTGTTGTGAATTTTGCTTACACTTGGATAAAAGATTAAACAAAAATAGAATTTATTGGCATCTTTGGTTTCATTTATAACCAAGGGGGAAAACTTTCAAGAATATTGGGAAGGATATGAAGGAAAATATCTAATTGTTTGCCAATGATGATAAACTAGAGAAAAACAATAGTTAACCTTCCTACCGGCTAGGACGTCTATAGACGTCCAGCTAAATCTAGATACGATGTATGCTATCTGTTGAAAGAACATGGATAAGAAGTGCAATTCGGCCAGCATGTCCATTAGAAGGTGTGATAATCCCTCACACTGAAGAGAGCACTTAATCAGATTATCTCAGGCTCATAGCTGTGACTCAGTTATCTATAACAAGAAATGCAGTTCCTTGTTCTATGCTGGGTAACTGAATTTTAGTTATATTGGATAAACTAAAAATATAGAAATTATTTTTATTTTCTCTTTTTATTGTACAATAAAAATTTAATGCCTGGACAAAATAAAGATCCTTGCCTAATTTCTTCACTTAAATATTGCGTTACATTCCAGAACCAATTTAATTTTTTTCTAATCGCTTACTCCACAAACCATTTTCTTTGTTCTCGAAGAAATTAATTCACAATAATTATTTGAAATTTGTTTTAAGTTAAGGGATATTACATCCCATATAGTTTCTTAGCCGAATAAGAAACTCAAAGAGTTTCATGCTGAATATAGTAGAAACTATATAAAGTTCGGTGATTCCAAGCGTAAGCAAATACCTGGATACTGCAGCAACTGACCCTTAAGGTAGTGCAAGCTGAGGCAACTCGTGTCAAAGGTGGAGCAAGCTTCGATCACAATTCTTGATATTTACCCATAATGTGAACTTAGCTCCTAGGAGCTGTATTACTGTTCGACATTATGAGAGAAGGTCACTACCCAGACCAGTTTCAACCTTTATTGAGGTCTCATCAGTGAGTAAGCAGACCTAGTTAATATCAAGTTTGTAGCAAACAGAACTTACAACCCTTCTACGAGTATTGCCGTGAGGTGTCCTAATAAGTTATTAGATATATGAAGAGCCAAAGGCTTCAATTTAGCAACATATAACTTGTTTAAGTTAAGCGATATTACATCCCATATAGTTTCTTAGCCGAATTGAAGCCTTTGGCTCTTCATATATCTAATAAATTATTTGAAATATTTAAAAAAACCAGCTGCCGATGTTCGAGATTATGTTATATTTTTGTTCAAAATCATGATTCAAAGAATACTTCCCAGATTTCTTGAAGGACATGCTTGAGCGATTTTGCTTTATAAAGAATAATGAAATTCTTTAAACATATCACTAATTGTTTTTCTTTATATTGTATTCTATTGCACCTTCACCTTCTTGGTTTCCCTGTATAACTGGTCATTACAAAATAAAATTAACGGTTGTGATTTAAATTGATATGTATATATTTTCTGCTAGTTCAGATATTATGCTCCAATTTTATAATAAGCAATACTTTTGCTTATATATGTATATATTTAAATTACAAAGTTTTGTATTAAAAATTTCCACTATAAAAGTTCGACAGAATCAACAATATTATTGTCATATTTCTTTTTCTCGTGGAGGAAAACAGTAAAATGCCACTCTTGTAATTGTATCAGATGTTATAATGGCAAAAATAGTAAGAAAAAAAATCATTTGTACTTTCTTTTCAAAACAAAAAGAGAGAACATTGTAAATTCACCCAATGAAAAAGAAAATACTCCATATTTTTCTTGTGTTATCTGATTTTTTTCTAGTACAAAGAAGAAATCACTGCACATAAGATGGTAGAATACAAGAGGGCAAAAAATCTGTAGATTGATTACATTATAGCTGATAGAGAATTCATGCCAGAAAAATTATTTATGTAAGAGTTCTAACATCAGCAGATATAATGATATTTTCTTCTAGTTTAGATAGGTGGCATTATTGAAGTAGCTAAATCTTTGCTAATGTTTACACTAAAATGGGCATGTTCCCCAAGTGATTTACATTCATAACAGTTGTCTTGCGAACGATTTATAAAATAAATTCTCTGAAATATATGCAAATTGAATAAGTCTTCAATATAACCTTCCTGCCCTCCCCAAAAAATAAGATTATGTGAAGTATATGCTCCTTTTCTTTTAAAATAATTCAAGTCCTCTTTTTCAAGATAATTATATGAAATTAATTTATAATTTTCCGATAATAAAAATGAAACTATCATTATAAATTAAGAACTTATTTCAGCATAAATACTGTATCAACCTGTAAAAGAAATGTCTGTATTTTTTTTTCTATGTTAGGATGTCTACTAATCAACAATTGAAAACAAAACACGACATTCTTGATGTATCTCATACTATAGCTTGAAGCACTTTAGTGTCCCTTCTAGCTAAGCGTTCTCAATTTTCTTCCTCAATAGCACTGAGAGTAATCTAAGCCTTTACCTTTCCCACCAGCTAAGAGGATTACTACAAGTATTTCTAAGATGCAGATTACTTCAGAAATAGCAACCAGAAGCATAACTGGAAGTAAAAATATTTAGATTATTTTAAGAAAAATAAACTAAAATAATATTACTGAACTTTTTTTTGTGTGGTATGCATATGTGGTGAAAATATGGCATAGTATTTCTAAAATTTCAAATAATTTCAGCAGACAGCAGCTGGTTTTAGATTGCAAAGAAATAGTACAGAATTAGAAGCTTCAGGGTACAACAATCTTATTGCCTTATTTCTTTTGTCGAAACGGTAAAATGAAGTAATAGATTTTGAATACTGTCTGGAATGGAAATGTTTTCTAACCTGTAGAAATTTAGAGTGGTTATGTAATTGAATTCCAGGAGAGGATAAGGATGGGGAGGGGGTAAGCATTAGCAAATATTCAAAATGAGCATAAATTTTGAATTATTCTGTATATGATATCCTTCATATTATATTTTCAACATATCTACGGTGGTTATGCACTGGATATTATAGTAATGTGCATCCTACAAAAAAAAAAAAAAAAAAAAAATTCCCTACTAAAACATCATTGGATACAAATTCTCGATACTAAAAAGATTCACAATCGGAAACTGAGTTATGCAATATAACATCGTTTGTTGTTCATAAAACAAAACAAAAAAAAATTGTTTCTAGAACTGAAATGTGATAATCCATATAACGGTATTTTGCTAGGAAAGAAAGCAAAAGGTCATATTTATTTCAATAAACAGTATTTAAAAATATAAATACGTGACATAATATGTTCAATGCAAACATCTGAAAAATTCGCTAAAAAAGTTGTTTCTATATTGGAACAACCAATGCAACTGTTCCGTTGAAGTGATTTGAAGAATAAATTTATAATACAGCAGACTTTGCTACTACTAAATAGATTCAATGCAAAGGCTGATCAATGGTCATTTCAGGACATGTGAAATTCGTTTCAATTTTTGCAAAGAAACACAATAAATCATTTTAGAGACAAAAAGTCAAATATTTTAGGACAGTAAAGAAAATTCCAAGTAAAACAGTGTGTGTAAAGAAAGGTAACACAAACTGTTAGTCAGCCACTAACAGTTAATTCACGAATGGCTCTAAAATAGCCATAAAGGGATTAACGGTGGAGGGAGGTAATGGAATGATGAAAGGTACAATGCTGATGAAGTTTTGATCTATGCAGAATGCTATGGTGGGCTGGATATTTCATCCACCTCAGCCGGTAGGAAGGTTAATATAGGTGAGATAGAGATCCTCGGGAAAAATAAAATGACTGCCATCTCAGTTATGCAATTTAGGTAGCAACAACTAATGGCTGTTACATGAATGGAAATGCACAGAAAAAAAATAATCAGGCTTGGGATTTATGGGAAGTGGGATGAGAGAGAGTAGAAGTACAGAGGATATATTAAAAAAATAGGCCCAAGATATCAAAGAATCACTTGAATGTTAAGGAACATGCCTACAAGAAGGGATAAGGAGGTTATAATATATTTTTTTTATTATAAGGCTTTGATAAGATCACATCTAGATCACCTGGGTTTCCTGGAAATGGTGAAGAGGATTTAACACTGAGTGACCAAAATGGTGACTGGTTTGTGAAGTACTTGCTATGAGGATTAACTGAAGGTTTGTGGATTACAAAGTTTAGCTAATGGGTTTACTAAAGAAATTGCAATACATGACTGGATGGCAGCAAACAAAAGGTCACCTGTGTTAACAAGGTTGTGAGAACTAGATTTTTTTGTTTGTAGAGTGGTAAATGAGAAATGAGCATGCCAAAGGCAGTTGTGAGTGCTTTGTTAGTGAACATGTTGAAGGAGAGATATAATATTCATTGTGTCCATAATAATTAGCATGGTCTCTCATGAGAAGTCATCAGACTCCATGGAGATGCTCATGTAATAATAATAATAATAGTCATACACCTGTGAACCACTTAATCTTTTTTAATACAAGATAGTTAACGTTATTCATGCAACAGTTAATATTATTCAATTTTACAGAACTTTGTGTGTTCATGTGCTCCTTTACTGAATGATCTTGCCAGGTTACCAATGCTTTAAACTTATAAAAGCAGTCCTGTAAGATAAAAAATAAAATAATATATATATATATATATATAAGTAAGAATACAGAAGAAACCTATCTATCTTTCCTGAATTTAGGCTTAGTTTAATAATCCAACTGATGGTCATAATATTTTTACATTTTGGAAGTGAATAGTTGGATAGGAGTGTGATAAATTCTTTCAGTTTAAAATTTAAAAATGCATTAAGGGGAGGTTATTTTATTTTATTATTTTTACAGTGAATACTACCCACAAAAGGTTGTAAACCTATAGTACATTAGAACCATGGGTAACCGAGGATTAGCTAATCTGAAATTTTGCTCTTGAAATAAAACATCTTCTACCTGCTACTTCAGGCTTCCAGGAAGCAAGGTAAAGTGTTACACCAAGTGGAGTTTGATAAAACACAGATATTACAGAACAGTGGCGCACTCAGGATTTAATATTAGAGGGGCTGAGCATTCAAGATTTAATCGGGGGGGGGGGGAGTTGAGTAGACGATTTGAAAATATACACTACATTGCATACGAGCTATGACTGAGCATCTGCAGTGATCGCCAATACATAACACCCGTGATCTCCTCTGGCGGGCTTGGGCAAACGAAGTAGCGCCCGAGCACTACTTCATTCGCTTTGCGTTCACAGCAGCCAGGATTCCTGAGTGCTATAGATCAGGGGTCGGCAACCTTTTCAGGCTCAAGGGCCACATTCAACTTTTATTTTTATATAATCGGACCGCAAGCTTTTAATTAAGAGAAAATAGTGAGTGAAAAAAATACTTAAGTTATCAATTTTTATCATATTAATCTGTAAAAAACACAGAAATATTTAAAATACGAGATATGAAACTCAATGAAAATTATCATGTAAAAACTCTATCAAGTAATAGAGTTTATGCATCGCAATATGTGTGTCTCCCTGCTTAATGTGACTTTTGCAATTGTTTTTCCCTTAGCCAGATTATCTATATCTACTTTATAACCTGAGGTGCAAATCTGAATCAAAACATACAAATGTTCATTAGTCAGCTGAGAATTTTTTTTTTCTAAAACTCATAACAGAAAATGCTTAT
Source organism: Typopeltis vanoorti (assembly GCF_054136105.1). Taxonomy (NCBI): domain Eukaryota; kingdom Metazoa; phylum Arthropoda; class Arachnida; order Uropygi; family Thelyphonidae; genus Typopeltis; species Typopeltis vanoorti. Next base: position 89,692,694 of record NC_143565.1, read on the forward strand.
GCTTGTTCACAAATGTATGTGCTTTGAAATGCAACTATCATTTTCTTTGCGATACTAATTAATCCTTCAAATTTTTTTGGTAAGCATCGATAACATTTTTGGATATTTTCTAACGAAAATACATTCTTTAATGTTTCCTTGTGTTGTAATTCCAAAATTTATATCTGTAGTTGGTTTGTTACTTCATCAATGTCGACATTAAAAGGGTTCAAAAATAATCGCATTTCGATGTTATTTTTATGAAAATCCAGAAATCTTGTTGAAAATTCCATTTGTAAATCTTCAATGATACCAACAAAAGTTTCCTTGTGTGTTTGTCATCCAACTGTAGATGCAGATTTGCAACATATATAATGATGTATATTTTCTTCCATCATATGTTTTTTCAACAGACATAGTTTGCCTTCAAAAGCTTTTATATCAGAAAACAGTTCTGCTAGTAATTTACCTTGGCCCTGCAGGTTCAAATTAAGTTCATTAAGGTACATTGTAATATCTACCATAAATGCAAGAGACATAATACATTTTTTATCAGATAGGTGTGTAACGTCCTTATACTCAACCGTTTCATTATGAATACTTTGCTTCTTAAATATGTTTTGGTGAGCAATCAAAGAAGCTTCTAAATTATTAATGATTTTTTCTAAGTTCACAGTTCAAACCCTTGTATCAGCTTTCATGTTCATTCTCGTAATGACATCTGATATTATATTCTTTCATAACAGCAACACTTTTATGACAAATAAGACAAAGGGGCTTACCCCCATTTTCAATAAAGTACTTGCTGTTCCATTCATTATTAAACCTTCTTCCTTCATCTGCAATTTTACGTTTTCTTGAACCCATTTTTGAAATTATTTTTAACAAATATATAAGACGGACCAGGGAATGCGACTGCAAAAGTGCTCCAAACTCTCAGTTGTTGTCGGATGAAATCGCCTTTGTTATCCCCACTCATGATGACTGACACGGTTGACTCACGTCAAGTTGCAGGGCGATATCACAATGTATCGGTATCAAATTATTCTTAATTTATTATTCATATTATAAAATGTATTATTTAAATAATTCAACATACAGGCCACACGCCATGTAAGTATGGTCAACCTTTTATGGGCCACCAAAATTGCATGTTTGGGCCACATGCGGCCCGTGGGGTGCTGACCCCTGCTATAGAGTATTCCCACCTTATGTGATCACTAATTCATAAGTAGCATAGAAATAGAAAACACAACATAAATTTAAAAAAAAAATAATCATTTTAATTAGGAAAATAATTTTGGAAATTTTTCTTTGTGCACTGGTGCACCCAGGGAAGGGGGGGGCAAGGCCTCCCCCTTCCCTGGGTGCACCAGTGTTACTGAATGTAATAAGGTGAAATACCAACCCAAAATGAAAGAAAAAAGAAATAAAATGGTGGCCATTAGAACATGAAGTATATAAATATAAAACTCAGTTTATTTCAACACTGTTTTCTTATTTGTTTCAACAATGAAATATTATGAGTTGGCATATTTAAAATAAATATAACTCCAGAGGAAAACTCATGTAAAATACTTTATTAGCATAGAATTTTCACCTAAGTATCATAGACACTGTCAGTACAAGATAACAAAATGGCAATTAAACATTAACAGACAATTCTAAAAAGCACCACCTAAGTAGCTAACATAAGATGCAGTAAATTTCCTAACTTATTTAAAAAAAAGAAAAAAATATATATTAAGTACTATCTCCCATAAAGGGGATAGACCATCAGATCTGTTTAAGTTAGGAGAGTGAAGTAAAGTTTCACAAGTTGTATAAAGCCATTCTGTCAGGAACCAACTTTTATGAAGAACTCGTCTTGTTCCAATGAACTGTATATTTAATGTTGACAGCATGCTCTGCAAGTCCAGACTGTCCAGGCTTATGGTATTTAATATAAGACTAAATTGTTTTAATAATTATCAGAAGTGTAGTATAATGCACATTGCATTCATTTATGAAAGTGCTTGTTGTTGGGGGGAGGGGGATGGAGAAAGGACTAGTACATTATCTCTCACTAGGTCCCCAGTGGATGACAGTATATATGGTCTGTGAGAGTTTTTAATACAGTTATCAATCCTAACTGGCCAGAATTTCTGAGCAGCTTAGCTAAATTAAATTTATTGATCTTCAAAATTGATAATAGTTGCTTTTCCAATGGATTGTGTTTACTTTATGTAACGTGTGGAACCATTGCATATGTTTATGAATTACCTTTGTAAGTGTTCAATAAACATATGAAATTTTTATTGAACACAGTGTATTACACTTTTTCTACACCATTAGCATGGTTTTATATATTTTATGTTTAGTTTTTACAACTTTTAATGTCTACATTTTTATTCTTTTTTTGTTGCTTTGAAATGCTTTTTAATATCTTGTGGTTTATCTTACTCATATTATGTACATTCTTAAATTTTGGATTAAAGAGCTTATCACTCTATTTGATGGTGCATTTGCAAAACTAAATAATGTTATGACCATCAATATGATGAGTAAAGCAGATGAAAGTAAGGAAAGATTATATTTCTTCTGTATTTTTAGTTATACCATTATTCACATTTCATGTGAAAATAAATTTAAAACTTCACTAATTAATAAGATCAACAACTATATTATTTATATTTCATTTAAAGTTTCCTAACATGGAAATAAAATACAATTTTGCAGATATTTTATTTCACTAATCATTATTACAGTATTGTTAACTCCACCATCTAACAGCCCTTATTATCAAGTTTCCCTTTGCATAACACTACTGTTGTCAAGTTGCTCTTAGGAAATGTGAGAAAGCATAGTTTTGTAAATTATTTTTGTCACAATGTTGTGAAGTCCATGTCAGATATTTCTATAATATAAAAAATCAAACATCGTAATTAATATATCTGAACAAAGTAGTGGTTATCAGCGAAGAATAAATTGTTACTTTAATGGGAAAGGAATGGCAGTCTGAGAACATGTCAGCTCATGAAATTTATCAGATGTATTGCTGACAATATTTCTTATGCTCAGATCTGTCAACTTTTAGATGAGCCTTTTGGTAAAGAATGCAAATTACATACAGTGATCTCTCAATTATCCACTAAATTGTAATCCTGCTCTGGCTGGATAACTGAGAGATTACTCTATTGTGTTTTCATATTTGAAAATTTATTTAAAATGCAGTTTTTTTTGTTTTTTTTTTTTAGAGAAATACATAAACCTGTAAATTTATTGAACATTCTAAAATTATAATTTTACTCAGTAAAATTTAGATTTCTAAAATATTTTGTATGATTTTTTTCCCAACTGTTAGTTTCAAGTACAACTCCACTGCAACCACGATCTTATACACTCCCTCCAGAAAAAGATACAATAAGCGTTGTAAGAGGATCAGAAGTTATTCTCCGTTGCATTGTCAGATCTCCATCTTCACCTTTATCATGGACAAAGAATGATCTTCCTCTTATTGGGGGAGATTCCAGATTAAAACTTTTAATAGATGGGTCTTTGCAAATCACATCAGTTGAAGAAAATGATACGGGAACTTATGCATGTTCAACTACTGATATTTATGGAACGTTTGGTACTCGATTTGTGAAGTTAATAGTAAATGGTAAGATACCTCTGTTTATAATATTAAAAACTGGATGAACTTCGCAATTTCATTATTAACCATGACACATTGAATAAATGTTCAATATATATAATATATACTAGAAGAACTGCCAAGTTGTTCTTCAGCTCTTGAACTGCAGCTCTCAGAGACTCACTGTTACATAAATTTTGGCTCCCAAATTTTTAAGAATTATGTTACTAACTTCCATATTCTATTACTTTGGCCAAGCAAGAGTAATAGAATGTTCATATACTATATGAACTGAGTGGTCAGTTTATTATTATTATTAACATCTAACCTTCATGGAGTCAGAGGCTCATCATGGGAGGTACACACTATCGCACACAATGCTCATCCAATACTCATCTTCTTTAAATATATCCTTCTCAGAAGTAAAAGTTCTTTGCTCCCTATGCCAGAATGTCAATACTGTCATCATGAAGGCTGACAAAGGGAATGCCACTGTTGTCATGAATACTACCAAGTATAATCGTAAAATTAATATCTTATTAAGAGACAGATCGACATATAGTCTTTTCAGCAGGGATCCAAGAAAATGTTAAATCAATAAATTAAATAAATTATTAGACAATGCGCAATTGTGGGATGCCACTACCGTTGTGAAGTTATGAATTCATCATACCTATCTGCCTCAGCTCTATGGTCTTCCTAAAATACATAAGGATGGCACCCTCTCCAGCCTTGCAAAACATCTCTCTCTTATCATCTTCAGAATTTTACTGGATGTGGGATGCCACTACCGTTGGTAAATGCCACTAATGGTAAATTTAAAGAGGTTGGCAAATTGTCTTCTGGGAAATCAGATTATAAAAACCGAAGAGTCTGTTGTAGTGGTATGTTGTTGAATTGGCTCCCCAACCTTGCAAAACATCTCTCTCTTATCATCTTCAGAATTTTACTGGCCATACCAGCTCTTATATCAAAAATAGGCTTGACTTCAATAAGAAAATATAAAAGATCTACATCTGTCTAACAACAAGATTATGTTTTCTCCCAATTCAACAACATACCACTACAACAGACTCTTCGGTTTTTACAATCTGATTTCCCAGAAGACAATTTGCCAACCTCTTTAAATTTACCATTCATGTAGGCTATTTTACATGGCTTAATAAGTTGTTCAAACAAATAGAAGGAACAGCAATGGACTCTCCTATCTCACCAGCCTTAGCTCATTATTTTATATGGTGCATCTAGAAAAAGAACTCTTTAAGATAAGGGTTCTTTAAAGAACTCTTTAAAGAACCCTTATCCCCATATACAGTTACATTTTGTTGATGATATATTTGCAGTCTGGTCCCACAATGAGTCAGAATTAGTTCATTTCCTAGAGAAAATAAACTCCTTGTACTCCCGTATCAAGTTTCCTGTCAAACATCTATCCAATAATCATCTACCCTTTTTAGGTTCCTTAATAATTTGTAATCTTAAAATGGATGATGACCAAGCATGTATAATTTCGTGTAAATTTTACTGGGTAAAGAATATATTTTTGTTAAATTCTTTTTTAAGCAAACAAAGTTTGTGGGTGTATATATCATTAAAATACAAATGTATTACTGTGTATTATGGGAAGGAACACAACCCAGACTGGTTTTGACATTTATTAAGGACTCATCAGTTGGCAAGAACTAATGCAGAAGTCATATATTTTCCCTGTACAAGTAGCTCCCACTGATGAGACTTCAATAAAGGTTTCAACTTTTTTATTGAGGATAAAACTGGTCTCAGTAGTGACCCATCCTCTAATGTACAGCAATATACATGTCCTAAAGGAAGTGTACTTTGCATTATGGGATACTAAGGAAACTGATGTGAAGTCAATGGCCTCTATATATGAGTAGCCTAGTTGTGAAAATATAGAGGCTATCGACTTCATATCAGCTGTCTTAGTTAGTTGCCATAATTAGTGAGCATAGCTCAGATGGTACAGTGCTCGCTTAGCATGAGTGGTATTGGGATCAATGCCTGGTGCCTCCATTCGGTGAATTTTCCACATCATGCCTCTTGCATGATGTGGAGTTTGTGGAGTGAGTTTGATAGAAGGATTTATATAAAAAGGATGGTGTCTGCATCTGAATGGATTTGGTGTCAGGAGTCTTGAGAAAGTATTGCTCAGCGAGAGTAATACTCATCAGAAGTACAAATCAGGGAAACTAGAATGTTTGGGAGGAATGCAGGTGAGCATGAGTCTAGGCAACCTAGAGATTAGTAAGTGGTATAGTGAGTGGGCCAAATAACACAAGGTATAAGGGAGGTTGTGGATGATGGGAGCATTGCAGTTTATGTATACTAAAGCCAGAAATATTCAAAATAAAGGCAAGGAGGTTTTTGGCATTGGGTAGCACAACTTGGCCAAAAGTTATATGCAATGGATATAGTGTTTTCAGAGAGAACATAAGGAACAGGATGAGGGGAGAGAAGTTTTGCTAATGATATTAGAAGAATTAAAGCTAAAAAAAGAGTAGAATAATCAGGGGGACAGGGATTCTGAAGGAAGTTGAGGCTATCTGGTGTGAGATTGAGATCAAGAGGGCTAAATATGTGATTGGTTGCTGCTATAATCCAGGAGTATAATGGAGAATGTGGATGACATGCACTCACAAATTAGCATGATGAGTACAGGTTGAGTACTCATCATAGAGATGCTTGAAATATTATAGAATCTCAATACAAACATACCCATGGGATTAGATTGCATATTGGCCCATATATTACAAGAATGTGCAAGTTAAATATCAACTCCTCTGACCAAGCCATTTAATTTTGGCAATCAGTACTGGGAAGGTACCAATGGAGTAGAAAGAGCACAAAATAGTACCATTGCATAATGAACACTCCAAGACAGAAGTAGCAAATTATAGACTAATCAACATCTTAAGAGTGATGGTGAAGGTATTGGAGAAATTGAGGAAAGAAAGAATTCAGGACTGTGCGGATAGGAATGTGATACACTATAAGGGACAACAGATAACATCATGCTGTGAAAGGTAGGTATTCCTTAGTAATTTGCTTACTTTTTATAATAAAGTGACAATGGAGTTGGATAAGGGAATTGGCTACTCAGTGATACTGCTAGACTTTGCAAAAGCATTTCGCAAGATTCCATACAGAACTTTATTGCATAAAGTGGATGGGGATGAATCTGATGATTTGGATTAGAGGGAAGCTGATATATAGAATCAAAGTTTGTTTTATGGAGGAGTTGAGTCGGAGAAGGCAAATGACCAGTGTTGATCAAGATCAAGTACTGTACCACAGGGTTCAGTACTTGATCTTGTATTGTTTAATTTAAATAAATTACACAATAACCACAGTAATTAACTTTAATGAAATGAAAGTACAGGTATTTCATACTGAAACTAACAGTACATCATCAGTACTGTTAGTTTCAGTACTGATGATGTTTTAGAAACAAGCAATCAAAGGAACCGGATTACAAAGTACATACAGCAGTTGGTGGTTTACCAATTAAAAACTGTTGCTGCATGCTAGAAATTAGTATTAATAAATAATATTATTAAAAATATTTAACAACTATTTTTGATGGTTACATAAGATAAGAATCTCCCAAACTTCTGGGGGAGAGAGAGAGAGAGAGACAATTGTTCCAATTTAGATTTGGCCAATGTAAAAGGGCTTCATAACTTTCCTTAAAAAAGTGTTCATATTTAAACCTGTATCTATGGAGAAGACAAGCTTTATCCCACTCGATTTTGTGTTTAGTGTCAATACTATGTTGTGCCAGACCAGACTTTTGAGGTTTCATGTATTCGATATAATATTGATGTTCATTAATTCTTTTTTCTACAGAACAGCCTGTTTTTCCAAAGTATCTTGGATTACATTCACACGGTATCTGGTAAACGCCAGCTAATGATAGAGATGTCAGTTTGCCTTTTGTAGATGGCAACAGATGAGAAATTTTGTTGATCAGAAAATATGTGGGAGTGAGATGATACTTCAAAATTTTATCAATTGGTTCTGAGATACCTATATAAGGGATTGGAACCCTGCGGTTTGTTGAAGAATCCTGAGGTGTTGGAACATAGCAGTCAATTATCTGCTAGATTTGATTAGGGTTGCAACCATTAAATTCCATTAACTTTTTGATAGGGGTGGTGAAGCACAATACATAGCCTCTCCCACTCAAATGTCAACCTCACCTTCCCGTGGTCCATCCTGTTCTAAAAGTACAAACGAGGCACTGGCGACCGAGTATGGGCGGTATAACCTTAACACCCTAACAGAGTAAATGCTGTTAGATCTGCCTGTCCAGAGGCATTAGGTAGCAGCCCTATTACTGGACTTACCCAGCGACAGGTTAGTAACCTGCCCTGGGGAAATTCAAAATACTTTCAAGTTTCATGCAAAGAAAAGCCGGACGGACTATCAGGGAAAAGACCACAACCCAGGAAACGGTAAACGAAATTGGAAAAAGGAACACATACTGAAGATTGCAACATGGAATGTGAGAAGCATTGCACACAAAGAAGAAGAAGAACTTGATAAACAACTAAACCAAGCTAACATAAAGATATGTATAGTAACAGAAACAAAGAAAAAACAAAAAGGTACAAAAGAAACAAACAACTATATACAAATCTACAGTGGGGTAAAAAAATAAGAAAGAGAAAAAGCAGGTATAATGATTATGGTACATAAATCCCTAAAGAACAATATTGTATATTACAACTATTTGAATGAAAGACTAATAGAAATTAGACTCAAGACATTAAGAGGCCACATAACAATAATTGGTGCATATGAAAAAAGGAAAAAGAAGAAGACAGTAATATATTTTATAAAGAATTACAGAATGCCATAGATAAAACAAACAAAACTGACTATTTACTGCTAGCAGGAGACTTAAATGCCAGAATAGGAAACAAAAAATACAAAACAAACATAGGTAAATTTGGCGAAGATACATGTAATCAAAATGGTCGCAGATTGCGCGATTTTGTCATTTATAATAATATGAGAATAATGAATTCAATGTTTAAACACATGGAAATACATAAATATACTTGGTCAGCCAGAGGATACAAATCAGTAATTGACTACGTTATCACAAATTTTAAATTAGGGGAGTTAATTTTAGACGTAAGAGCATATCGAGGCTTTGAATTAAACTCTGATCATTATATGGTATCAGCAAAAATTCGTTTTAAACAAAAGTGGCTAAAAACACATAGAATTGAAAATTTTTACCAGCCAAGCTACAAAATTTCTTCATTACAGGATCCTCAAGTTAGACTACAATATCAAAAATGCACAAACTTAAAAACAGAAACCACACATGAATCAAGTGACATAGAAGATGAATGAGAAAATTTGAAACAAATTCTCACAAAAGCAGCAACAGAAACCTTAGGAATAAAGCACAAATGGATTAGAAAAAGAGGACTACGAGAATGGAACAAAGAAATAGAAAATATAATAAAAACCAAAAAGGACAGTTACCAGAAATGACTAAATTCCAAAACAATAGAAGCAGAAATAGAGTATAAAAGAAACAGTGCAATTGCAAAACGAGAAGTAAGGAAAAGACATGGAGAAAGATGGAACAATTTCGTAACAGAACTAGAAAAGGATTTATTTAAGCCAAAACCTATAAAGTAATAAAATACATGAATAAAGAAATAAAAGAAAAGATAAAAATACAAACAATAGATTTAGAAAAATGGGTGACCTATTTCCAAAATCTCTGGACAGATGAGAACAATGAATTAAAATTTTATAAGACAAAGAATGACCTAATAGAAAATATCACAATGTTAGAACTGAAAAATATAATAATGCCAGGAGAAGACAATATAAATATAGAACTATACAAAAATGCAGGAAAAATTTAATGAAAGACTTCTGAAATTTTTTAATATGGTTTGGATGTCTGGAAAAACCCTTAACTCTTGGAAAAAAGCACCAATTATCCCAATCTATAAAAAAAGGAAATAAAGACAATTGCAATAATTATAGGGGAATTAGCCTGCTGAATACAGGATATAAAATATATGCAGGAATATTAAAAGAGAAACTAAGCAGCATTGTAGAAAACAAATTACTAGAAGAACAAAACGGTTTCCGAAAAGGCCGATCCTGCATAGATCCAATTTTTACTTTAAAATTATTAATAGAAAAGAGAAGAGAATTTCAAAAAGAAACACATGTGGCATTTATTGATTATGAAAAAAGCCTTTGACAAAATTAGTAGACAAAAATTGTTTAAAATATTAACTGATTTAAACATACCAAACCAACTTTTACAATCTATTCAAGAAATATATACAGGAAATAAAATAGCAGTTAAATTAGAACACACCTCAGAATGGAAAGATATATCAAGAGGGGTACGACAAGGATGTACCCTCTCACCTCTGCTTTTCAATATATATATAAATGAAATAATAACAATCTGGAAACAGAATAACCCATTTGGTATACAAATGACCCCGCAAATGAAGATAGATACACTACTATTTGCAGATGATCAAATAGTATTAGCTACATCAGAAGATGACTTACAAAGATCATTAAAATCATTAAATGATATCTCAAAGCAATATAATATGACAATATCCAAAGAAAAAACAAAAATAATGGCATTCAAAGGAGAAAACCCATAAGAAGTAAAATAGTGATAGATAATAAAATGCTAGAACAAGTAAACACTTTCAGATACTTGGGATGTGATCTATCATACGAAGAAGAAAAAGACATAGACACTAAAATATCAAACTTTGTCAAAGTAAGTGGCATAATAAATAATATATTTAAGCCATCCCTGGTACAAAAACACACTAGAATCAGACTATATAATATCTTGTCAAAACCAACTCTACTATACGGAAGCGAAACATGGACCATGAAAAGGAAAGATGAAAAACAAATTCAAACAGAAGAAATGAAGTTCCTCAGAAAAACAGCTGGATATATACCAAGTGGGACCACAAAACAAATGAAGAAATCTTACAATCCCTGAAAATAAAACCAATTAATCACTACATAAGACAGTATAAACAAACATGGCTAGGACATTTAAATCGAATGGACAACAGCAGACTACCAAAATCATTATACAGATACAAAATAAGTGTAAAAAGAAGAATTAGAATACCAAGAAAGAGATGGCATGAGACCGGAACAGGCCACATGGCCTAAATTGAATGTTAGGAAGAAGAAGAAAAGAAGAACTTTTTGATAGCGAGTTCTTGTTGTAAGCTTGAGGGAGAGGCGCACACCTTATGTGCTCTATTAATTAAAGACTTGATTTTTAAAGAGGTGTGATGAACAGACTTTTGATTGATGTATCTGCTAAATGTAGATTTTCGATAAACACTGGTTGATAAATTACTGGAGGCTGTGCATGTAAGGCAGATGTACAAGAATGATAAACTACCAGCCTTTTCTTTTTCCATGGTGAACTGAATGCATGAGTGAAGGCTATTGATCTGTTGTAGGAAAGTGGTAAGTTCATTTTCAGAATGAGGCCAAATAGCAAAGACATCAGCAACATAACAAAAATAATGAGAGGGTTGGGGATGAATGGATGAGAACAAGGTATTGTCTAGATCAAGGGTCAGCAAACTTTTGAGACGGAAGAGCCAAACCTGTCCCTCCCAACAATTTAAAAATTATTCGAGAACCATAAATATATTTTTACAAATAAGGAAAATTTAAAGTAATATTATAGAAAACTTATAGTAATATATAACAAGTTATAATATTAATTATAGCTTTATTGAATGAAGAAAAAATCACACAAAAAATTGCTCTCATTGGTTTTAATCAGTGTGAGCAATGCGCTTGCATTTCCTAACAAAGTTTCTGTATGTCCGGTTTGTAACTAGTCGTTTTTAATTTAAGGCACGATTCCAAGTTGACATCGGTAATTTAGCTCCTCAATTTATGTTTAATGAAATTTATGTTAGAAAACGATTCTTTTCAAATAGACCCGAAGATACTGAGAACACCAAATGCAAATTTTTTCAGCTCATGATATGAGTCCGGAAGACTATTCCAAGTATTGAAAATCATTGAGTTTGCCTTCTGTAGTTCTTTTATAGCAGTCTGCTTGCACTGTGAAATCAGGCTGCATTTTTCTTTTTCCTGTTCTTCTATTTCATTACCAAATGTACAAATTTGTTCAAACCAGTTTTAACTTATGGATCTGAGAGCTGGGTCAGAAGTAAAACACTTGACCAAAGACTAGAGACCGCAGATATGAGAGTCCTGAGAAAGATTAGAGGCATGAACAGATGGCATCAATGGCAATATCATATTAAAAATGAGGATATTAGGAAAGAACTTGACATTGTCAGCATCCAGGAATGCATTAGCAGAGCTAATCTCAGGTGCTATGGTCACTTAAATAGAATGGGAGAGGAAAGATTAGCAAAACAAGTGTTCTCTGCCAGGTTGGCAGGAAAACGATCCAGAGGAAGACTAAGATATAGGTGGATTGATAGGGTACAAAGTGCCTTAGATGATAGAAATATAAGATCTGATAATGTTGGAGTCTTGACAAGTAACAGACTGATTTGGAGGAAAATTGTAGATAGGAAGTTAGTAATGATGTAATTTTTTCATGTAGTACGGTCATATCCTGTACACCCCTTGAGGCTACATAGCAGAAATTTGATGATGATGATGTACAAATTTGGAGCTCCATAAGTCTTTGCTTGTCAAGTCTTATGGAGATTGTCCAGCGATTGTATTTCAAAATTAGCCGTGTCAATATCAAACGGAGAAAAATTTTATTCCTTCACATTGGCATTAAGAGGATTTGATTATTTCTGAAACCTTTGAAGAAAAGATTCTCTCATGTTTAAAACTGCTGTCTTGAAATAATCTTTGTTAATGAGGGCATTGTTTTCTCGGCAATATTGGGACAAGTTTCGGAAATGAACTAAAGTTCCCCTCTCTAAATCTTCAGCGAAGAGAATCAATTTCTTTTCAAATGAAATAACTTCCTCTAGCATTGAAAAAGCAGTATTTCCCTTGCCTTATCATTTATGATTGAGCTGATTCAGTTGTGATGTAACATCCACCATAAAGTACAATTTTTGCAACCACTGATCTTCTGTTAATTCTGGATATTGAACATCCTTGTTGTCGAGGAATAATTTATTGAAAGGTTATTTTTCTTGGTTAGAGTATAATAAATTTAGTTTAATCCTTTATCCAAGTGTGAGCAAACAAAGTTTGCACCTGAAAGTATCTTCAGGACTGGGGGTAAGGTGGTACAACACCAGGGAAACTCGTTGCAAGGAGTATTGGGAGCTTGCTCCACCTTTGCAATGAGTTGTCCTGGTGTTGTACCACCTTACCCCAGTCCTGAAGATACTTTCAGGCGCAAACTTTGTTTGCTCACACTTGGATAAAGGATTAAACAAAATTTATTATACTCTAACCAAGTGAAAAATAAACTTGCAACATCTTTCTCTAAATCCAGCGTAATTTACTAAAAAAGGGTGGCACACCATTTGGCAACTCCTATAGGTGGAGATGATCTGCTAATGCTTCTGCCTGGTATCTCCACTTGGGCCTGACTCCCACTGAAGAGACCTCAATAAAGGTCGAAACTAGTCTGGGTAGTGGCACTTCCCTTAATGCATAACATTAGACATATACGCAAGGAGATGTGTTTTGCATTATAGGAGATACTGAGATAGGAGTATTGGGAGCTTGCTCCACCTTTGCAACGAGTTGCCCTGGTGTTGTACCACCTTACCCCAGTCCTGAAGATATTTTCAGGCACAAACTTTGTTTGCTCACACTTGGATAAAGGATTAAACTAAAAGAGGAATAGTTTAATTTCATTTATGCAAGATGCAAAATGCTTTAACATGTCACCTCTGGAAAGCCATCGAACCCTGTTGTACTGTTGTACTAAGTGAAAATGGTTAAGTCCCCTTGTTATAATGGTGTTGATAATCTTAATTACCAATTCCATAATTTTACCAATTTCTTCTGTAAATTCTGTGAACAAAGTGCTTCCTGGTGGAGTATACAATGGAAAGTAATCACCTCATGATTAATTTTTCCTTTTAAAATTGAAACAGAACCCTTTTTTGCTCCCATCATACTTTTTGCACCATCGGTTGCAATTGACACAAATTTATTGAGTGGGATATGATTTTTTCCATGCATTCAAGGACGGCATTTGGCCCTTGAGTGGAATGGAAAGTGCCTTAGACGATAGAAATATAAGATCTGATAATGTTGGAGTCTTGACAAGTAACAGACTGATTTGGAGGAAAATTGTAGATAGGAAGTTAGTAATGATGTAATTTTTTCATGTAGTACTGTCATATCCTGTACGCCCCTTGAGGGTACATGGCAGGAATTTGATGATGATGATGAAAAAGAAAATAAAAATAACTAAGTGATTATTCAAAATAATAAATGACAATAATTTGAAAATATAATAAAAATAAATCTCACCAGTAATACGTTTTATTGTAACAGTTGCACGTGAAAAAAAACATGTCGCGATAAATCACCACCGTCAACGTATTTAAATATATTAAAACCAATATTATATATATATTTAAAATAATTGCCTTTATAATAATAATAATAATTGCCAGGTTGCCTTTATCACCTTAATGCAGTTTCTGTATGCACCCAGCCAAAAGAGAATACTAAGTTGCAAAAACAGCAAAGTGACATGGACTCTGCTTTCATTTCACCATTGCCAACGTTGCCTTGCCCAGTAGAGAGTGCCTGTGCGTTCACTTATTAGTCACTTTTTCCCTCTACAAATGACCTCAGATGTCGAGGCACCCTAAAACCTAATCCTAATTAGTCACTTTGTTTGGCTGCCCTGCCTACCATGTGCTCAACCATCCCCTCCATGCTCGCTTTCCCCTCCCTGACATCATGCATCTTAGTGCCACAAAGTTTTGCGAGACCCATAAAACAAATGAAATCAACCATTATGTGAATAAAATCCTTTAAAATTTTTATAAATGGAACGATGATAGTTTTATTTTCATTTTCACTTCAGAGCCACATGTAGCTCGCGAGCCACAGTTTGCCAACCCCTGGTCTAGATGGTTCAAAAAACAGTTTGCCAAAGGTGGAGAGAGAGAGGTCTACCCATGGCAGTACCTTCAACTTGTCTAAAGATCTTGTTTTTTCAGCTGAAATATCCTGATTGTATAACAAATTGAAAAATCTTTGCAATATCAGGAGGAATATCATCAATATAGTAAATTAATAGTGTCAGATAATGGAATGTTGGTAGAGAGGGAAACAATATCAAAGCTGACTAACAAATCTGACTCTTGTATTTGAATATTCTTGAATTTTTCAAGAAAATGTGTGGAATTCTTGATGAATGATCTGTATTGTCCAGTGTGGGCAGTTAATAAACGTGACAGAAATTTAGCAATTCTATAGGTGAGAGAGTCAATACAATTCACAATGGGTCTTACTGGATAACCTTCTTTATGAATGTTTGGGAGGCCATATAAATGAGTTCTTCCATTACCGCTTTGTAGTAATGGATAAAACTGACTATGAGAGAAAAATAGACTGCCTTTTACAGGATGCCTCCACCTATCAAGAAATAACCCTATAAAAATGCAAATCAAACAATTAAATCAGTTGCTTGATGAAGTTATTAGCTGGGATCAAAATACCGTGGGCAAGTTGCACACTCATTTTGGAAGAACTGGAATGCTCCCTATGACAATAGATTAATGGTCTGTTGGGCTTCAGAAAAGAGGAGACACGATAGAAGCATTTAAGTTATTAAAGGGGTTTTATAGGATTAGCACTGAAGACTTTTTTTTTTTTTTTTCAATACATGGCAAGAAGGGAGAGAAAAAGGGGAGGTCACCTGTGGAAGTTGGAAGTTGCGTACGAGTGTGGTTAGCAAGTGTGTTAGGACTAATGTTTTGCTTGGAGGAGGCGAAAGGGTGGAATGGTGCCAGAGGTGGTTGTGAGTGCTTCATCAGTTAATGAGTTTAAGGAGAGATATGATAGGTATTGTGTGAATAATGGATCTCCCACAGTGAGTCTTCTGACTCCATGGTGATACCTGTATAATAATAATAATGCAATGCACACTTCCTTTCAGACATGCATACAATATGGGAAGGAACACTATTGAGACCAGTTTTAACTTCAATAAAAGTTGAAACCTTTGTTGAAGTCTCATCAGTGGAAGCTACTTATATATGAAAAATATATTACTTCTGCATTTGTTCTTTCCAACTGATTAGACCTTAATAAAGGTTAAAGCTAGTCTGGGTAGTGATCCTTCTCATAATCCATAGCAATATACAGTACTTGGTATACTGAGATGTTTCAAGAGCTTTTGATAGATTTCCACAAGACAAGCTGGTAACTAAATTGAAATTCATGCCATTGGATAAGACTAGTTAGGTAACTGGCTGTCAGATAGGTACCAGCAGCTTGTTTATAGAGGAATGATATCTCAAAAGAGGAACGTCACTAGCTGAGTACACCAGGGATGTCTGTCTTAGTGCCATCATTGTTTTAATGTATATTAATCATATTGGAACAGGCTCAATTGGGGATATGCAGTTGTTTGCTTATGATACAAAGTTGAGAATTATGAGGAGTAGGACAGACATCGTGACTTTCCAGGAGGATCTTAACAGACTGTAAGTGGGCAAGTGAATGGGGCTCTCAGTTTGGTATTCCAAACTGAAAGTCTGTACATTTCTTACAAACCATGGTGCACTGAATGCTATTCTTAAACATTTGTTTTGGATTGCAGTTTGCTAATGTTTGCATCTGCTGAATAATTTACATAGGTGAGCAATACATCACTACTGACCTGATCATTTTTTTTTCTATAGGAGCAGTTTAAGTTCCATGCTTAGCCAGTTGTGATGGTTCAGCAAGGGTGTAGCTTCTCTATTGCCCTATTTGCTATTGAGAAAATGTGATCGATATGAGTCATGAAGTGAAACCTTTATGTAATTATACCAATAAGTATTTGGGCACTGGTTGCCATGGAATGGGGATCTGAACATGCCCACTTTGCCCTCCAGGGACACTCGTTTTCTTGTGAATAGCACTGCAGAGCTCTTGTTTTCATTAACATCAGTTTGCTATTTCTTGAACCATTATTCTAGTTCTGAGATTTTTGCAATTTTTTGGTTGCAAATCTAGGTCACAGGGAGTGGACCATTATTGCAGTATTGTCTACATATAGGACCACTGTGATGATAACTGTGCATGAGATGTCAGCCACACAGATGGAAAAGAGCAGAGATGATAACAGGGACCCCTATGGGATACCTGATGTAATTTGGTGTTCAAATAATCTAATTCTCTGTAGCTTCACTCTATATTTGTGATCATTGAGGTATGATTAAGTTTGACCAGTCCTGGTTTGAATTTGGCTTATAGAAATTTGAAACAAAACTCATTGTGCCATATTTTGTCAAATGCTTTGGCAATGTCCAGGAAGATTCCATCTGTGTGCTGCTTCAAGTTGAACCCTACATTGATGTTTTCCACAACACTGAGAACTTGTTCTGTAGAATGGTTCTTTCAGTATCTCAGTTGTTCATCAAGGATGACATTTAATTCTTTAGTGATTTTCTGCAGTCTTATTAGTATTACCCTCTCATCTATTTTTCCTAGGCAAGAAACAGTCTAACTGGGCAGTAGTTTTGGTGAAGGGCGTGCTGCTTTTCCTGGTTTTGAGATTACATCAGCTACTTTCCATTGTGCAAGGAAGTAATAATATCTTAATATTGCATTAATAACAACAAAATGTGTAATTATGGCTTTATGCAGTAGGCATTGGAGGATTTTGTTAGAAGTACCATCTGATATTTGAGCTTTTCTGTTTTGATATTTGTGATGATTTCATATACCACAGCAAGGAATATCAGTTGGATGTGCATTTAGCAATGTACTTAAGTGTGTACTTTGCTTATGAAGTCTATATCCACATGGATGTAGTTTGGATAACACTGCTTCTCTAGACAGTTGGCAAAAGCTTCAACTTTGATTACATTACAGTAAACCACCATGGGTTGGTGGGAGGGTTTATGTCTGTACATAGAGCTTGGTCATTTTCCAGAACATTTGATCCTCTGTGTTTAAAGACTGAAATTTTGTCTCTCACTATTGATTTTGATAGTTTTTAAGTGCATATTGAACTTCCTTTGCAGTCCTGAATAACTTGCCGATGTTCTGGGACCAGCATTCTATGGTATTGGCACCTGCCTCCATTCGTTTTTATGGATCAGATTTTTAATCTCCTCTGAAAGTCGGTCAAAGTTTGTTCATGGCACATGGTAGTTTATAATGCAGTTGTTATCTGCTTTTCCAAACTTGAAACTGAGTCAACAATTTTTTCCTTTGAGTCAATGGTTGGAACTGGGCCAACAGATTTGTATACAATGGTCATTAGTTTTTATCCAGTTAATGATTGGGACTTGATCTGGAATATATTCACATTGTGAGCCCAGTTGGAGTAAAACTTGGTTGTGGTCAGAGCTGAGTTCATGCATTGCACTTATTTTCTATTTTGATGCACAGTATATTGTAGTACTGCTGCTATGTCCAGGACATCAAGAAGTCCTGCCACATTATAATACATGGGTTCTGGAGGTCCTATAATCATTGTGTGACTGATAGAAGCAAAGTCCTTGATGTATCTAATTTTGATTTGTAGTTTTCTGGTTCCAGGCTGTGTGCTTGGCATTCAGGTCTTCTGCTACTAGCTGCTTTGTTTTTGTCTAGAATTTTATATAATAATAGTAATTATTTGTTTGGATAGTTACATATAGGGTATATTTTCAAGAGACTCACCTTTGATTTCTGTACTGGAAGTAACAGGATTTACAATTTCATTGTATTCTATATCAAGCTTAACAATGACTGTACCGTCACCCTAGGCATTGAACCTGTCATTGCAGTATAAAACCAAGTTCCTGAGCCTTGGATTGTCAGCTGTGCTAAGGGTCTTTTCATTTACAAGAATTACCTCAGCACTATATCATGTTATAAATTCTTGTAGACTGTTGTCATTCTAGAACACAATCTGTAGAGAGAGTTGGGCCATCCGCATTTGTTAACCATCAACTAGTGCTGTAAGGATTGTTTGTGTATGTCTCACAAACTTGTTTGTGGAGTCCTGACTGGGATTTGCTTTGTTGAACTTAATTAAGATTTTACCAGCATGACTGCTACAATTGCAGCTTTGGTTGGGCATAGGGTTTGGCTTTTTCTTCTGGTTTTAAAGCCACCACCTCTGAGGTGCATTCATGGGTGTTTGTTGGGCCATTCAGTAGTTATCAGCAGTTGATGTGGGTGCTTATGCAATTGTTATTGGGGCTCTTTGGTTTTCTTTTGCTGATTTTTGGGTGGCCAAGTATTGTTTGGCCACCATAGGAGGAAGAAGAATAAACCATCTAAAGTTTGTTGAAGATATTGATCTTCTATTGGAAAACAAATCAAATCTTCAGGAAATCATCATAAAATTAGCTTATAATCTTAAAATATACCTAAAAATCAAAAATAATGACAGATATCAGCACTTCCTTCTTTGAAAAACTCCTACGTGAAGATATACCCATAGAAGAAGTTGATCAATTTAAATATCTAGGCAATATCTTTAATAAAGATGGCACATCAAGACAGGATATTAGAACAAAAATTGCAAAAGCAACAACAGCACTCCAAAAATTAAAACCACTATGGACAGATACAAGCATACAATTACAAACACATTATGCTTTATTGACACACTAGTTAATTCAGTACTGCTATAAAGAAGTGAAACTTGGACCCTCCTAAAAGAAGATGAAAATAGGTTGCTAGTATTTGAAATGAGCTGTTATAGATGACACCAAAAGATACCATACACTGATCACACCACAAAAATTTGAAGAAGATAAAGAATCAGTTCCCTTACCATTCCAAGAGATAACATCATAACTAAGATTCGAAGGAAACAACATATGTGGCTTGGTCATATCAGATCAAATGGTCTGTCAATTAAAATTCTTGAAGGACTTATTCCAGGAACTCAGAAAAGAGGCAGACCTAGAATAAACTGGACAGACAATATAAAAAATTGGACAGGTGCTTCACTTACAGAACTGAAAGCAAAGTATGAATCAAAGACTGAGGGGGAAGATTTCTGTGAGGAATATTTTTAATATCTACTCTACAGTCCTTTGTAGACTATGGGACGAAGAAGTGTTGCTTGCATCACTTGTGATGCAAGGATGTGGCTTGCCACAGTTGGTATATTTAGCTGGTTCTATTTTTGATTTTTTGCAGGAAGCAGTTGTGCAGTTTTGTTGGTGTTTAATGCAGTGGAAATTGGTTTTGCAGCAGCATTGCTAGTCACCACATTTTTGAAATAATGGCATTGTCTGGTTGATACCTTCCATTGTAATGGTTCTGGTTTTATAGCTAGGTTGCAAAAAGTTTTCAGATTGTAAATCTCTTGGTATTATTTGCTGATTTCCTCAAGAACAAGAGGTCATATTTCCATGTACATGTAGCCAAAAGGTGTTACACCTTATTATAAAATACTCTTGATTAGAGATAGATGTTGAAAGTTTTTCCACTTGGTTATATTATAAATTAAAGATGCCAATAAATTATATTCTACATTACTTCAACCTTGCTATCACTTCCAGGTCTGGCTCCCACTGATGAGACCTCAATAAAGGTTGAAATGTCTGGGTAGTCACCCTTCCTATAATGCATAGCATTATATATATCATTAACACGTTCGCTGACACGCTCCTCGGGCATAGTTTGTTCCCGCATGCCAAGCGCTTTCGTGTCTTCAAGGTCACTACGAGTAATCTCATAGCCGGCTTATCAGACAGAATTTTGTTTCATATGCCAACTACGAGTAATCTCGTATCATCCCCTACCTATATATTACATGCGCTGACGACTGTATTTATTCGTCTAGTCTCTAAAAACCTCCAGTTTCGCCATGACCAGTAAAAGAAAACTTACTGATAAAGAATTAGAAGCTTACGCTAATATGAGCGATGATGAATTTAATGAATTCATCATCACAAATGGAAGGATAAGAGGAAAGTTCTTTCCATTTCGAATATGCACAAATTTGAAATGGTTGAAGCGAAAAATCGGAATGGTAAAATTCAATTAAAACCAAATATCATTAGGGACTATAATTTGGGTATGTCAGGTATCGATCTTTCTGATCAAATGCTTTCTTATTATTCTGCCTTACAAAAGATAATTAGATGGCCAAAGAAATTGGCAATATGCATTTTTGATATATACATTCAAAATGAGCATAAATTTTATAATATAATTATTGGAAACGAAATGACTGGGTTAAAATTTAGTGATCAATTTATCTCAGTTTTTGTTGGAATCTATGAGCTTACAGCATCACAGAATATCAGCAGGATTCGGGATCTTCATTATTTGGGAATGTTACCACCTACAGAAAAAAAGAAATCGCCCGACAAAGCCATGCCGGGTATGTACACGAAACAAACAACAATGCGAAACACGTTATTATTGTCCTGTTTGCCAGGAAAAACCACCACTGTGCTTGGAAAATTGTTTTAAAGTGTATCATTTGTAATTTGAATAAATTGGTTATTATTTTTATTGATTTTATTAGTTTTAATTTGATTTACAAATTACAGGTTAACTCGTGCTTGGCATAGGAGATCGGTAATCGACATACGAGTATATTCGTAGTTGGCTTCTGAGGCACATATATAACATACTATATTTTAGCTGAAATTATTTCCCTTCTACCAAGCCTCCAGACATGCTCTCTGCTTTATTCACAAGCGAAGAGTCCAAATTAAGGTACTTATACTTAACTCATGCTTGGTATAGGAGGTCGGTAATCGACATACAAGTATATTCGTAGTTGGCTTGTGAGGCTCATATGCCAACTACGAGTATACTCGCAGTTGGCAGTGAACGTGTTAAGAATATCTGCTTTGCATTATGAGATACTAAGGCAAATGATGTGAAGTCATTAGCCTCTATATATGAGTTGCCCAGTCATGAAGTTACTTCATGTGCAAACTTTCTTTGCTACACTTGGATAAAATATTAAACCAAGAATATAATTTTTTTGTATCTTTAACTTATATAACCAAGTGGAAAAGCTTTCACTTCCTCTAATTATTTCCAAAATATTATTATTATTATTACCTGACATCTCCAAGGAGTCCAAAGACTCATCGAGGGAGGGCACCTACTCTAGAACTCTCCGTCTCCACCACTCAATCCACAACTGCAGCAAATCACATCATCTACACCAACGCCATCTACTGCCCACCACCACCATTAGTATTTTCACAGACAATCACAAACATCCATGCCCATGGCAGGATATTATTATTATGATTATTATGTGACACCTCCAAGGAGTCCAAAGACTCATCGAGGGAGAGTGTGCCAACAGCATCGAACGATTTTTCCCTTCCAACTACTAACTGCGCTCAAACTTGCTTAACTTTTTGCTGAGCCATTAGTAGCAGAGGCTCTACCAATTGGCCAACCTTTGCTGATATACTACTAATGCTTGGATTGTTTGGGGTAAATACCATTAACAAATACCATTTTGGCAAACTAACAAGAACTCATAGCCAAAGTTTATAACTATTCCTTCCTGTGAGTTGACTTTTGTTATTGTAGATGTGTGAATAATTGCATGATCCATCACAGTATATCTCTGCTGGTATAAAATAGCATGTATTATAATATACAATTTTATTATTGGGTGCATGTCTAATTTGGCATTTTTAACAAATTTAGAAAAATTTGCATGTTTAATTTTAATTTGACAGTGTTAACAATAACAAACAACTGTGAATTTAGATATTTATATAAGGTTTTGTGTACATATGTGACTGCATGAGGCACTAAAGAATCCTAAAAACTGCTTGAATTAGCATTGCTTAAATTGTAATTTTAACAATATGTTTGTGGATTTGTAATGTTATGCTATTATAACATTTATCACTTGGTGTAATTCTGAAACTAACATTGTTACTAACTTTGAACTAAATAATTTACATTAACTGAAATTTATGGTTTGCATGAACCACTGTGTATTGTAAATGTGTGCATGTTGTATATTTAATGTGTTTGTCCATCTGTCTTTTAGTTCCAGTAAGAATTCTTCCAAGTCCTCAAGTAATAATGGCACAGCTTGGACAACCATGCATGCTGTATTGTTATGTTATTGGATTTCCAAAACCAGTAGTAACGTGGTGGCGAGGACCTACCATGCTACCACTTGCAAGTGCTCGTTATCAACAGTTTTCCAATTATTCCATATTAATTCGATCTGTTACATATCAAGATCATGGGACTTACACCTGCCAAGCATATAATGGCATCGGACCTGTAGTTTTAAGGGAAGTTACTGTTGTGCTTCCCTTTGATAAAACTAAATTAATCCCTCTTATATTCAGATATTCAAAGATCAGAGGAAAGCCTATACAAAGAGGAAAAATTAGTTATTTTATTTTTAAACCATGGCAAAAAATAATACTTACTAGAAAAATCAGACACGCATCTTTGATAAGAAATAATACTAATGTTGGATATACTATATTACATCATGAAGCAGCTGATGATAATCACTATATCTTTAGTCACATACCATCAAGCAATGAGAATTCCAAGTTTGTCTTAAATAAGAGCTATGCTATTATACATCCATCAGATCCCAGGATTTCTTCAATAGGTAATAACTCTTTAAGTCTGATTTCCAGTATGATTATATATTTTTACTATTATTATTTTTTATAATAATGTGTAGAATGCATTTTCTTTTACACAAAGAGTTAAGACATCTACTTTTAAAAATAAGTGACATAAACATTGAAGAAAAGAATCAAAAGGCTTAACTTGGTATTATTATTTTTTTTTTATGAACATAAAATTGTTTTAACAAGATCCCATAACTGTTGATTACATTTTGAAATTCTATAAAATTGAAAAGCTCAGTCTCACAGTTACAGTATTAATATGCATATCATGCTCACTCTTATTCAATAAGTATCCACTTCTCTCTCTCTCTCTCTCTCTCTCTCTCTCGCTCAACTCTTTTTGAAAAATTATCTGTTGTTTTCTGCATGCAAAGTAAACTGTCAAAGATGTCCTTTCCTTGCTTTCTCTCTCTCTCTCTCTCTCTCTCTCTTTCATACCATATTATTTAATGAGCTTGTTACTAATGCTAACAGGCTCATACTAATGAGCCTGTAAGCCTTGGATATATCAACCAGCAATAAGCATGAAATCATTTGGTTGGAAAAATTCTCTAGGAGTTAACACATCATGAATAAGTTGAAGTGCAGTGTCTACACCTCTCTACAGAAGATAAGCTGTGGTGCAAGACACTAACAAACAGAATTATTTCAATGGATTATTATTTTAGTTTTCTCAATTATCAACCTATATCTCTTACCTTGTTCATTTAACTTCAGCACTGGTGTCTAGCTTACTAAGTCCTTACTGCACACTCTATCTCCCCCAATCTCAATTTCAGCTATCTTGAATAAACATCCATGAAATTAAGCAAAGCAAAATTGATTGAATGTCAAAAAAAAAACACCTACAAACCTCCTAATTCTTCCATTCCATTTCATAAAATATATGTGATCATAGTACCAATTCCTCTGATTGTATTTCTGTTTTCAAACTGGGAGGGAAAAGAAATATCACAATCCATTGAAATTTCCATATTGTTCAATGTAAACTTGAAATAGTATAAAATGCCACTTGTAGCTTCTGGTGAATGATATTTGAACTCCAGACATCGTTCACCATTCCAGTGTACTTTTTCCAATTTCTTGTAGCATGCAGTATGAGAATGATATCAGGCATCATAGAAAGGTTCAAAATCTCTTCTATAACAGACTAAACCTAAGGAATGCTTTAGGAGATCTCCAAGTTACCTAGCAAATTATCATATCGCCACCATTCTACTACATGTGTCTGTATTGAGTCAATAGTAGTAGTAGTGGGAAGCACTGCAAAAGCAAGGAGTTGAGTGAAATTCTTCATGCATATTGTATCCTCATCAATGCCCATAGGTCCAATGTAGTTTCATTATTATTTGCCAATCCCTTTATGTGTACTGCCAGGTGACTCAACTTTTGTAAACTTTTTCCACTCCTTTACATCACATACCCGATCTCATCTTGGCACTCCTCATCTCTTTACCTTCAATTCTATTGACCATCTGCTGTCATCTATCCTGCAGTTATGCCAGGTTAAATCTCCTAATTATTTTCTGCATTAGATTCTCTTTGCAGTTTATTTTTCTATACAGCTCTTCATTCATTACCATTTGCATCCACCCATTTCAGTAGAATCTTTCTACAGCACATTCTTTCAAATGTCAATATTTGCTTCATAGGAGTCCATGATCATTACCCATGTCTAATATTCACAGAGAGTGCTTGTGAATATGCATCTTTTTAGTACTCTCAGCTTTGTGTCAAGGCTCATTATTTTACTTTACTTTTCCATATCATATCAACTTCCTGTAGGCTTATTTCTGTTTATGTTATCTGACATCCTGTCTTCTTTTTTACAGAGTAAATCGTACATCATGTTGCTCCCTAGGTATGTGGAGCTCCTAACCTCTTTCAGTTCACTGACCTTAATTTGCATTACAGCAATCCCTCGATTAGAGCACCTAATGCGTTCTTTAAAACAGGCGCATTAATCGAAAACGCACTAATCGAATATAATAATCTATGAGAAAAAGTATAATTCGTTCCTCAAATTTCTTTTTTGAACCTTAATTTTTTTATAAAAGAATTAAGGTATGTCTCAGGGCCTAGTTAAAAGAAAACCATGAAGCTGAAAGACAATAAAACATATTCAGAATATAAATTTTATTATTCTACTTCTTAACAAAGAATTGAGCTAACGTAGTTTTCCAGGCATTTTGGTTTCTTTTTTTTTCCATAAAAACTGACGGGTATGGCCCTATTGCCTCTTCTACTCTTCCACAAATTTTACTGCTTCTCTCTTCATCAGGGTCAGCCTCAAAGCATTGCTGCTTAAAAATTTCAATTGTATGAAAAATATTTTCAAATTGTTTCTGTACAATCTCTTTTGGCTGACTATCAGTGGTTAAATTTTCTTCATATTCTTTGGGATCTTCCCAGTGGTGAGCTATAAGGGGCTCGCGTGAGCCCTTTGTTAAATTTTTCTCAAATTTGCAAGCCCCTTGTTCTTGTTTAATAATCTTGTAGAACTAGAAAATACCACCGCAGAATGTATACATGCTACTATAATTGCAACTTTAAATTCATATGGATTTTCTGATAACTATTTAATAAATCATCTCATTGCATTTTGTTCTGATGGAGCTAGTGTAATGTTAGGAAACAAATCAGGTGTTGCAATCACACTTCTACAAAAATTTCCCAACGCTGTGATTTGGCATTGCGCTCATCTTTTACACTTAGCATTAGACGATTTGATAAAAAAACATTAATAAAATAAATCATTTTGAAAAATTTCTGGATAAATTATATGCTTTTGATCATCAATCACCAAAAAATCGACGAGAATTAAATACGATTGCAAAAGACCTTGGTATTGAAATTTTAAAGATCGGTCGTGTGTTTGGACCACAATGGGCAGTTTACGAATGGCTCTTGCTGTGTGGAGAAATTACCCAGCTTTATGCAAGCATTTTGCATTGAACGATAAATATAAGGGCTTTTTAAACCGACTTCTCAATTTGGAATTTTTAAAAGATCTAGCATTAATGATTAATATCCTACAGGAATTATCATATCTGTCAGAAGCTCTACAAAGTCACAATATAAGTATTATAAGGGTTAAGTTAGCCCCCCCCCCCACTTTTTTTTTTTTTTTTTGCTCAACAATGCAAGCCCTTTGTTAAAATTTCCATAGCTCACCACTGGATCTTCCCACTGTGCATCTAAATTTAGCAGGTCGGAATCACTCAATTCTTCAGAATGAGATTTAATTAACTCTTGGACGTTATCATTGAAGAGGAGAAAGAAATGAAGGATGTACGAATCGGTTGCCAACTTAAGATGCATATATAGCGCACTAATCGAATTTGGGTATCGAAAAAAAATGACGCACTAATCGAGGGATTACTGTATCCTCTTCTATCTAACTATCACTATTTTAGTTTTCTTCAATTATCAACTTATATATATATATATATCCCTTACCTTGTTCATTTAACTTCAGCACTGGTGTCTAGCTTGCTAACAGTCCTTACTACACACTCTATCCCCCTCTCAATTTCAGCTATCTTGAATAAACATCTATTAAATTAAGCAAAGCAAAATTGATTGAATGTCAAAAAAAAAAAAATTACAAACCTCCTAATTCTTCCATTCCATTTCATAATAAATATATACCAATTTCCTAGTACCAATTTTTCTGATGTGTATTTCTGTTTTCAAACTGGGAGGGGAAAAAAACTTCCAAAGAGAAATCCAGTTGTCATCTTCTTTTATATTTATTTCTATTGCTTTTTTTTTTCAATTACATACCTTTTCTGACTATTTCTCTTTCAAAGGTAGCATTTTTGTATGTTTGCTTTGATGTGTTTTTTCATGTCAAAAAGAGGGTGCTTAAGAGTTGAAGCTGTATAACTGAGAGGAGACCTCCACATAGTCTTTTAAGGAATGCAGAGAACCAACCAGGACTTCTGATCTAATATCCAGTCCTCACCTTCTTGTGATGCACCCTGTTAGGTATCTACCTGGACATTGAATGAAAGGATGGGCTGGCAATTTGGGATTTAGCTGACCAAATTGTATTTTTATTGGCTTAACCATAATGCAAAATGATATTACAACATGAAAGAATTTCATGCTGATTGGGGCTTTGGCAAGTTAAATAAGCCCCCCCCCCCCCCATTGTTTTTGTCAGGGAACCTGGGCAAACAATGCAAAATTAGCTATTGGAACAAATCCTGGAACACATTGCAATTCAACAACAACAACAGAGTTCAAGATTGGTATTATCAACATAAGAAGCATCAATGGAAAAGAAATGGAACTAGCAGAAGAACTAGATGAGTACCAGATCAACATAATAGGTATGGCTGAAACAAAGAAGACAAAAATAGGTGAGATCTTTCTAGTAAAAATACAAAATGTTATATTCAATACAATAGTGTTCAACACTAAATATGAGGATAATCTTGAATGGGAGAAAATATCAAATAGAGTGATGTAGGTAAATAATAGAATGGGGATGTGGAGAGTGAGGCTTATTTGTGCCTATTGTCCTACAGAAGATTCTACCAAAAAATGGAGGAATTTTTCAAAGCATTAGAGAAGGCAGATGACACAAAGAAAAAGTTGGGAAAGCAAAGATAATAATAATGCTAAGTACCTGTTAGATTTTTGCTCATCACATGGACTAGTTATTATTAATACCATGTTCCAACATAAAAATTTGCACAAATTCACATGGAGAGAAGATGCAAGGAATAAAAAAAAAGTCTCATCAACTACATTATTGTTGACAATGATGTTTTTCTGCTGGTTCAGGAGAGTATGCAGAGGATTTGAAATTGGAAGTGACCACCATAATTAGTTTTGGGATAAAATTGAATTTCATATTCAAAAGAAAGGCATGTAAGAACATTTTGAAACAAATCAAACTTGAGCAGATATTAGAAGTAAATCACAGACTCAAATAACCATTATTCAAGAAAAAATGAAAGAGACCGAAAACAAGAACCAAACCTTGTTGATGCACTAGCAAACTCCGAAGAAAACATTGACTCAGCTAGAGAGACATGTGGTGAGGTAATCTGCAAGGAAATAAAATCAGAACTCAGAGGAATCAGGAAATTAAAGAGGGAGTCAAGGAAAAAAAGAACGCATATTGAAAGTTGTGACAAGTTAGCATATGATCTTAGAGAATACACAGAAAAATGTAAGAAAGTGAAGCACTGTGTAAAACTAACAAAAGTCATCGGAAGACTTTGGTAAGAACATGGAAAATAAATATCAGCAAGGTGCCAAAGATTCTGAAGGCTATTGAAAAAAAAGCTAAGAAATGGTAGAAAGAGTGAAAAAAAAAATTACAGTGGAACTACATCAAATGCATCTCTACAGTCTTGTTATCATAAGGTTTTCTTGTGTTGGGGTTCTGCTATCATGGTGATGGACCTCCTTTTTTAGTCTGAATTACAGTACACATACAGTTTGGCATAGATTCAACAAGGTGTTGGATTGCATCTATGTCTACAACATAGGCGTTTACCAGACAGTCCTGTAACTGGCTCAGAGTTGACAGAAGCAGACTTTGTTCCCATATCTGTTTGGTGAATGCCCTTCCACCCTGGGATCCAAGGTGGAAGTCACTGTCATGCTTGCTGAACCACCTGAACAATTCTTGCATGATGGACAATAGTATTGCCCTTCATGTCATTTTCTGGATAAAAAGTCAACACTGAAGGATGGACTTGAACAATATTCAAATATTCCTTGGAGGAGACCAGGCCTTCTAACAATCTTTGGGGACCGGTTCCATATGAATATGCCTTACATGATGACACCACCTCAAGAACCTTGAGTTGTGTTTACAAGACAAGCTGAGTTCATTTCTTCATGAGACTCCTGCAAACTCTCTGCCTACCATCAGTACAGAACAAGTTGTACCATGACTTGATGGACCACAACTTTTACCAGTCTTCCAGTATCCAGTCACAGTGTTTTTGACACCACTTTAGACACACACTTTCTGGTTCTTCACAGAAATTAGTGGTTTCTTTATAAGCATGAGACTGCCAGTACCAATCATCTTTAATCTCCCCTGTGCATAGTTTGATTTGAGATATAGGTCGGGAACAGCCTTCATTAAACCCCTCGGTCAACTGCTACACACAGGAAGTCCTATTTGTCCATACAAATGTTCTCAGACAATGACAATATCTTTTCTGACAGACTGCCTTAGGACCATAGTTACACCTCTTAGACAAGCAATGTAGGTTATTTTTCCAGTGATTTAACACCCAAGATAAACCAGTCAGCTCTGCTGTTTTCAAAATCATGGCTCCAGCTAGACAGGCACACAAAATAAGCCCTTTATAAAACTCAAAGATCCTTAGTCCCCACCCGTTGTGATCGGTACTACTGATGATTACTGACCAGCAGAGCAGCATTCTTAAATAGTTGCCTAGAACAAGTGGTGATGCACATGTCTAAGTATTTTGCATATATATATGCAAAATACTTGGTATTTTTGGTATAAAAATAATGTGTGTGTGTGTGTGTCTATATATATATATAGACACACACACACACGCTGCATAGATGACATTTATGTATAATTGCATAAAGGTTTCTAATTCAGTAGTTGGTATGTGTATGGGCGAAGTGTTACACGTCTTAACTTGGGCTGTCTTTCCTTCACAGTTTACCATAAACCTACACAAAGATTCATATCATGATTATTATTATTATTATTATTACGGGCAACTCCAAGGAGTCCTTAGACTCATCGAGGGAGGCCCTAAACATCATTGGTGGATCATCATCATCAGTATCTTCAAACATAAAGTCCTAACAATTTGTTCTGATGAGCAGGCACTAAAGAAGGAATATGAAATTATTAGCCAAACTTTTATAAAGAATGGCTACAACAACAAAAAATGTTAACAAGATCCTCCAGGTTAATGCTTTAAAGGTAAAAAGATTACAAAAATGCCATAGCCATACAATACATGAGGGAAGTATTTGAAAAAATAGAACATTACATAAATACAATATTAAGACAATTTCATACCTCCTATAAAATTAAAAAGTTCACTTAGCTGATCAAAATATCCCCTTCCTTACCTTGCCCACTTGGGGATTTACAAAATCACATGCACCTACAACTTATCATACAGAGGGGAAACAGAGTGCACCATTCCAACAAGACAAATGCCACATTAAATTCCTTCACTATGAAAACACAGGCCTGTCAGACCATGCACTCCAGAGATGTCATAGAATGAACTGGAACGGCACCAAGTCGCTAAAACCTGGTTTGAAAGAAAATTCAAGAAAGCTTGTTAGATGCTGATCCATCATCCTAATCCCAATAAGAATGATAGATTAGTAATGCCAAGAATTTGGAAGACCTGTCTGCAACCTATTGGTAGAACCCCCCCCCCCCCAACACAAGAATACCTTGATAACAGGACTGTAGAGATGCATTTAATATAGCTCCACTGTATTTTTTTAATCATCTGTGTATTATTATATATTATATTTATTATATATACATTTTATTTTAATTAACTTTTTTTTCACCAGAGGTCAGGCTAGCATAAATGATTAACAAAGCAATTAGATTTATCTTACTTTTGTGTAGTGTCATGTTCTCATGACCTTGATACAGAGGGCAAAACGTAGAGTGTAATTTTCTTAACTGTAAGTAAAGTAATTGCTCTAACACGTGTTTCTGTCTCCATAAATTCTACACAATGAATGCTGACCATAATCTTGAAAGTAAGAGAGTATTAGGATGTCAGCTGGCATGGTTGGTTGCATGATTTAGGGTAATCTGCTCTCCAACCAGCAGGATGCAGATTTGAATCCTGTCAATGACATGAATGTTTGTCAATATCATTAGGCAGTAGATGAATTTCACTACCTAGTGGGAGAATGTTACCATGCATTCAAGGCCTGAAGCAGCTAAAAGTTCTGTGTTTGGTCTCTAGAATGTACTTTCTGGACTATGTAAAAACTTTTAAAAAATACAAAAAATATATAAAATTAATAAAAATAGAAAGGATGCAAATCAGTAATTGACCATGTTTTCGCAAATTTTAAATTAGCAGAGTTAATTTTAGACATAAGAGCATATTGAGGGTTTGAATTAAACTGTGATCATTATATAGTATCAGCAAAAATTCGATTTAAACCAAAGTGGCTAAAAATACATAAAAAGTTGAAAATTCTTACCGACCAAGCTACAAAATTTCTTCGTTACAGGATCCCCAAGTAAGACAACACTATCAAAAATGCACAAACTTAAAAACAGAAACCACACATGAATCAAGTAACATAGAAGATGAATGGGAAAATTTGAAACAAATTCTCACAAAAGCAGCACAGAAACCTTAGGAATAAAGTGCACATGGATTAGAAAAAGAGGACTATGAGACTGGAAAAAAGAAATAGAAAATATAATAAAAAAAAAAAAAAAAAGGACAGTTAGCAGAATAAATTTAGTTTAATCCTTTATCCAAGTGTGAGCAAACAAAGTTTGTGCCTGAAAGTATCTTCAGGACTGGGGTAAGGTGGTGCCACACCAGGGCGACTCCTTGCAAAGGTGGAGCAAGCTACTATCACTCCTATCTCAGTATCTCCCATAATGCAAAACACATCTCCTTGCAGATATGTCTAATGTTATGCATTAAGGGAAGGACCACTACCCAGACTAGTTTCGACCTTTATTGAGGTGTCTTCAGTGGGAGCCAGGCCCAAGTGGAGGTACCAGCCAGAAGTATTAGCAAGGTCATCTCTACCTATAGGAGTTGCCAAATGGTGTGCCACCTTTTTAATAAATTACTCTGGATTTAGAGAAAGATGTTGAAAGTTTATTTTTCACTTGGTTTGAATATAATAAATTTTCGACTAGTTTCAACCTTTATTGAGGTCTCTTCAGTAGGAGCCAGGCCCTGAAGTGGCGATACCAGGTAGAAGCAATAGTGAGGTTATCTTTACAGATAGCGAAAACATCATCAATGCATCTAAGCCAGACTTGGGGTTTTAAAGGAGAGGAATCTAGAGCAATACTCAAAATATTCCATATAAAAGTTAGCAATGGGGGGGGGGGGATAATGGTGAGTCATGGCTGTGCCTTCTTTTTGTAGGTAGAAAGCGTTTTGCTACACAAAATAACCAGAATGTAATACATGTGGAAAGAGTGCTGTGATATCTGGAGGGAATTTGTCCTGTAAAAGAAGGATTGTCATTGATTGGGACATTCGTAAAGAGGGCAGAGACGTCAAAACTGACTAATAAATCATCTTTTTTCCAATGTAATATCTTTGATTACGTTTATAAAGTGTTGTGTGTTTCTGATATAGGAGGGGGGAAAGGCCTACCAACTCCTTGAGTGTTGACGCTAATTTTTTCTTGGCTAGGTAATAATTCGGGCTGTTTATACCTTTGACTATCAGCTGGAGTGGTGTGTTTTGCTTGTGTATCTTTCAGTGGCGGCCAGTGAAATTTTGAGTGGGGGTGCTGCCTATACAAAATTTTAAAAAAATAATTATTTTTTAAAATTTTGTATAGGCAGCAACTCCACTTAAAATTTCACCGGCCGCCACTGGTATCTTTGTTAGACCATAAATTCTCGTAGAACAAGCATAGTGAGGAAGTAATTTTTTGACTGTATCTTTGGACCATGTAGTAACTGATTTAAGTAGCTTCTCTGTTTTCTTTTTCATTCTATTTGTTGGGTCGCAGTTAATAAGTTGATATGTATTGTTATCCGAGACTAGCAGATTCATTTTTTTCTAAATATGTTGTTCAATTTAGAATAATGGTGTCATTGCCTTTATCGACTCTAGATTACGATGACCAGATTTGATTTTAGTGATTAGTAGCACTTCTTTTTAAGAGAAGTGATTAATAACATTTCTTTTAGTTACACTAAAAGAAAGAATTGTACAACAGCTGTAGTACCTTACGGGGAAGGTCTGAAAAGTTCTCGGCCTAACAGTGAAAAAGCAAATTTATAATTTCAAAATTATTTTTATTTTTCAACACAGTCTCCCTTAAGACTAATATTTATTCCAGTGATGCTTCTGAGCCATTATCCTTTCCCTGTAGTGGTTCTCAGTAAGATCTGCAAAATACCCATGTACAGTTGCAATCACCTCTTGATTCGAAGAAAAACACTGACCAGCAAGGAAGAGTTTTAGTTTTGGGAAGAGATAAAAGTCAGAGGGAGCCAAATCTGGGGAATAGGGTGGATGTTCCAACAATTCATGGTGCAGATCCCTTAATTTTCCCATTACTGAAACACCTTTGTGGACAGGTGCATTGTCCTGATGAAAGATTTTTTTTTTCTTCTGCAAACCGGGTCTTTTCTCACGAATTTTTTCACCTAGTCTGGTTAAAAGATCGGAATAATATTCTCTGGTTATTATGTTACCCTATTCAAGATAATTAATAAACAAAATGCCTTTAGCATCCCAAAACATCAATGCCATGACCTTTCCTGCTGATGGAACCAACTTGTTCTTCTTTGGCACTGAACAACTGGCTTTTGTCAGCTGTTTGGATTCTGGTGAATCCAAGTCTCATCCATAGTGATAAATCGACACACAAAATCAGTTATTCTTGTTAAAATGCTCCAAGCATTCAGAGATTTTCATGTGAGTGCGTTTTTGATCAGCTGTGAGAAAGCATGGCATTCATCTTGCGCAAAGCTTTTTCATTTGCAATTCTTCATGCAAAATAATCCTACACGTTTTTTCGAAATACCTATAGTCTCAGCAATTTCATGCACTCTGACTCGCCGGTCATCCAATACCATATCGTGCACTTGATCAATGATTTGTGATGTTGTTAAACTTTTTGGATGTCCTTCAAGTGGATCATCTTCAAGGCTGGTATGACCACATTTAAACTCGGCAGCAGCCCATTTCTTAATTGTTGAAAACGAAGGAGAAGAGTGCCCATAAACTTTTACGAACTTAGAATGAATTTCTTTTGGCATTAAACCTTCTTTTACAAAGCATTTTATAAACACATGATACTCAATTTTATCCATTTCAAGGGATACAGACAACACTTTTGCTTCAGACAGCTGTATAAAACAAACTACTTGATAGAATGACTTGCAATCTGGGTGAAAAGTGTGTTTTTGGCAAAAGGCTACAGAAACTTATAGCCAAAACCTGAAACCATTACTAAGAGCCTGAGAAGAAACATGATCAATTGATTCTTTAAGTTATCCTCATTTTGCATGAGCGACAGTAAATATAGTGAAATCATCAACATATAGAGAACTGCTTACAGTGGGAAAAATCTGTTCAGTGATTGAATTAACTTTGGCAACAAAGAGTGTCACACTTAAGACAGAGCATTTGGGAACACTCTCCTTTTGATGATATAACTGAGATAGCATACATGCACCTGGAAGACTCAGCAAGTTTTTAACAAACACAGGAAGGTATTCTCTGAGACCTAGGTTATAAAGGTCTTTAGTATGTCATATCTCCAGGTTGTGTCATAAACATTTTCCATGTTAAAGAACACAGGGACAGCTGTTAGTGTGGAAATGACAAAGGTGGTTTGTTTGCCTCAACATACAGACAAGGAATAGGTGATGTGCATAATGCTTCAGTTGAAATTCTAGAATGGCAAATAGGGTCTAACTATTGCAGTGTATTCTCCCAGGCAGAAGTATAGACTTTGGACCTATAGTCAAGTTTTGATTTTATCAATGCCCTGTACAAATGAAGTAAATCTGTCAGCACCTCAGAAGATGAAACATAAGGTGTATAGAATGTTCATTGCTTTATGCCACTCGTTTCATAACTGATGTATGTAAGGGAGGAAATTGAGTTTACTATCAAATATCAGTCTCAAGTAATTGGCTTCCAGTACAGCTGAGATTAGTGATTGTCCTGGTCAGAGTCCTGGGTCAGGATCAAGACCACATCTGCAGTAGAAGTGCATACAAACTGTCTTCTGCTGTGAAAATATGGACTCATTGGCAAGTGCCTATTTTGAGAGATGGATTTCTGCAACTGTCCTCCTATGACCTTCACATTACACAAATGACAGAAGATTGTTGTAAAGTCATTCACAAATAGCATATTACTTACTTACTGATAGAGGAAGTTGTTTTGTTATCGAGTTGACCTTGATTGCAAAAAGCATGACACTCAAAACAGAACCTTCAGGGAATCCCTCTTCGTGGTTATAGAGGTGGGAGAGGTCAGCTCCCACTCTGACTCGAAAGATTCAGTTAGATAAGAAGTTTTGGATAAGAAGAGGAAGATTCCTTCTGAGACCAAAATTTTGTTAGTCATTCAGTATTCCAAATCTCCAAACAGTATTGTATGCTTTTTCCATGTTGAAGCAAACTAATACCAGATGCTTGTGTTTTAGGAAGGCATCTCTAATAGATAATTCCAGCTGGAATAGATGATCAGTAGTAGAATGATATTTTCAGAAGCCAGTTTGTGTTCTGGAAAAAAAGATGAGAGAGATTTTTTTTCTCCAGAATCTTGCACAAAACACTGGCCAGAGCAATTGGATGATTATTATTTCTCTGGCTTAGGAAAGGCAACTATAATTGCTTTTCGCCAGGTATCCAGAAATATGCTCTTACAGAAAATTCTGCTGTAAAGTTGCAACTGATCCATGGATGATGACAGATGTTTCACCATCTTGTAACAGATATGTCATTCAACAGCAGTTGAACAACATTTAAGCAAAGTAGTGTTTTCATTTCTTCTTTGGTAAATAGCCCAGTGCAATTTGTGCAATTTGAAGAAAACTGGATGTCATTTTTCTGCTTTCCTTTTTTGGGCAAGAAACTCAGGGGATAAAATGTTGCAATGTTTCTGCAAAACTCTCCCTGAGCATGTCAACAACTGTGTAACCATTATGTTCTAGAACAGAGAGTTGGTGGGTGGTATACTTGCCTTTTATTTATCAGATTTTTTTTTTTCTCCATACCTTTTTGCTGTTGGTGGATCTTGATATAGAATAAAGTATATTGGATCCAGGATTTCTTCTGGTTCTGATGACAGATGTATCGTGCTCAGGCTCAAGCACATTTGA
The DNA here is from genome assembly GCF_054136105.1 of Typopeltis vanoorti. Lineage (NCBI taxonomy): Eukaryota > Metazoa > Arthropoda > Arachnida > Uropygi > Thelyphonidae > Typopeltis > Typopeltis vanoorti. The sequence continues at coordinate 89,729,135 of NC_143565.1, forward strand.
AAGCAGTTAGGTTTGTTGCAATGTATCTGCAGAAACTCCAAGCTTTCTTCTGGACTTTTTGACTCCTGTGCAATAGTCATGACTTAGGAAAATGTGGGAACCAACTAGATGTTTAGGAATTGCAGTTATGGCTGCTCATATAATACACTCTGTTACAAGCTTTACTGCACTGCTGATAGGAGATGAACTGATTACAGCAGAATTGAATTCAGCTAATGAAGAAAAGGTGGACCAATCAGCTTGATCAATTTCCCATCGTGATATATTACATGGTTGCCCATGCAGGAAAGTGGATATCACAGGAAAGCGATTGCTCCCAAACAGACTGTTATCAGTTTTTCACTTAAACAGTGGGGAAAAGGGAAGAAGGTGTTGCTTCTTGTGTTTAAGTGGGAGAGATTGTTGTCATCAAGCACAGTCAACAGTTCTTCCTCTGATGTTTGTTCGTGTACTACCCCACAGTGTTGCATCCATTTAAATCCTCCATTAAAAGGTGGATGATTCAAGGCCAACTGGAACATATCTGTGGCAGGAAGAAGGTAGATGCATACATACTACAACAGTAGCAATCCTCCAATAGATTGCTACTGTTGTAGTATGCTGTCTCTTCACTCCTGGCACATAATACACTGTTCTGTTTTTAACGTTTGCATCTCCTTTTCATTTTTCCATCTTTGGAATGCTTGGAAGTATGCTGAGTGGTCTCCCTCACAGTTAGAGCATTTTACTCTTATAATATAATAAATTTAGTTTAATCCTTTATCCAAGTGTGAGCAAACAAAGTTTGCACCTGAAAATGTCTTCAGGACTTGGGTAAGGTAGTACAACACTGGGAAACTCGTAGCAAAGGTGGACCAAGCTAACATCACTCCTATCTCAGTATCTCCCATAATGCAAAACACATCTCCTTGCAGATATGTATAATGTTATGCATTAAAGGGAAAGGCCACTACAGACTAGTTTTAGTTTGTTATAGGTAAGGATGATGTTTCTATTGGGAACCAGATGCCCATCCCTGAGTATCAGGATTCTTCTTACGGTTGTCACTCCTTGCCTCTTGAGTTTGGAATACATCTCTTCAGGAACATCAATGAGAGACCCACTCGGATATTATGTCTCTAGAAAAGTTTAATATTTTGGGACGTTACTGGAATTGGTAATCCTCCGATATATGCAATGGAGGAATTTTTCTGATTGTGGTAATATGTCTGCTTCAATAAGGATATTTCCGAAACACACAGATTTTGGAGATGCTGCCAACCCTTCTGGATAAAGAAGGGTGACATTTTTTCTAATTGGATGTTCACTTGTTCAGCATATGATTAAGGATGGTGGTGTATTTATTGCAGCTTCTGATGATTTCTGAATTTGGTTGGGGTCCTGATAAACAAGATAAAGTGTTCATTCTCAAAAATTGGTGGATTCAGCACCAGAGTTCTCCATCTGCCATGCAGACACAAATGGATGCCCACTCTCCAGCAAGCAATGACTGCATTCAGAAGAATGCCATACTACCTTGGATGCTATATGGGCACCACAGCAAAACTTGGACCCTGTGCCTAGATCGCAGGGAAGGAGACCCACTGTAACAGCCTTGACCCTTGCAGGCAAGCCCAATAGCCAATCGATCCTGGCTTGGCAATCCATCTTGATGAAGCTGAGGTCAAAGTAGTGGGAGACTACCAGGATCCTCCTTTCTGGATGCCCACGGGTCACGATATAGCAAACACAGCAAAGCATTGGATCCCAGTGATAACGATCTGGAAGCCAGGATAGTAATAAAGACTCAAGAAAAGTAGACTAAAGAATACAGGAAGAAAAGCATAGATAAAGAATAAGAATGAAAAGGACCAGTAAATCATAGTACCATCACAGGCAAGCCCAATAGCCAGTTGATCCTGACTAGGCCATCCAGGACCATTCATCTTGATGAAGCTGAGGCCACCAGGATCCATCTTTCTGGATGTCCACAGGTCACAATGATATGGCAAGGCATTGGATCCAAGTGATGGTAATCTGGAAGAAAGGACAGTAATAAAGACTCAAGAAAAGTGGATTGAATAATAGGGGAAGAAAAGCATAGACAAAGAATAAGAATGAAAAGGATCACTCCCATGGAAGTGTTAGTTGTATTTGGAATCTGATCAAAGATTTGAAGAAACTGATCACTTTCTTCTAGCATAATCTCACCAATATAATATAATATGACACTGGATATCATCTCCCACTAAATTGCATGACTTTATATTTACTAACATTGAATTAACAGCTATTTTCACATGCCTACAATTATAGTCTATTCAAATCATTCTGAAGTACTGCATATCAGTTGCATTTATGATTACCCTGCATATCTTTGCATCATCAGTAGACATTTGAATGTCTCCTTTCAATGTCATTAATGTATAGATTGAGTAACAATGGACCCTGATCCCTGTGGTACACCACTGGTCACCTTAGATTTGTGAAACTCATCTCTCCCCCTCCAATATACTACTTTTTGATATGTCAGTCAGTCATCCTCTTATCCATACACTAATAATTTATAATCCAATCCCATATTCTCCAATTTAGGCAACAGTCTCTCATGATGTATCCTGTCAAACTTCTTGGCAAAGTCGAAAAGTATCATGGTGTATTCATTCCCCTTCTCTCTCAACTCAACAGTAAAATTATTATAAAATGCGAGTTATTCAAATAAGACTCTCACTTAATAAATCCATGCTGTTCATTACAAGGTATTGTTTCCCTGTCAACCCATTTCTGTGTATTTTTTGAACTTTTCTAAAATCTTTACCACCAGTTCAGAGATACTGACAGATTGATAGTTGGATATATGCCTTTGCACCACCTCTGTGCAATCTCGTACATTATTTCCACTCCTGTGGAAAGAATGTACGATGCTATAGAAGCAATGTGATCATCCCAGGAAAGACTAAGAGTCAGAAGTAAGTACGAGAAACAAGATCTGGATTAAACTGCTAAGTTACTGTTATCAAAAGTAAGCCCCCCCCCCCGAGAAAACAGGCAAAACTATGTTTTGGAAGCATTGAGGATTAATAGGTTATTGTTACCCTCCTGTAGGATGGCATGAGATCATTTAGGGCACTTTATCATAGATGATCTTGGAACCAGAGATGTTTCAGGACTGCAAGGTTTATCATATGAGTAGGTTGAGTGGAGAGTGTTATCCTCATCAAAGCTCTGCATATGGTTTGAGGTAAGTGAGAGTGGGTTTTATATACGAGGTATGTTCAAAAAAAAAAAGAAAGACCGAACTTTTTAAAGAGCGTGCTAAGGCTACTGTATGCACCTAATGGCAGGTTTTGACAACAAACTGCGATTTTTTCCGTTCTTTAAAATGAGCAATAAAGTCTTTAAGCAAAAGTTCGGTCTTTTTTGAACACGCCTTGTTCTGCTATGAACATTAGTTGGCAAGTTAGATCTACTGAAGTGAGCACGTGCACAAGCTGTTCGCCAGATTAGTGACAAAATGACAATGAAAGAGCTTGAAGGACAATGTTGTGTGAAATTTTGAACATCATAACAAAAGAGGAGATGTGGGTTTATGGCTATGATGTTGAAACCAAGATGCAATCGTCGCAGTGGGTGGGGAAAGGGTGTCCTCAACCAAAAAAAGCTTTGACTGACTCCAGATGAGTCAGTCAAAAATCAAGGTGATGTTGGTTGTGTTTTTTGATTGGAAATGCATTGTCCATTATGAATTTGTACCCCATTGTCAGATGGTAAAGAAATAGTTGTACCAGGAAGTTTTAGTATGTTTGACAGATGCTGTGCGCAGGAAGAGGCTCAAATTGTGGGAAAACCAGACTTGGATGTTGCACCATGCACTGGTGCATGCATCACTCTTCATCTGTGGTTATATGGTAAAACATCAGACATCTGTTGTGCACCATCCACTTTATTTCTAAGGACTTAGCCCCAGCAGACTTTTTCCTGTTTCTTAAACTTAAAACCACTTTAAAAGGATGTCGTTTCCAAACCATACAGGAGATTCAGGAAAATATGATAAGAGAACTGCACGTCATCACAGAAAGTGCATTCCAGGAAGTATTCCAACAATGAAAGAAAACCTGGCATCCTTCTTCATTCAAGATATTATTCTGTCCATTTGATTACTATGTACAAATCTCAATTTGGGTGATGCACCTAATACCTTTCTAAAAATTCTTGTTAGAGTTCAGAGGAGAGTGGCTCAGTTGATTGATGATCACTCTTTCACAGACTCTCTTCAGCCACAGATGGTCATTTCCTACATTGTTACTTTTCTACAGATATTTCCGTGGGGTGTTCAGCAGAATTAGCATCTGTTATGCTCCCCATTTTTGCTAAACTTATGAAAACATGAACAGCAGCAGCCACTTAACATCCTTTTACAGCTGAGCTGCAGACTCATTGAACTTGTTACCTCCAAGTCATCTATCTCAGTTCTGTGGAACAGCCTTTCCCATGGATTTAAGAATATCAGCAGATTACTTTGACCACAGATGGCATTTATTTGCTATAGCCCTTGCAGCCTCTCCTATGTGGAAGTGACTTAAAAAAAATGCAACCAAGGAGTAAAAGCTTAAGGGTTTGCAGGATTATTTTAATTTGGTTTATAGGTTTTGACTACCAGATGCTGCTCTTACAAATGACAGGGTAACCTCCTTCAAGTCTTGTAGCATGTGCTATATCACAAGGGTCTTGGATAATCATGTTAGAATAAGCACCTCTTTGTTTATTGCATATGAAAAAAGAAATTTCAGTCTTATCTTTCTTCCTAGGATATTCAAGTCTAGAAACATGGACTTGTCTTCCATGTTCCTTCCCACAATATGCCAAAATATCATTTGATATATTTTATGCAAATTATAAGTATTTGTGACAAATCATATAACGCTTCAGTTCAAATCTTCCACACAAATAGCTGCCATGTGTAGGGAGAGGGGGGGGGGGGAAAGGAGCATTCTCATGGTAAGGCCTAGAAATAGAATCCAGCATATTTTCCAAGTTAACAAAAAGTTGTTAACTCTATGCAGTGGTGGAATGGATATATACCATCTGTGAAACATGTTTTTTAAGATGTTGCACATTTCTTGAATAGGATGTTTTCAGCTAAATATGGGGAATCCTTTCATTTTCCTAATTATGGAAGCCCAATGAACATTTTTCATATTTGATGTTGTTAAAAACAGATAAACTCTTAGTAAGGGAATACCGTGAGTAGATATATAAATACAAAATGAATGACGGAAAATCTCACGTAAAAATATTTTTTAATAGTATAATTTTCGCCTGTGTGTCACAAGCGAAAATTATGCTATTAAAAAATCTTTTTATGTGAGATTTTCCATCATTAATTTTATATTTAAAAACAGATAAAATATCAAGTAGATCAGCGGTAGACAGGATATTTTGTATCTGAAGCTAATATAAATTATTTCATACTTGGTGTTTTGCTGTCCCAATACATCTGATTATTTCTCAATTAGTCTAATTCAACAATTAGACTAATAAAAAGATAATGGAATTTTCCAAGTTATGTACTCTCCAACTTGATATTTTCAGAATCAACTTATTAATCAAGCATTTCCAGTTTGGAACATGCTAAGCTAATGTATGGTTAGCTCTATTTTGTTTACATAAAAACACTGCTCAAGCAAAATGTCATAGTATAAGAAAACCTAATATATTTGGAGCCAATTATAATTTGTTGCCTATGCTAAATATAACACTCATGGTTGACACAATCAAATTTTCTTTGTGTATAACTCTGCATTTATATGAGAATTTAAACATCAAATGTAGTTTAACATGAAATGCTTATGCAGTCTCTTCTCTCTATTTTTAATTCTTAACTGACATAAGTATGCTTGCTATCTTGGATATTAAAAAAAAAGAGTTTTTTTTTAGAACCCCTTTTTGTGGAAGTAAGCATTGCAACTTCAGAATTAAGGATGGGTAGCAATGTGCATTTGGATTGTAGAGTAAAAGGCTCAAGGAACGGCATTTCAGTTTTTTGGAGATTCCAAAATAGCCATATAGCTAGCAATGAACACCAGCAAATATTGTCAAATTATACACTGTTAATAGTTGATGCTCAGCCTAATGACAGTGGAGAATACAGCTGTACTGCTGCAGATTCTAATAGTGCTGCTACTGCTTCAGTTACTCTGACAATTGAAGGTAAGATAAGCCTTCTCTTGAACAGATTTTAATTAGCTTTAAAAGTATAATTTTTCATGTATATATGAAGCAATTATTGCCATTATACATACATACATAGACTTACAAATCTATATCTTTAATACTTGTCTATAACAAATCTATATTTTAATGATAAATACTTTCATTCATTACAATGCAACTAGAATGACATCACTTAGGTTGAGAATGACACCCCCCCACTTCTGGCTTGATTTAAAGAAAAGTTCATTAAGTTTGCCAGTATTTAATGCAAGTTTTATATTAAAAAGGCTGCAAAAGTTGGGGATCTGTCATTATTATTATTATTTGACACCTCCAGGGAGTCCAAAGACTCATCGAGGTAGAGTGTGCCAAGAGCATCGAACGATTGGTCCCCTTCCAACTACTAACCGTGCTCAAACTTACTTAACTGAGCCATTAGTAGCAAAGGCTCTTAGATTTATTATATTATTTGCAACATTTATAAATAGTTGAAAATAATTAATGGCACAATTATCAACACATTTATTTGTGTTAACAGTATCCATTGTTTTTTCATTGAATTATCTCCAGTACTCCTGAGTTAAATTTATTCATATACATGTTTGATGGATCGCTTTTAGGTTCAGATGGATAACAAAAAGAGCTCGACATGGTCAGTTCTCCACATAAGGAATGTGGAGAACTGACCAATGCTAATGACCTAATGTCCAATCAACATCTTCTCATAGTGTGCCAAGTTAGTAGGTATCTGACTGAAAATAGTGAACAAAAGAGGATGATGGCCTGACAATTTGGAATTTAGCTAACTAAATCCTATACTGTACTGACTTAAACCAAAACAAATTATTATGTTAATAATAATATGATTAAATTTCATGCTGGCTGGGGTGTCACCACATAAAACAAGGACTCAGCTGTTTTTGTCAGTGAACCAAGGTGAACAGCAAAAATTCAACTCTAACTTGATTTCTGTAGAGCTGAAAATAAGCTCCATCAACATAAGTATTAACAGAAAAGAAGCGGAACTAGCAGAAGAATTCGAGAAGTACCACATTGATGTTACTGAAACAAAGCAGACAAAAAACAGATGATGTTCTAAATAATAAACACATGATATTATATTCAGATCATAATGATTTGTAATGGAATGAGTACCTATAGTACTTGACACTAATCATGAGGATAAATGGCAAGTAGAGTCAAGTAGAGTAACGTGGACAAATGACAAAATGGAGAATTCATTTATTAGATTAATCTATGCCTATGGTCCCACAGAAGGTTCTGCTGAGGAAGAAGTGGAGAAATTTTTTCTGTCATCAGACAAGGAACTGATATTTGTTGGAGAACTAAACAGCAGAGCAGTAAAAGGATAGGAAAATTTGGAGAAAAGAGCAAAGCTAATAATAATGGTAAGTATTTACAGTATTTCTGTTCAGAACAAGGATTAGTCATTATAATATGCCCACAGATACAAGACCCTTCGACACTTCTGCGCATGTCAAAAGAAAAATCCATTCCGATAATAGGGTAATCAATCCGTATTGTGGGATGAGTATTTATTATTACAGGTCAGAAAATTAACTTCTCTTTTATGATCATTGTAGTTTTTAAAGTGGTAACTATTTTGCTTGTATAACAATTGGAAAATTTTACGTTTAAAGCACGTGATTTCGCATGTTGGTGACCATTTTGTACATCGCCTTATTTCTTTTCCCCTTCAACATGAATTAACTCTTATTGGCAATCTTCCAACGACAGCTCTCGCTTATGTGGCCGGACTATACTAATACCAAGTTCTGACAAAAATGTCCAAAAATTCACATGGAGAGCAGTCACAAGAAATGTTTCATTGATCATGTTATATGTTGTGTTGATAGTGATATTTTCACAATGGTTCAGGACACAAAAGTAAACATGGGATATATCCTGTTCAAAATTAAACACCATTTAGGAGCAGGATAAAACTAAATATCATAAAAAAAAGAAAAGCAGAAGGTTTTATAAAGCATAAAAGTTAAGCAGAATATGTCAGAGAAACTCTGTAGGGTTGGAAAAACTGGAACCATATAGCAAATTCCACAGATTCTTTTGAATACCCTTCTCTATTTGCTTAGAAGTGAATTAGTGTTCTCCATGTCAGATTACTAGCCTGGTAATGGATAGTCCAGTGGTAGGGCTGCCATCTTTAGGCTTCTGAACTTGTCTCTTCTTCCAAATTTAAACCCATTGGAGGAATAGGGGTATATTCCTCCTATGGAATATACTATGGAAAGAATAGATTTTAGAGGGGTCATAGATACAGGCCAGAAATACAAAGACCTTATAGCACTCGAGTATGCTAATAGCATAAGGTATAACAAGAGTTGGCTGATAAGGCCTTATAGGAAAGGTTAAAGTGAGTGGATCTTCCTAAAAGTAGAGGATAGAACCAGCTAAGGGCCCATGGGAATGGCACTTCCCTTACAATCAAGATGATTGTCCCTTATGGTCCACAAGTCCTTATTCAGTATATTTGTACCACCCCACCATATCTGGTGGGCTCCCCTATCTGCCACCTAGCAGATGATTCCATTGAATATTCTAGGTAAGATTTATGTACTTGAGAAGAGGCTAAGAAAAACTATTATCATTATTTTGTGACACCTCCAAGGAGTCCAAAACTCATTGAGGGAGGGCACCCACTCTGTAACTCTTCATCTCCACCACTTCCATTTGTCACCACCTCTAGTATTTTTTTGTCTGTAAATTGCATGTGTCCTGAAGGCCGATTTGTCTGTATGTGGGATGAAAAAATCCTGCTACCTCTGTATGAGATCGGCTAACTCACCTTCAGTTGAAAAAACCCCACATAAAGATTCCTCCCGTCATGACGACAATTAAACTTAGGCCTTTTCCAATCGAAGGATGCAATGTACTGTCATTCTTCCAATTGCGCTACGGAGGTGTTTGGAAGGGAAACGCAGAGAACAATCGGCTGGGTTTAACTAAAGAGAGTTGGTCAGAATCAGATCTTCACTTTAAGATAAACAGTTGAGAAATTAAGATAATATAACAAGGAACTTTATTTACATTGTATAGATCTGTAAAAGGCATGTGATAAGGTGCTAAGAGAAAGATGCTTAAAACACTACAATTATAAGTGTAAATGGATTATTATATCAAGCGACCTGAGTGCGATTTGGCAGTTAGATTTGGAGGAGGCACAGGAGGATAGTTTGATGTAAAAATCAGGTGTACAACATGGGTGCATGCTGTCTCTACTATCATTCATCATCTGTATGAATCACTTTATGAAGAAATTGGACCTGATATCAAAATATGGCCTAGCACCTTTTGGCTACTTGTATATGAGATATATATATATATATATATGACTTCTGCATTACTTCATCCTTGGTATCTCTCCCAGGTCTGGCTTCCACTGATGAAACCTCAATAAAGGTTGAAAACCAGTCTGGGTGGTGGCCCTTCTCATTATGCATAACATTTTACACATCCAAAAGGGTGCGTGCTTTTCATTTTGAGACATATTAAGGCAAGTAATGCAAAGTCATTAGCCTCTATAAACAAGTAGCTCAGATATGAATATATTTCATGCGCAAAACATTGTTTTGCTTCCTTGGGTAAAGGATTAAAACCAAGTGTATAATTTCTTGGTATCTTTAACGTAAAATTGGAGATGTTAATCTCAGATGTTTACTTAATGTTGATGATATTATACTCATAAATCTGTTTATACAAGTCTTTTCATTTTGGGATGAATATGAGGAATAGGGTATATTCCTCTTATGAAATATACTATGGAAAGAATAGATTTTAGAGAGGTCATAGATACAGGTCAGAAATGGAAAAACCTTATAGCCCTCGATTTGGTATGAAAATCAACAATAAAAAGACATTGTTGGAACATTGAAAACATCACCTGCTTCCTGAATGGAAAACCTATAGAACAAGTAAAACTTGTTCTTTAGGTTTCCCATTCAGAAAGCAGGTGATGAATCATCATAATTATTATTATGATTCAGGCCTCCATGGAGTTGCAAGACATCGTGGGTCTATCATACCACTCCTTGAACTCAATGACCGTTCGTGCTCTCACCACTCTATCAGGCAATACTTTCCACAGTTCAACCACCCTCCACACAAAGAAACCACTCCTTACCCTCTTCCATCCTCGCTCCTTTCCCCTGTTCCACCAAACAAAAGAACTCCCCAGTGTCAACCCTGTAACTGCCTCACAACAGTTTAAAAGTCTTGATTATATCACCTCTCCTATCTACAAAACTCTGCAGTCCATATTCCCTCAATCTATCTTTATAACTAGCATTATAGAGTCCTGATATCATATTTTTTTTTATCTCCCTCTGCACTTTTTCCATGTTTAATTTATCCCTGTCAAATCCTGGGGACTAAATCTGAGCACAATAGTCCAGGACTATTGTACTCAGATTTGCTCAGAATAGCCTATTCATAACTGTCATCTCTGCAAGTGGGCATCCTTCTCAGAATTGCAGCAATCCTCTGGATTTGGATTATCTTCACCACCTCTGCAATATGTTCCTTAAATTTCAAGTTTCTATCAATCATCAAACCCAGATCCTTTGCTTCCCTCACTTCCTCCAGTACAATTCCACCAAAAGAGAATGGAGCATCCAATCGATGTATCCCAATCTTCAAGACTTGACTTTATATTTAGCCACATTAAACTGAAACTCTCCCCATTCATTTGCCCATCTGTGCAGTTTATTCAAATCCTCTTGCAGGGCTACCACAGCTGCACTATTACTAATAACCCTTCCCAGCTTCACATCATCAGCAACAAACAACTGAATATCTCCCTGCAATGCATAGACAATGTCATTGATATAAAGATTAAACAATACAGGTCCCAGTACTGAGTCCTATGGGACTTCAGCCTCCTTGATACTGCTCCTCCATACACAACTCTCTGATACCTATCAGATAGTATCCCAAATTCAGTTCACTAACCTGACATATAAACCCATGTGGTACCCTGTCAAATGGCTTCGTAAAATAAAAATTAAAAAAAATGGCTGGATATGCCTTTCCCATATTAACTACTCTTGTCACTTTATTATAAAAGGCAATCATGTTACTAAAACAAGAGCACCCTTAACAAATCCATGCTGACTCTCACAGATAACATTACCCTCATCTGCCCAATGCTGTAAATGATCCCTCACTAATTTCTCCAAGATCTTAACAACTACATGAAGTACAAACTGGTCTATAGTTTGACACTTCCAGTCTGCTACCACTCTTATGCAATGGCACTATCTTACCCTCCTTCCACTCCTGAATTAACAACCATACAAGCAGCGCTAAAGTTCTATCTCTCTAATCCAGTAATAAACATATATAGAAGGAATAACCATCTTCAGTGACCCAAAATCTGCATTTGAAGCATTAAAAAATGGAAAAACAAAACACACACAGGAAATTCATGAACATCTAACAACTTTAAATTTGAAAAATAAAAACTGTACACTGCAATGGATACCAGTTCATGTGAATATTGAAGGCAATGAGAGAGTAGACTAACCAAGAGGCAAGATACTCACCTCAAAAATTACACCCACTACTACTAACTGATGCTGATTCTGTCACAAAAGTAAGATTGTTAAACCAAACTATCGAGAAGCATGAAATCTGCAAAATTAATGAAAATAGAGAAATAACCACAATTATCACCAAACTAATGATAGAGCATTTTAAAGGCATGAAAATTCAGCTGGACAGTACTAGAAGCTATGAAATATGCAAGAACTCTCCAGGAATTGAACTAACACCTGCCCATATCTATTCTTGTCCAGCAATTGCCACTGCTCTACAGAAAATTGATGAATAACCATATAAAAAAGCTCTACTCCATTAAAGTTCAACAGATTGCCAAAGTAGTTCTACAGGCTTAAGATCATATCTAGAAGCTCTTCAATGGACTTGACAACAACAACAACTCCTTGGGTCCCTTTCCCATTGCTAGACTTTCATTGAAAAGCTAGGTCAACAGAGCTGTCAGTTCTTTAGCACATTCTCTCAAAACCCGTGGCATAATCCCATCTCATTGCTTTATTGATATCCAGAGTACTCAGTAATTAAAGCACACTCTTCTACTGCAATCAAATCTGCCTTATCCCTCTTGTATTAAAACCTACTTCTCCAGGATGAAATATCCCAATAAAGTGTTGTTCATTGAACAACTTCACTATGTTCTTCACATCTGTCACTCTATTCTCATTTTTATCCAACAATGTCATTCTTCCACAATCATTTCCCCTTCTACTGGAGATATAGCAAAAAAATTCCATAGGATTTTCTTTGGATCTCATGGTCAATCTCTTCTCATATTCCAGTTTTGCCTTCATTACCATACTAGTCGCTCTCCTAGTCTGAGTTTTATATTCTTCATGCACCTGCTCTCCACCCCTCTCTCTCCTTACATCTCTTCCATAACCTCTTTTTTACCTGTAGTTCTTGTTTGATATTGTTTGCCATCCACTTTACACCAGATTGCGTTCTCTTCTTCTTCTTCACGATATACAGCTTGATGCTGCTAATAAATATTCCTTCACAAGCTCTGATGATATCTTGCCCTTCCAATTCCTCCCTCCATGGAACTGCCCCAAGTTGATATCTAAGACTATTATAATTGCCTGCCTCCGAAATCAAAACCACATGGTCACTCTCTCCAACTCAGGGGCAGAGATGCCATCTCAATTATGATCAGCTCTTCTGATGCTATGACTAAATCTAAAACTCTTGAACCTCATATTCCTTCTACTACATGTTGCCTAACACACTTGTTCCTCAAGAATTCCAGAAATTCTATTCCCTTAGTACTACTACATGCAGTTTCCTCTTCCCAATTTATACTGTAGTAGTTAAAATCTCCCATAACAATCATTCTTCTTGCCAAGATCAACTGCCTAAACATCTCCTGCTCTTCATCCTCTAAGTTTCCTGACTAGTAGCAACATCCCACTAAATATCCTGTCCACCTCTACCTCACACATCATATGCTCTCAAAAACCATTAGTGCCACTGCCTTCCAAATCCTCCACTCTGAGAGGATAAAAGTCATTACTTATCGTAAGCAGTACTCTACCACCATGTTTCCCCCTTCCTATCCTGTCAAAAAATGATATACCCTGCTGCTTCTATTCCTGTGAATATATCATCTTCCATCAACCACGTCTCATAGATCCCAATAATCTGTGGACAGGCTGATGCTATCAATGCCACCAATTCCTTTATTCCAGATATTTCTGGCATTAGTATAAAGAATCAAGGAATTGTCATGGTTTCTATACCTATCATTATCTCCTCCAGCCTTCACTGAATTTAGCATGTATTAAACTAGATTCAACATGTATTTATCTATCCTTCTCATCTGTCCTAGAACAGGTTGAGTACATTAATACACCAGTAACCCTCTCCTAATGAGGGGTTACTGGCGTATTAATGCAGCCAGTTCGCCACGCTTCTGCTGCATCCCCTAAGGGGATATTCATGACTGTAATCCTTGTGTGTTCAAGGGGCCAGTTTGTCTGCTTGCAGGATGAAAAACCCCAGATAAACTAGGGAGGAAAACTCTGCTGTCCATGCCCAAGACCGGCTAACTTGGCTATGGTTGAGGAAGATCCTTGAGCTCTTCGCGTCATCGTCGATGGGAATCGAACCTAGGACACTCCTTCCCCAGGCATATATTTGCGAACCATGTGGCCTCAACATGTATATAAATCACCTGATGTATCTCCCCCCTTCTCCCAAGCACCTATTCCCACAAAAGGCCACCCCTGCTACCATCCACCCTGATAATTCTAGTTTTCCTGCATTGACATGCTGACTTCTTCAGTAAACAGCATTCTCTCCAGATGCCTATGTCCTTCCTTATTCAAATGCAAGCTGCCTCTTGTATACAGCTTGTATGCCTCTTGTATAATTCTAGTTTCCCTGCATTGACACGCTGACTTCTTCAGTAAACAGCATTCTCTCCAGATGCCTATGTCCTTCCTTATTCAAATGCAAGCTGCCTCTTGTGTACAGTTCCTTTCTGTCCTCGAATGTCCTCCAAGCATCCACGTATTCCAAGCCTATCCTTTAACACATTTTGACTATTATACTATTCATTACTGATACCCTTCTACACAGCTCTGCATTATCAATACCTGACCAACACTCACTATTTTCCCTCTCTCAATCTTCTTCCATATAACCTCAAGCACGAACCTCAGATCTCTTGCCACCAAATTCACACTGCCTTTCAAGTCATTTGTACCCACCATTACAATCATCTCATCCAGCTTTTCATCTCGCTTCATTGCCATAGTCACACTATCTATCATACCTCCAGGTAAACACTTCATCATGCATTCCATCTTGCACCATGGATCATTGAGTCTCCATACATCACGCCTCTTACCACTCTGTTTCTTCCTTGCTCACCTGCATCCCTCACTCTTTCTTTCTTTCTTTCTTTGTTCTCCTACTTATCTGTTGTCCTGTCATCTCTCCATCCTTGGTTCCAGCACTCTCGCATTTTTCTCATTCCTCTCTTTTACTGGTTCTCCTATTCTTTCTTTTTCTATCATTCCCATAACTCTTTCTCACTCCTACTCTGATTTGCTTTGCATTCATTGTTTCCAGCTGCCTAATATCTTCTTTAACACTTCTCAACTTATTCTCAAAACATTCTACTTCTTCTTTCAGTGCATCTGTCTTCTTTCTGCTCTGCAACAACCTATTCTTGCTCACCATTCATCCTCCCAATTAACACCATCTTTGAAAACTTCACAATGTTTCAAACTTACTATACTCCACTCTATTTTTTCTTTCACATTCTGCTCATTATCCTCACCCTCGATTGGTATTCTTCCATTTCTGACATAACACTGCTGAGGTCCGTTATACTAATATCTAAATCACAATGTTCATCCCATTTTCTGTATTTTCTGCATACATGCACTCCCTGCCACGTACCTAACTGTTGGGATGTGTACATGCTGCAAGCACCACATACCACAAAACTCCATAATATGCTGTGTAAATTGTAGTCCTTAAATGGGGAGGAAGAGGGGGGGGTACCTGTTGACAAGCCATTGTCAAACTGAGCTGTGGTTACCACCATTATTCAAACACTGCATGAAGAAGTAAACCAATAAAGACTACTACTACTACTACAAGCTATACAGAAATATTAAATTTTTAAGTACAAATTCACCAACTGCAATTACCCACAGATTATATGTTGTAGATTTCCTCTAATTACAGTAATAAAAGTAAACTTTTTTTTTGCTGCTACTTCTTAACTTGCCTGATTCTGACCTTGTCTCCTTCACCTCTTTTAGTGAAGATTGCAAATTAAATATGAAATAAGATAAGCTGGTATGATAGGAAGTCAACTTTATATAAGTTTGTATTGAAAATAAGAGAGAAATTAGTCAAAACAACAAAGTAACAAAATAGAAGATTGTGTTCCAACTAATTTTAACTTATGGATCAAACAGCTAGGTAAGAAATAAATCTAATCAAAGACTGGAGACTTTAGAGTTTTAAGAAGAATTAGGGGAGTGATCAGATGGCACGATTTGCAGAATCAGATATTAGGAAGGAACTTGACATTGTTGTGTTGATTGAAAAATAACTTTGTGCATGTAAGCACAACTGAAAATTGAACAATGAAGGTACATGATGAATAGAATCTCTCCTCATATGCAGTCATGAGACTCCCGAGTAATAACAGTTACTATTAGGATCTATTGAAATGCTGCATGTGATTAAAGCAAGAACATATATTACACTGTATAATTTTTAATAATTTCCTAGATTTTTGGTATGGAAAGTCCATCAGTAAGGTTGAGATTTGGGATATGTAGAAGGAAGTTCCAGTAAAAAAAAGTAATAAAAATATGTGCTCTTATGGGAACATCTGTGTGGTAATTTGGTGTCATGCCAAAGGATCCTGTGGTTAGTATTAGTAATCCATGTTCTGCTAGAAAATTTGTTTAGAATGCTATTCAAAAATGCATAGAAAACAGATCAGCCTGTTTGTTCAAAGTAGAATAACTGGGATACCTGGAATGAGTTAGTACATTCCAGGTAGCAGTAGAGGTAAAATTTTATCTTTTGCACGTAATATCATAGAGCCGACTGAAATAATAGGCTTGAAAGTGATGGACATTTTAAACTTCTTTAAGATACGAGAAATGAAGAAGAAAAAGACAAAATTAAAATCTTCAAAATTTTTACAGATTATAGTCCTGATAAATAGAACACTCAATTCAAATATAGTACAAAAAACAAGCTTGAAAATACACAATATTTCAGCAGTGGCCACATTATTATATGGCAGTGAAATCTGGGCAATAAACAAAGAATAAATGAGAATGCTTGAGGGTCAAAGCTGTATAACTGAGAGCAGCCCTCCATATAGCCTTTAAAGGAATGCGGAGAACCGACCAGGGCTTCTGACCTAATGTCCAATCCTCACCTTCTCGTGGTGCAGCCTGTTGGGTATCTACCTGGATACCGAATGAACGAGGATGGGCTGGCAATTTCGGATTTAGCCGACCAAATTGTATTCTTATTGGCTTAAACCAATATACAAAATGATGGTACAACATGACAAAATTTCAAGTCATCTGGGGCGTCGCCCGGTTAAACAAGCCCCCCCCCCCCGCTGTTTTTGCCAGAGAACCAGGGCGAACAGCAAAAAGTCAGCTACTGGAACAAATCTGAAAACACACCCCAACTCAACATCCCCCAGAGTTAAAGATCGGTACTATCAACATAACAAGCCTGAAAGGCAAAGAAATGGAGCTAGCTAAGGAATTAGATAAGTACCAGATCGACATAACAGGGGTGACTGAAACAAAAAAGACAAAAACTGGTGAGATCTTTCTGAGCAATAAATACAAAATGTTATATTCAGACAATGACAATCAAGGAAAACAATGGATAGACATAGTATTCAACACTAAATACGAGGCTAATCTTCAGAATGTGGAACTGGACAATGAGACTTATTTGTGCCTATGGTCCCACAGAAGGCTCTACTAAGGTAAAAGTGCAGGAATTTTTTGAGGCTCTAGAGAAAGCTACTGACACAATGAAAACGGAAAAGTTGGTCCTTGTTGGGGATCTAAATAGCAGAGTAGGAAGTGATTGCCAGACATACAAAAATGTTTTGGTAAAATTTGGAGAAAAGAGCAAAGCTAATGATAATGGCAAATATCTGTTGGATTTCTGCTCAGGACATGGACTGGTTATTACTAACACCATGTTCCAACATAAAAATGTGCACAAATTCACATGGAGAGAAGAGGCAAGGAATAAGAAAAGTCTCATTGATTATGTCACTGTTGATAGTGATGTTTTCTCCCTGGTTCAGGACACCAGAGTGTACAGAGGATTTGAAATTGGAAGCGATCACTATTTAGTCTTGAGCAGAATAAAATTGAATTTCATATTGAAAAGAATGACACGTAAGAAAGTTTAAAAGCGAATAAAAGTTGAGCAGCTCTCAGATGTGAACTGTAGACTAAAATACACAAAGATTATTGAAGAAAAAATGAAAGAGTTTGAGAACAAGAACCAAACCAACCTTGGAGATTCAGTTGCAAGCCTTGAAGAAAACTCTGATTGATTCAGCCAGAGAGACATGTGGTGAAGTTGTCTACAAGGTTAGCAAAATAAGAACTCCATGGTGGGTACAGGAAGTTAAAGAGGCAGTGAAGGAAAAGAAGAAATCATATCAAAAGTTCCTGGCAAATAAGTGAGATTGTGCTCTTAGAGAATACAGAGACAAATGTAAGAAAGCTAAACACTGTGTAAAACTAGCTAAAGAATAGTCACGGGAAGACTTTAGTAAGAACGCAGAAAATAAATATCAAGAACATGGTAAGATATTCTGGAGGTTGTGGAAGAAGCTTAGAAATGGAGGAAAGAGTGCTGTAAAAGGAGTTAAAGATGATAAAGGTGACATGAAAACAGGAGAAAAAGATATCCTTAAAGTATGGAGTAATTACTTCGAAAAATTGCTAAATGAAACAAGCAATGATAGCACAGTGGTAAAAAACACTCAACAGGCATACAGTCAGGAATACATATCCATACTTAAAGTAGAAAAAGCCATCAAAGGCTTGAAATGTGGAAAGGCAGCAGATGTAGATGATATTCGACCAGAAATGCTCAAGTATGGTGGCATACAAGTCTTACAGTGGCTGCACTGCATAGTTCAGAAGGCCTGGACAGAGGGACGAATTTCTGATTATTGGAGTAGAGCTCTAACAGTACCCATATATAAAAAGGGAAATAAAACTGAATGTGAGAATTACAGAGGTATTTCCCTACTGAGAGTTCCAGGAAAGATTTATGCCAGTATACTGGATAAATGGTTGAGAAGAATTGTGGAAGAAAAGCTTTGTGAAGAACAAGCTGGATTCAGGCCAAATAGAGGCTGTCAGGATCAATCTTCACTTTACGACAAATAGCTGAGAAAGCATGGGAATATAACAAAGATCTGTATTTAAGCTTTGTCGATCTGGAAAAGGCATACGACAAGGTGTCAAGAGAGAAGCTATTCAATACACTACAGTTATATGGTGTCAATGGGACATTATATCAAGCAGTACTTAGTTTTTATTTGAGTTGCAAGTCAGCAGTTAGAATTGAAGGAAGTACAGGAAGCTAGTTTAATGTTAAATCTAATGTGAGACAAGGATGTACATTATCCTCTCTGTTATTCATTATCTATATGGATCACATTATGAAGGAAAGTGGTATTAAACATGATATCAGAATTGGAGTCAGCTCTTTGCTTTATGCAGACGATGTTATACTTCTAAATAAATCCGCTACAGGTTTTATTATTATTATTATTATTACTACTAATGTTCCGGGCAACTCCAAGGAGTCGACAGACTCATCGAGGGAGGCCCTAACATCATGTCAAGAACAACTATTCGACATTCACACAGTATCTATCATACCTTGCCTTGAACTCATTCATGGTCGTAGCACCCAAACAGACTCTGGAAGCTTATTCCACTCATTCACTACTCTCCAAGTAAAAAACCTAGCTCTAACACCCTTGTCAACCATGCTCTTGCCCAGCTTCCATTCATGGCCCCTAGTCCTCCCACCACCAGTCATATTTTCAAAATTATCTTCTGGATCAATCTTATAGAAACCCTTCAGTAATTTGAATGTCTCAATCATATCACTCCTCCTTCACCTATCGACCAATTTCTGCAACCCACAAATCTTCAACCTATTCTCATAAGGTTCATTCCACAGACCTGCTATCATCTTGGTCACTCGTCTCTGGATCCTCTCCACTTCCTCCCCATCACGAAGAAACCCTGGTGCCCATAACTGGGCACAGTAGTTCAGATGGGGCCCTTATCAAGGCTCGATGCAGAGGAATAACAACTTGTTTGTCTCTGCATGTTAAAGTATTTTTCAGAAGCCAAGTGATTTGGTGAGCTGTTTTGTGCCCCCTAAACTTCAATTCCCTATCCACCAACACTCCCAAATCCCTGGCCTCATCAATCTCCTGGAGTACGGTTCCACCAATGCGATATACTGCTGCTATTGTTTTCACTCCAAAATGCATAACCTTACACTTTGGCACATTAAATTGACATCCATTTTTCCTAGCCCAGTCCTCCAAACTATCCACATCATCCTGTAAAATTTTGACATCCTATGCACTCATAATTGCTCTACCCAACTTTGCATCATCAGCAAACAAGTGAACACTTCCTCTCAAATCCTTTCCTATATCTTTGATGAACAAATTGAAAAGCAGTGGTCCAAGAACAGAGCCCTGTGGCACTCCACTAGTCACAAGCCGTCTTTTAGACTCCACTCCTGAATAAACCACTCTCTGGTATCTCTCCTTCAACCACCCTCCTATCCATCTCACCAACCCTATATCTATCCCCATCTGCTCCAGTTTACTGATTAGGATTCCATGTGGTATCCTATCAAAGGCCTTGGCAAGGTCCAGTAGTATCACTGTAAACCCATTACCCCTATCCAGTTCAGCCGTCACTGTGTTATAAAACGTGAGCAAGTTACTGAGGCATGATCTACCCTTCACAAAACCATGTTGTCCCCCATACAATATCCCATTTAAAAAAAAAAAAAAAAAAATCAGCTAACGCCTTTTTTTTTTTTTTTTTTTTTTTTTATTCCCGTATATACGGGAGTAGGCGAGGCCATTTAGCCCTATCTAACTTTTGGAGACTGAGTGGGCAGTTCAATCTCCACTGGTACCCAATCAGAGACAGATGGCCCAAGGCTATCACTAATTAAGCGGTACGCAGTGAAGAGAGACGGCTCAAATGTGCCGCCATCTTGTGGTCTCTAACCCTAACACAATATATTTAATGTCTGAAATAATGTGGGTTCTACGGTCGATTTTCTTGAGTTTACAGGACGAAAAACCCGAGTTTCCGGGAGGAAAAACCTGCTTGCCCGTGCCAGAGATCGACTAACTCGGGAACCGGTCGAAAAAAGGCTTAGAAAAATTTCCTCTAGTCGCCGACTAGACTCGAAACCAAGACTTCCTTCGTGCGGCCTAGCGCGGTGGTGTGCAAACGCCACATCCACTGAGCTACACAGGCTCTCAATATCCCATTTCATCTATCCAATCCTGTATTCTTTTCTTGACTAATTTCTCTAAGACCTTGACAATGATTCCTGATATGCTAATCAGTCGGTAATTTACAACAGCAGTCTTGGAACCACCTTTATGCAGTGGAACTATTTTCCCCTCTTTCCACCCCCTCGGGACTAACCCAGACCCGAGACTCAAATTAAACAAAATGGTCAAGGGTACTGACAATTCTTTAGCTGCTTCTCGTACAACACGAGCTGGTATACTATCCAATCCCACAGATGTATTGACATTGAGGTTATGCAATAGACTACTCACCTCCACTTCATTCACCATAATTCCCATATAATCTACTGGTACATTCGTTTCTGCAATGTCACCACCTGGATGATATATTCTTGCAAAGTGCTCACTCAGTAACTCAACTATCTCAACTGATTCAGTTACCTCCCTACCATCGGCATTCTTTAAAATCAATCTGCCATGTACATTTTTCCTTTTACTTGCTACATATCTAAAAAACTGTTTAGGATTCTCTTTAGCCTGCATGGCCAATGTTCTTTCGTAATCCTTTTTTGCTTTTCTTACCATGCTCGTTACCTTTCTCGCCTGCGCTTTATACCATTCGTGTGCCTGCTGGTCACCTTTCTCCTTAAATTCCCTCCATAGCTGTTTCGTTTTTTGCAGCTCAAGCTTAATGGTGTTATTCATCCATTTAACCCCTACTTGATTTATTATTCGGACTGTAGGTATACAGTCAGCCATTGCTTCATGCAAACACTTATTAACTACCTCCCATGCACTATTGACTTCTAGTCCTCCTTGCAGTTGTACATGCCATGGCACTGAACCAATCAAACTCCTACGCTTGTCATACTTTCCAGCCCGATAATTCCACATGTACCCTGTCTTAATTGAAAATTCTACACCTTTAGCCACCTCCTAAGTCAAGACCCTATGATCACTCTCAGTGATTGGTGGCAATGTGGTCATATTTGTTACAGCCAAATCCTCAGATGTAATTACTAGGTCAAGCACTCTCTGACCCCTAGTGTTTTCCATTACATGCTGTCGCAGATTTTTGTCCCTTAATAACCGCATAAAATCCAATTCCTTCCTCCCGTGTGTCTTCTCCTCACTCCAATCAATGCTACCATAATTAAAATCTCCCATAATAACACCCTCCTTCCACTCATTTCTTCTATTTGCTTGTGCATACTGTCACCACCATCTTTTCCATCACCTGGTCTATAGCAGCACCCAATTGTATATTTAGTTCTGCTAGCCACAATCTCACACCAAATGGCCTCAAATGTGCTCTTTTCTCTATCCTGCAATTCAACTTCTATTCTCCTTGGCTGCAGCTCATCAGCTATCATCAACAATACTCCTCCCCCATTTTATTCTCCCTGTCATTCCTGAACACACTATACCCATCACATTCAATCCCACTAGCTATATCATCTACAGTCAGCCATGTTTCACTAATACCAATAACCTGTGGTCTGGAGGTGCCAATCATGGCCAAAAACTCTTCCTTCTTGTTCCTAATACTCCTAGCATAGTGTACATGAATTTAAGACCCCCATTAGCTCCAATCCTACCTTGATGCCTTATATTAACTATCCCACTCTGATTTGTTGTCCTTATTTGCTCGGGCACATTATATTCATTCTTACATTCAACTGCCTCCCCAAAGTTTACAAGATTCCCTGACTAAATTGAATAACTGTTGTAATAGATATGGTGTGAAGGTCAGTAATATAAAGACAATCACAACAAAAGACAATAGGTAGAATCGTTGAAAAGATCAACTGTGTTGTGAATGGAGAACCTGTGGAACAAGTAAAACATTTCAGCTACGTAGGCACGATTTTTAGTGAAGTTGGTAAATTAAATATGGAAATAGACAACAGAATCAACAAAGCTGGTATGGTAGGAAGTCAATTGAATAAATTCATATGGAATAAAAGAGAAATTAGTCAGAACACTAAATTAGCTGTATACAAGACAGTGTTCAAACCAGTTTTAACGTATGAATCTGAGAGCTGGGTCAGAAGTAAAACACTTGACCAAAGACTAGAGACCGCAGATATGAGAGTCCTGAGAAAGATTAGAGGCGTGAACAGATGACATCAATGGCAATATCATATTAAAAACGAGAATATTAGGAAAGAACTTGACATTGTGAGCATCCAGGAATGCGTTAGCAGAGCTAATCTCAGGTGGTATGGTCACTTGGACAGAATGGGCGAGGAAAGATTAGCAAAACGAGTGTTCTCTGCCAGGTTGGCAGGAAAACGACCCAGAGGAAGACCAAGATATTGGCGGATTGATACGGTACAGAGTGCCTTAGACGATAGAAATATAAGATCTGATAATGTTGGAGTCTTGACAAGTAACAGACTGATTTGGAGGAAAATGTAGATAGGAAGTTAGAACTGATGTAAATTTTTCATGTAGTACTGTCATATCCTGTACACCCCTTGAGGGTACATGTCAGGAATTTGATGATGATGACAAAGAATAAAAACAAGTGAAATTAGATTTATGAGAAGAACTGCAAAATATACATTATTAGATCAAAAAAGGAAGAAAGATATTTTAAAAGAACTAAAAACAAAATCAAAAGAAGAAAAACTAAACAATTATAAACAAAAATGGATAGAACATGTAAACCGAATAGCCAACATCTGATATCCTAAACAAATAATAAACTATAAACCAAGTGGAAAGAGAAGGCCAGGTAGACCTCAAAGAAGGATATTAAATGGATAATGAAACCGGAACAGACCAATATGGTCTATATTTGTAATTAGTGTTATGATGATGACTTGGTTGTTTCACAACTGCATATAAGAAGAGATTCTATTCTCTATATACCTTCACTGTCATTTAATTTTTTAATTTCCAACTGCAATTACATTGATAATGGTTCACTATACATGAATTGAAATATCTGTAGTTTAACCACGTTACCGGCCAGGACGTACATATATACGTCCAAGTTTCCATGGATGCGAAGTGCATATTAAAATTGTAATACCATTGATATTACATTAAAATATATGATGGATACGAAGCGTATGAGGATGCGTATTTGATCCATAATGGCCGGTAAGGTGGTTAATCAGTCTTAACTGAATCATTTTCAATCGAGTCTATGCGTGAACTCAGTATTATAATCGATATTCTTTGCATTCAGAATGTGTGATTCAGAGCTCTCTATAGTCACCCAAACAGAATGAGAACTGAAAGGTTAGTACAACAGGTGTTTGATGGCAGGAAAAAGATCCAGAAGAGCAAGATCTAAATGACCTGATGCAGTTAGAAGTGTGTCAGAAGACTGAAACAGAAGATCTGATAACACCGGAGACTTGATAGACTGATTTGGAAGAAAAGTTGTCGATAAGAACATAGTAATAATGTAGTACTATCATGGTATCCTGTACACTGTTGGCACAGGATACCATGACAGCTGATATGTATAGCATATCAGGAATTTGATGGTGCCGAATTGCTTGATGAGGTATTGTATGGAAGCATAACAGCATCCATAAAATCACTTCTTGAGATAAGAATACTAAGTTTGGTAACTTGATTTCCATTATTTGAGTGAAATAACAAAAAGACAATAAAAAGATTTAAAATGTATTTATAATGACACTGGTCACCAACTTTCTATACGACTATATCTGAAAACGCTCATGTTTTATAAAAATGTGCACTTTTAATGGCATAAGGTTGCATCTAAAATATACACTGCTTTGTCCAACAATAACAGATTACTATCTATCTAGCACACACAATTACTACTACGACACCAACATTATAAAGAACCATTATATTGAAAATGCCACCTATTCAAAGTCTAGGATGATAATAAATATTCTTTTTCAAGTTTGCATCAGGCATGTTTCAAAATAAAACATTCTATTAAAAAAGACAGTAATTAAATTATTTCACTGCAATTAAAAAAAGCCCTTGGAAAAAGGGAAATGGTAGGCCTGAGCAGATGTTGTAACACATTAATAAATACACAGTATAAGGCTATTAATCTACAATTTACCGTGCATGAAATATTTAAATATTAAATTTCTCTAAACTATGTTAGTGTATATTTTTCTAAATTATGTTGGTATAATACCCCATATTGGATATTCTGTACTTTGCAATAGACTTTTGTATTTTACTGTTTTTCTAGATGTCATCCCTGCAGAGTGCATTGACAGTCCAAATTTTGCCAATTGCGATCTGATAGTCAAAGCTCGTTACTGCAGCAATACCCATTATGCCAAATTTTGCTGTCGGTCATGTCTGCTAGCAGGTCAAATAGAAAGATCAAGGTTGCCACCAGTTGCATAGCTGATAATTCCAAATAAAGAACTATTAGTGTGGACAGTGCATTGTGTGTGTATGTGTGTGTGCGCGTGCAGAAGTCCATGGTAGAACAGGATGCCTAAAACTCCAAACTTGTTCTCTTAAATAATTTATGTGAAGAAAAAATCACGAACATTATTTTTTTAATTCTGTTAAAAGTTTTTTTTTTTTTTTTGCTGGAAATCAGGCATATAATGTTCGATTCTCAGCTTGCTATTTACATGTCATTTTCGCACCTAATGTTAGTCTGACATCTACAACATTAAAAAGAAAAAAAAAAAAATACCATTGTGTATGTAAGATTATGAAAATAACAGACAAGTTAAATAAAGTCAAAATGTAACAATGCTTTCTTTCATTTTGTCAATGTGATAAACATCTTCAGAAAATGAAAAAAAACTTCCCATCTTTGGGATGAGAAGGCAATAATTTTTATTCAATTCAGCAAAAATATATCTTCTCATCTCTCAAAGATATGTGATATACTCATATGCTGAGAAGAAAAGGACTGACATAAGGATCAAGGTTACTTGAACGTGGAACAAATGTGAACACAGAATTGTTCTATGAGCTGATAATACATGTTACTAGCTTGAACTTGTGTCCTTATCCAGAATAAACAAAAGTACTGATATAAATCTGTACTTTTCTAATTTGCACACATAATGCTATTATTTTTATTGTTGTAGATGTTAAGATGAATGCTGAATTTACAGCATGTAAATTTTATTATTTGTAGTCATAATGCATTAATTTTTTCATTACATTGTGAGCAAGTGAAATACATGTCTATATGAACACATTTTTTAAAATTAAAATTGCCAAGGAGATGTAAACCTTTCTGCAAATCTGGCATTTTAAGACTGCCGTCAAGTTTAGCAAACCAAAGACATCCAGATTTCTTGTTGATATTTCTTTCTTTTCTAAGTGTCACATGCCTGTCTCTTGTTCAGTTTATGTAATACACATTTGTGCTACTTGTAAGTATAAATATTTTCTTCTGTTAAGTGAATAGACTGTTAAACCAGTGCCTTTTCACTAATAAATTATTAAATTTATTATGAAGAATTAGTCATTCAGTTAATATAATTTTAAATAGCCTTTCTGTCCTTTGAGTGGAAAAGCTTAAAAGCTAATTTATAGGAATTCAAGACAATAAATGGGTATTCATTTGACTTTCAAGTATGGAGACCACATGATTGTTAACAAGACTCAGATTTAGTAAACAAATGATAAAACCAGATAAAGTTTGTAAGTCATCAGGCTTGCATCATCATGAATACAAGACTTATATTAAAAAACAACTAGAAAGAATAATTACAAATGAATGATTTTTCATGAACTCAACAATCCAGACTTCTGTACCAGAAGTCAAATGAAAAGATGCTAAACCACAGAAATATTAGACATTACAAGGTGCTATGAAAAAGAAACCAGACTAGGTTAATAAAACCTTTACAACTTACCCAATTTAAATTTAGACTCAGCCCCCTTATGAGTTCATGCAGCAATCCCACTGCTTTTGCCATGTGCCAAATGCTTCTTCAAGGTCTTTTTTGTTTAAGTTATTGAAGCGGGATTTGTCTTGGTGTCCAATGTCTAATGGTGTAGAAGGAGTGGATGCAAAATTGCATCTGCCCCTTCAGATTCAATTTCATTTTTGGAAACAGAAAGAAGTCACATGGGGCTAAATCTGGTGAGTAAGGAGGGACGACTGCCATACTCTTGGCCACCAAAAACTCTTGCATTGTTAAGGCACTGTGAGAGGGAAGGCTGTTGGGGTGGAGGAGCCAGATGAGGATTCATCACAGTTCCTGTCTTTTGTGATGAATGTCTTCTCTCAACTGCCTTTAAAACATTGCAGTAGAATTCTGCACTGACCGCCTGACCAGGTGGGACAAATTATCAGTACACAATCCCCTTAATAAAACAGACAATCAACATGCTCTTTTTTTTTGCACTCCTGACTTGTAAAGCAAGTCAGGTCTTGCAAAATGTGGACTCTTGCATTGTGATGACTGCTGTTTTGTTCTGGGTTGTAGCTAAACCCAAGTCTTGTCCTCTGTGATGACCATTGAGATGAAGATTAAGATCTTGACAAGACGTTCCCACAGTTGCTGGGTGGCTGCTCTTCTAAGCACGACACCCAGACCAGTACTTAGGTCATCTGCAGATGATTTGGTGCCTGCATATCACACCTGAATGGTGCAGCATAGGAAGTAGTGGTTGCATAGTCTCAACAGCTGCCTTGATTCTTCTGTTCTAGCGGCCTCATCACCTGTGTCGTGAAATCGCGGGGGCTGAAACTTTCGAAACATACATACACACTGTAAACGTGTTTGGATAAAATATCAAAATTATGGTAAAAAATTTTAAAAAAATTAAACATGAAAAAATATTGTTTATTATCGATAAAATTATACAGTTTAATATAATTCAAAATTACTTAAAAATAAAATCCATTATCATAACCCCAATAATGTTCTAAAATAAAAACTATAACAAATGTTATGTCTTTAATTGTAATATCCAAATATTTAAAGAGATGGAGTAAACACGATAAGCACTATGAACACTCTACTACTGGCGCAAACTGCATATAAAAAGCAGTGGAACTGCACGACAAACAGTGACGCATTACGCTAATAGCGCACATCTCACTATGATGTGCATATGCTTGCACGCATAGCAAATACTAGTAATATGACACTGTGGTAAACACAGTGCTGCTAGCGTCCTTTGCAATCCTAGTGCTATAAGATGGATTTTTATTATTTTTTATTCATCAACAATCCTATATAAGAGAATTATATAGGATTGTTGATGATAAAATTAAATATTACAAGCAAATATAAATAAATGAATAAATATATTTATATATCGAGAAAAATTGGGGGTGCTGCAGTTCCACAGCGCCTATGCACGAGCCACCCCTGATAACAATACAAAAGCAACTCCAGCTAGTGCTGCCTTTGAATGTGCGAGACATGAATGGTATCATCACAGTGGCTAGATGGGATTCTAACTTAGAGGCGTTCAGTCATCATCTTACATCAAAACCCTAAACATGTTCACAGTTCAAGATCGAGATGTATGCGAAACATGATGTGGCCATGTATCTAGCCAACTATGGCCTTCTGTGTTTTCAGCCATAAGGGCAGCGATGGAGTCCAACACCTTGCAAACACCAGGTCAGGACTGCCACAGATTTGGCCAATCGAACTTGCATCTTTCTTGAATCTTATTAATTTGCCAAGCACATAATTTTCATTCTCATCTTAACCCTAAATACTACATTAAATCTAACTTAAGCTATCTTATTTCTAGTTGCTATATCCCCACCTAGGCCTATTTGAAAATGTTATTTTCATATTATGAATATAATTCTCAGAGTAATTCATTTATGGTGGGATCATCCCGTCAAGTCCACCAATACAATCTAATGAGTTCACCATCGCTAGAGAGTCAGAAAGTAAATCTCTATGATTGCATGCGTAGAGGCATGGTGGAAGCCTTTATGGGCACTCCCACCTCTTCCCTTTTATAGTGACACCATCAAATGGGGCTGTAATTTCCTGTGATGGGCACACAGGTACAGGTGCCTGGGTGGGTGGCCAACTCCACTCCGAAAGTAGCACTCGGAATTCTCTCTACAGAGCCCCTCAATGGGGTGGTTCGAACCAAGCCTTCACCAGGATTTCCAAACACAGGCTTAATTGAACCAGCATAACCAGGGCTCTACCCAACATCTTTGACAGGCGTCCACTTCAAGGAGGGTCATGTTTACTCCCGCCTTATACCCCCTAACCTTCATTGATATTCTTTCACTTAAACATTCAGATCATTGGCCAGAAAGCACATTGGCGGCAACACCCCCCCATCAAACTGCTTTGTCTTAATTAGACAATGATTCTCCTGGTCTGTGCCAGTTCTGAGTTGGCCGTTAGTTGGTGGCTGAAATGGTCATGCTAGATGGGCCATCCGACAAGTCATGCAAGCTGAAGCATTCCACGAGAAGGCCCCAACGCTGGTCCAGGCTCAACTGTTCTGTATCCTTGTCCCAAGGTTACGGATCCATCTTGCTGACGCCCCTTACCTACAATGGTCATCAACTAGAGGCTGTTCACGAGACCTGCTGCAGGTATGGGTATGGTTCAGAATGAAAATCACTTCTCTCCCCCTTGGATTTTCAAGGGCCAACAGGAGCACTAAGGACACCACAGGAGGGGTGGTGCTTTATGGGGATAGCATCCCTATCTCAGGATGAACCGATTCCAGGGAGCCAAATCCTAACAAAGAAAAAACAATTTTCCCCTGGGACTCCCATCGACTTCTCTGAGTTCGGTTACTTTGCTGCACTTGGCCCCAGATGGGCGGTGCTCCTTCTCATCAGAAGTCAAGCGATTGGGAACAAACTTGGCAACAATGCATTACATGTTTTTAAATCTCTTGTGATGATCACTTGAGCTGCTCCGTATGAAATCCCAACTCCGTCAGCAACTTCCTGAATGGTGATGTGTCGATCTGCACAGATAATCTGTTAAATTTTTTTGACATTTTTGTGGGTTATGCTGGTAGACGGTCGTCCTGGCTTCTCATCATCCTCCAAGTGGTTCTGCCCTTCTTAAACACGAGTGCCACTCAAAACACCAAATATGGCTTCATTTTCATATGCCTTATGAAGTAATTCAGGGGTCTCTGTGGAAGATTTCACCAGTTTTATACAAAATTTTGCATTTACCCTTTGTTCTAATTTCGTGTTCATAGCAAAATTGCAGAACAGCACATTATATCAAATCAGTGCTAAGTAAATACAGCCGTACTTCATCACTTCTAATATGTTTGAGCATATTAAGCATACCTTCTGAAAATTCAGAAGAAAATAATCACACACGCCACTGATGGCCACTAACTATAAATTAATCGTGATTATTTCACATATTCCAAAAATGGATGAACAACCTCATTATTACACACCATACTGATTGAATTTTTCTCAAATTAATTTTTTTTTGCACTGAGTAACAATTCCTATAATATAGTCTCTTATTTATTGATGACAAAATATTGCTTTTGAAAGAATTTGAGAAGACAACTAAATCCATTTTGCAGTCCTAGAATATACCCTGTTTTTAAAGTGATGTAACATTATTACATCACACTTTCAAACATTTCATAAAATGTAGCATATAGCAACAAAGAAAAATTTTATTTATTAAATCAGCCACTGTGAGCTATAATAAGAACAATGTTCAGTTATATTAAACATATGTACAGCTTCACAAAAATATATTTATATATATATATTCATAAAATACAAAGCATTTCTAAAAGTCTTGAGTGCAGACAATATTACACATGGTTTCTTTCCAAGGAGATATTTTCACAATGAAAAAAAAAAAAAAAAAAAAAAAAACCATTTGAGTTCTTTAGAAAATAACTACCAAATCGAAATTTCTCCATCTAATCGTGGAAAATTTATTTCTGTACAAATAAGAATTTACATAGCTAAATTCAGACATTCCACATGATGAAGTACATGGTTTTCTCTGTCCTAAAAAAAAAAAAAAAACTCTATATCATTTCATGCTAGTTCTTATTAGAATATATATTGATGAAATATTTTTTATTTAAAAGTAATTTATAAACTTTAGAATTGGAACATAAAAATAACCTACAGGAAGAAAAAAAAATTAAATCCTCTAAAAACATCCAATATTCAACTTCACACAAACAAAAACAGATAGTTATAATTCTAATTTCAAAGTCCATTCTTATTAGCAATCTTCTTAACTCCACTTACTCTTAATTAAATGAATCTCAAATATCAGGTTCATCAACTATTGCTCATTTAATTTGCTATTAATTATTCTTTTTAACATCATCATCCAGCACAAGAAGGTAGAATATCACAACAATCAAAGAGAATTAATATTTCACCTGTTTCTAATCATCAATTTCAAATTGGTCTGTATCATTCATTTATCTTATCAGCTGTTATTTTTGTACCTTTTAAGTCTTCATTTCGTCTATCTATGTGCATCATGCTTTCCTCTTTATTGAAAAAGAAAGTACTTACTGTTTGGTTATTATTGAAATCAAAATGCAAATGGTCTGTTTACACAGTGAATACTAACTGGCCAAGGTGAATGGAAATATAACAACCATCTTATATTTCATATCTAGGTTATTTCTGTGGTATTTAATTTCATTAGTATGCTTCGCTTTCATATTTTAACTGATACCTAAACATATCAACACCCAGTGTGGATGTTAACTCTTGCAAGGCACGAGTCAGCCTTTTCCACAATTGAAACCAAATATGTGGAGATGGGAAAACAATCTACGTTTTTAGTATATGTGAATAATTATACAGAGCAATACACAGTTTATACATAAGCTTTCCAAGTGATGCTTCTGTTTTTCCTATTCATCAGTTAAAGAATCAAATTTTGCTTGTGCACTCTTGTAATGCACTGTACAATACTTTTCCATAATAAAACACTTTTCTGGAACAGATAACTTAACTAGCACCTTTACTCTTGTTATTACAGTATTTGCTACTTAGTCAGCCTTAAAAATTCTGCCTCCATCACCAATGTTGTATTTATTCCATGCCATGGTTCAATAATAATGCACTGTGGATAGTCCACTTCTCTGAAACAAAATGACGGTGAATGACTGAGTGATGAGTTTATGGAAATTTGTAGAGTTACTCAGAACAAACCAGTCATTTCACAGAGTATATAGCTGCTTTCTTTGTTTATTTCCACAACTCTCACATGACTTTTTTTTCAATCATAATAAAAACTTTTAAGCAAGAAATGATTTTGCCTATTCATTTAATGTGACAGTAAAATGATTTAAAGTTTAACATTACCCAATTTTTGTGTGAATAATTTTCCAATTCCATGAAAGGAAAAAAAAATATTCAAATCATAAAAACCAACTGGCAAATCAGGAAAAAAAAAATCAGCTAACGCCTTTTTTATTCCCGTATACAGGGATTAGGCGAGGCCATTTAGCCCTATCTAACTTTTGGAGACTGAGTGGGCAGTTCAATCTCAACTGGTACCAATCAGAGATAGATGGCCCAAGGCTATCACTAATTAAGCGGTACACAGTGAAGAGAGACGGCTCAAATGTGCCAGCATCTCGTGGTCCCTAACACAATATATTTAATGTCTGAAATAATGTGGGTTCTATGGTCGATTTTCTTGAGTTTACGGGACGAAAAACCCGCTTGCCCGTGCCAGAGATCGACTAACTCGGGAACCGGTCAAAAAAAGGCTTAGACAAATTTCCTCTAGTCGCCGACTAGACTTGAAACCAAGTCTTCCTTCGTGCAGCCAAGCACCGTGGTGCAAACGCTACATCAACTGAGCTACACAGGCTCTCCAACTAGCAAATTTATTAACAAATTTTGTTTTATCAAAATGTCTCAAATGTGTACATTTTTAGCATATTAGAAAAACATTTTGTGGGACATATAAAACGGAATGGTTCATAGCTCTAAAGAAGCACCCCACCTCCACTAAGTTTTTACCAAGTGTATCACACTATGACCATCTAATTAATACCATTACACTAGTTCATTGTCGTTCATCAATAGGATAGGACATGCAAATTTCTCATTTTCTGTTTGCATACTGGGCAGGAATGCCATAGACTGTGGCATGTTGTTACTATTGAAACCAAATATGTGGAGATGGGAAAACAATCTACTGTTTTCAGTATATGTAATAACTAATAATTAAGATAATTCCTTGAAGCATTCCTTTTCATGAAAACAGAGATTACTTTTTATGCACTTAAAAATAAACAATAGAATTTTTTTTTAAATTCATGAATACATCTTCACTTTAAGAAGATGGGAATGGAGCTGTGTATAGCAAATAATCCCCTTTAAATCATTCAGTTTATCGATTTATAGTGGTATAAATTCAGCAAACATAAGGGTCAAAGCTGTATAACTGAGAGGAGAGAGCTCCACATAGCCTTTAAAGGAATGCAGAGAACCGACCAGGGCTTTTGACACCTAATGTCCAATCCTCACCTTCTCGTGGTGCACCCTGTTGGATATCTACCTGGATACTGAACGAACGAGGATGGGCTGACAATTTGGGATTTAGACGACCAAATTGTATTCTTATTGGCTTAAACCAATATACAAAATGATGATACAACATGACAAAATTTCATGCCGGCTGGGGCGTCGCCCGGTTAAACAAGGCCCCCCATTGTTTTCGCCAGGGAACCAGGGTGAACAGCAAAAAGTCAGCTATTGGAACAAATCTGAAAGCACACCCCAACTCAACATCACCAGAGTTAAAGATTGGTACTATCAACATAAGAAGGCAAAGAAATGAATGGCAAAGAAATGGAGCTAGCTGAGGAATTAGATAAGTACCAGATCGACATAACAGGGGTGACTGAAACAAAAAAGACAAAAACTGGTGAGATCTTTCTGAGCAATAAATACAAAAATGTTATATTCAGGCAATGACAATCAAGGAAAAGAAGGGTATTCAACACTAAATATGAGGCTAATCTTCTTGAATGGCAGACAGTCTCAAGTAGAGTGACGTGGGCAAATATTAGAATGGGGAACTAGACAATGAGACTTATTTGTGCCTATGGTCCCACAGAAGGCTCTACTAAGGTAGAAGTGGAGGAATTTTTTTGAAGCTCTAGAGAAAGCTACTGATACAATGAAAAAGGAAAAGTTGGACCTTGTTGGGGATCTAAATAGCAGAGTAGGAAGTGATTGTTAGACATACAAAAATGTTTTGGGAAAATTTGAAGAAAAGAGCAAAGCTAATAATAATGGCAAATCCCTGTTGGATTTCTGCTCAGGACATGGACTGGTTATTACTAACACCATGTTCCAACATAAAAATGTGCACAAATTCACATGGAGAGAAGAGGCAAGGAATAAGAAAAGTCTCATTGACTATGCTATTGTTGATAGTGGTGTTTTCTCCCTGGTGCAGGACACCAGTGTACAGAGGATTTGAAATTGGAAGCAATCACTATATAGTCTTGAGCAGGATAAAATTGAATTTCATATTGAAAAGAATGACATGTAAGAAAGTTTAAAAGCGAATAAAAGTTGAGCAGCTCTCAGATGTGAACTGTAGACTAAAATACACAAAGATTATACAGTCCAACACAATTTTTGCTGACTTTTATATGAGACTTGTTTTTTACTAATTTGGGTACGCTGATTTCAAACCCATTTTTCTCTATCACGTCTTCTTTTTACTAATTTGTAAGTTTTTGATAGTTTTAAGGAGGCAGTACTATTTAGAGGATCAAAAAAATCGATTTTTTAATATTATTTTCTGAAAGTATGTACTTTTAAAAATCTGTTCCTAACTTTTTATCAGAAATTCAAAAAATTCCCTAAGATATAGCCTATTATTCAAAGTGGTGCGCAGATCAGAATCGGAGCGCTCACCGCTCTCGCTTGTTAGTAAATGAATAAATGCGCAAGAACCTGCAACGGCACGTACTGGCACTTTGAATGCGAGAGAGGCTGATAATCAGATACATAACTACTTAACAATATTCATTAAAAATTACAAGAATATTTATAAAAAAATAACAATTTTACTTACACGAGTTTCAGGGAATAAATTTTTGTTTGCAGCAATTTCTGCTGTGTGTGTGTTCTGTTTTGGCAATCCCTTTGATTACTCCAACAGTAGTCGGCCATCATGTGAGAATCCCATCTTCCTTGGTACCGATCTTCCATAGTTTTAAGTCTTGATGAAATCTTTCGCCTTGTTCATCGCTTACAGCACCTAAATTCTCGGGAAATCTATCAAGATGACTGTACAGGAAATGAAGCTTTATGCTCATGTTGCAACCTAGGCGCTGGAAATTTTCAAGCATTCTTTCCACTAGATCTTTGTAATTGTATGCTTTTTTGTTTCCAAGAAAATTATTCTTTGAAAATTATTCTTATTATTCAATTGTTCTTTGTCTGCTATGATGCATATAGCATTCATTTGTTTTAGGCAGTTGTCATCGCCTTCTTTTCATCACCTAAACGTATCAGGTCGGTTATCAGCCTCTCTCGCATTCAAAGCGTAAGTACGTGCCGTTGAACGTTCTTACACATTTATTCGTTTACTAACAAGCGAGAGCAGTGAGAGCTCCAATTCTGATCTGCGCACCGCTTTGAATAATAGGCTATATCTTCGGGAATTTTTCGAATTTCTTGATAAAAAGTTAGGAACAGATTTTTAAAAGTACATACTTTCAGAAAATAATATTAAAAAATCGATTTTTTTGATCCTCTAAATAGTACTGCCTCCTTAAAACTATCAAAAACTTACAAATTAGCAAAAAGAAAATGCCATAGAGGAAAAACCTGACATGATAGAGAAAAATGGGTTTGATATTTGAAATCAGTGCACCCAAATTAGTAAAAAAAGTGTCAGATCATAATCAGAAGAAGAAAAAATTTTTTTTGTTGGCCACTGTTATTGAAGAAAAAATGAAAGAGTTTGAGAACAAGAACCAAATCAACCTTGGAGATTCAGTGGCAAACCTTGAAGAAAACCCTGATTGATTCAGCTAGAGAGGCATGTGGTGAGGTTGTCTGCAAGGATAGAAAGATCAGAACTCCATGGTGGACACAAAAAGTTGAAGACGCAGTGAAGGAAAAGAAGAAAGCATATCAAAAGTTCCTGGCAAACAAGTCAGCTTGTGCTATTAGAGAATACAGAGCCAAATGTAAGAAAGCTAAGCAATGTGTAAAAGTAGCTAAACAAAAGTCATGGGAGGACTTTGGCAAGAAAAAATAATAATAAATATCAAGAACATGGTAAGATATTCTGGAGGTTGTTGAAGAAGCTTAAAAATGGAGGAAAGAGATGAGGAAAGAGTTAGAGATGATAAAAGTGTCATGAAAATGGGAGAAAAAATTATCCTTGAAGTATGGAGTAATTACTTCGAAAAATTGCTAAATGAAACAAGCAATGATAGCACAGTGGTAAAAAAACACTGAACAGGCATAGAGTCAGGAATACATATCCATACTTGAAGTAGAAAAAAACCATCAAAGGCTTGAAATGTGGAAAGGCAGCAGGAGTAGATGATATTCGACCAGAAATGCTGAAGTATGGTGATATAAGAGTCTTACAGTGGCTGCACTGCATAGTTCAGAAAGCCTGGACAGAGGGACGAATTCCCGATGATTGGAGTAGAGCTCTCATAGTACCCATATATAAAAAGGGAAATAAAACTGCATGTGAGAATTACAGCGGTATTTCCCTACTGAGTGTTCCTGGCAAGATCTATGCAAGTATACTTGAGAAACGGTTGAGAAGAATTGTGGAAGAAAAGCTTGGTGAAGAACAAGCTGGATTCAGGCCAAATAGAGGCTGTCAGGATCAGATCTTCACTTTACGACAAATAGTCGAGAAAGCATGGGAATATAACAAAGATCTGTATTTAAGTTTTGTCGATCTGGAAAAGGCATATGACAAGGTGCCAAGAGAGAAGCTATTCAATACGCTGCAGTTATATGGTGTCAATGGGACATTATATCAAGCAATACTTAGTCTTTATTTGAGTTGTAAGTCAGCAGTTAGAATTGAAGGAAGTACAGGAAGATGGTTTAATTTTAAATCTGGTGTGAGACAAGGATGTACATTATCCCCTCTGTTATTCATTATCTATATGGATCGCATCATGAAGGAAAGTGGTATTAAACATGATATCAAAATTGGAGATGTTAATGTCAGCTCTTTGCTTTATGCGGATGATGTTATACTTCTAAATAAATCCGCTACAAGTCTGCAAGATTCTCTGACTAAATTGAATAGCTCTTGTAATAGATATGGTATGAAGGTCAGCAATAAAAAGACAAAGACAATGAAAATAGGCAGAATCATTGAAAATGTCAACTGTGTTGTGAATGGAGAACCTGTGGAACAAGTAAAACATTTCAGCTATTTAGGCACGATTTTTACTGAAGATGGTAAATTAAATATAGAAATAGACAACAGAATCAGCAAAGCTGGTATGGTGGGAAGTCAATTGAATAAATTCATATGGAATAAGAGAGAAATTAGTCGCAACACTAAATTAGCTGTATACAAGACAGTGTTCAAAGCAGTTTTAACTTATGGATCTGAGAGCTGGGTCAGAAGTAAAACACTTGACCAAAGACTAGAGACTTCAGATATGAGAGTCCTGAGAAAGATTATAGGTGTGAACAGATGGCATCAATGGCAGTATCATATTAAAAACGAGGATATTAGGAAAGAACTTGACATTGTCAGCATCCAGGAATGCGTTAGCAGAGCTAATCTCAGGTGGTATGGTCACTTAAACAGAATGGGCGAGGAAATATTAGCAAAACAAGTGTTCTCTGCCAGGCTGGCAGGAAAACGACCGAGAGGAAGACCAAGATATAGGTGGATTGATACGGTACAAATTGCTTTAGACAATAGAAATATAAGAGCTGATAATATTGGAGTGTTGACAAGTAACAGACTGATTTGGAGGAAAATTGTAGATAGGAAATTAATAATGATGTAATTTTTTTCATGTAGTACTATCATATCCTGTACACCCCTTGAGGGTACATGGCAGGAATTTGATGATGATGATGACTATCATATCCTGTACACTCCTTGAGGGTATATGTCAGGAATTTGATGGTGATGATGTTCATACCCAGTATGAGATCACCATACTGCTTAGGAAAAGTATAAAGCGACTTGAAAAAGATATTTGGCTGATAAAGCAAAACATAACCATAATGTGGATTCATTTGCAGTACATGCTTATACAATATCAATATTACTGGCCTCAAGATAAAGATACTTATAATAATCAACACATAATTACATTGTGCAAATATTAATCAGGAAAATTTACCTTTTGCATTTCCTTGTCATTAAAAATTGTAGAACATCCTCTCCAAGAACAAGATGAAGTTTTTTTTTGCCTTTTTAACTGAGGAATATGAACACACCGTACATGATGCTGCAAATCTTTCCGCCGTCCAAATGGAAAATAACACTTACCATACTGAAAATTAAGAAAAATATATAACTTAATTATCACAGTATATCAAAAGATCAATCACACAAAATAACAAGTTAAGCATACAAAGTAAAAAATAAAATATAATGTTCTCTCCATCTTTCTATCTTCCACCCACTGAAAATTTCTCAATTCAGTGGCATGAATATAAACACACATAAGATTGTACACAGTTTATCTTGACAATTTCAATCCCAAATAAAAAAAAAAATTAAGAAATGACATAACAGAAGATCCAAAAATTTTATTTAGTAGCCAGGCAAGATCATCATTGCTGGTCTGTAATCAATTATTGAGTAAATCATCATAACTGCAGTCAGATTCTATAAGAAAATTGGACAGAGCGGTTCTGTTGTGTCCTATTCTTGTTTATTTATATATTTTCCTTATACTTTACTTTCCTTTATATGTCTTATCCCTTTTCTCTGTGAATCGTCACTTCCATACTAGAAATCTAAGCTCTTGCTCCTCTTAGTATCCTAAAATATTTATTTTTTTTAAAGCTGTGCCATTTAGGACATTTAGTTTATAAAGAAATTTAAAACAAGAAGCCATTCCTAAATAAGTCTAGAAGTGAAATAATCATGCAGTCGTAACCTTGATCTCGTAACTTAACTCCCCTCCCCCTTCCCGTGCCTAGGTTCGTACGTTATTACAAGTGGTGCATTGAATGGCAATTTCAGACAACTGAATATTTGATAAGCAAAAGTTTATTAAACTCATAAACACAATAAAGTACATTAAATTCTAAAAACTACAATTCAATACTAAGATGATAAGCAAAATACAAAATATGAAAATTTCACACTAGCACGTGGGAAAAACTGTTATGCCTCCACAAAGGACTCTACACACACAGGACAAAGAGGCTTTCCCGTCAGTAATTAAGTTGGCTTAAATCTTTCACCCTCTTAAACACAATAATTCGATTAGACGCAACTGGATTACACACATTGATTTACAAGAGTTATGTGGGCTTAGAAATTCTGTTGCTACAATGAACGCCACATTCAGTTCTTTTGACCTTTCTCAGTTAAGGGTGAATTACATATACTAGTATCGTTCAGTCACACTGATAAACTAGTTCCCTCTTTCTCTATACTATTAAGTGAGCTAAAGTCCTAGTTCAACTCTCATTCAAGTCCTTCAATTGCTAAGTAATACGAATTACAATTACAACCATATTGAATTAACAGAATTAACATAAAATCTTTCACAATAAAGTTTGATGAAGCTCTTCTACTAGACGTTACTTGTCTGCGATTCCTGAGGAAATATTCCTTCTGTAGTGGGACATATTTGGGGTACTTCGGATCATGAGGGCCACCTCGGTTACACCATATCAGGCTTCTTCTAAGGAAACACGATCTATCTGCTGTTCTGCAGTCATCAGATTCGCCATGAGGATATCCGCAATTTCTATTGATGAACTCCTTCCGTTAGACCAGGGTTGGCTTAGTATACAGTAAATATCTTTCTTCCCGACCATGTGGCGGCCTTTGTTCTCGATGGTAGGAAAACAGGATCTAAAATCCCACTTACTAATATTCCATGTTGTGGTGGATGGATGGGGGGGGGGTCCTAACTGTCACTCAGGAAATTCATAAGGTAACCTCCAAATGAAAACTGGCAAGAGATGTCGTTGGGGGGGGGGTTCCTAACCCTTTTATATTATGCTCCTGTCGGTATCTCGTGCAACTAAATCCCCCCCCCCCGACATTAGGATATGTTTATTGTAACCTGTTAGGGCAGCACGTCCCTGCTGAAACTTCTACCTTTGGTTGGCCGTGTGCACGCTGCTGACCTGTGGCAATGTCTAAATCGGGAACCGTGACCTTTGGGCTTTACTTTGATTCTAGTTAATCCTATGAGTCAGCTTTATCAAACTCTATCAGCTCACCCAATTTTTCTAATTAGCATAAATTACAATCTCTTGTTTCATGTTTATAACAAGCAAGCCTTTTACATGCAAAACTTTTGTAACTAAATACTGTAAATTAATTATCTTTTTCCAATGTTATACAATCAATGTTCTTATACTAGTTAACAATTTTTCTTTTCAATAAATTTATTTCATTTATACCTTGATGCAAGCACGATTTTCTTATTAATATTTCTACTTGTTAAAATGTGATCAAGTAAATTCTTTTATGAAGTTTACAAGGATCACAAATTAACAATTCTTTCAAATCAAATCAGATAGACGTTCCAAAAACTGAGAGGAAAAAACACCTTCGATATGCTGGGTAGCAACAATTTAATGAAAAAGTCTTCAGCAAGACAAGGGTGCAGATAGTCTGCAAATGCCCGATGAAAATGTGTTTACTGATTTGTCATAGATTGGTAGAAAGTCTAAAAGATAAAAGAATCTTGTTAGCATCTGATCTGAGACCTGTAGACTGCACTCTTTAGAAATACATAAAAAAGCAGTAAAGGGAATGCAAGAAGAGGAAGAACACTTGTTTTGGAGGGTTTTTTAAATTGAAATGGAGGGAATAATGACTAGCTATTCAACAAGTCTTACAGATTTAGTAGAGAGACAGACAAATACAAACATATTTATTAATTACTGACCATTTACGAAAAACAAAACTACATTAGAGCCTACCAGTTGTGCCAGCAAACTATCTGGCTTTTTCAAGGCGTTTACAGAGACATAAAAACTAGTAAATGCAAATTGAAAGGAACATAAAAAACGTTGTAAACCAACTAGTAGCTAAGGTTCGCGTGACAGAGAGGACTTATTGTAATAAGTCCTCTCTGTCACGGGGGGGGGGGGGGGGGGGGGGGGGGATTTTGGCAGGAGCATAATATAAAAGGGTTAGGAACCCCTCCCACGACGTCGCTTGCCAGAGAGGACAATAAGTCCTCTCTGTCACGCGAACGTGTAACCTTAGCTACTAGTTGGTTTACAACGTTTTTTATGTTTCTTTCAATTTGCATTTACTAGTTTTTATGTCTACATAAACGCCTTGAAAAAGCCAGACAGTTTGCTGGCGAAACTGGTAGGCTCTAATGTAGTTTTGTATTTCATAAATGGTCAGTAATTAATAAATAAGTTTGTATTTGAATTATATAAACAACCAAATATGTTTAGTTTAAAGAGAGACAGACAATTATCAATACCATTTCTGATGAACAATAACCAAGAAAAGATCAAATAAAATGCATATTGTGAAAAAACATTTGTATGAAAGGGCATAGTAATATTTTTTTTTTATTTATTATATTCTCATACAGAAGCATTTGTTTAACCTATAGTAAAATAGTACCATAATGGGCAGAAAGCTAAAGACAGAAGAAATTTTCTAATATTGGACTGGAACAGTTAACTGTTAATATGTTAACTGTTCCGATATTAACTTGTTAATAATTGTCCCAGAATGCAGCAGTAGAAGGAATGAATAAAGTTTTATTCTGTAACTTTGCAGATAAACTGTGAAGGAATTATAGTGGCTTTTAGGAGTACCATCCCAAATGGGAAAATAGCATTCTATTGCTGGATCAATCTGTAATTTGAATATAGTTAATAGTGGTTCATCATCAAATTCCTGACATGTACCCTCAAAGGATATACAGGATATGATAGTACTACATGAAAAACTTACACCATCATTACTAACTTTCTATCTACAATTTTCCTCCAAATCAGTCTGTTACTTGTCAAGACTCCAACATTGTCAGATCTTATATTTCTATCTTCTAAGGCACTTTTTACTGTATCAATACACCTATCTCTTGGTCTTCCTGTGGGTCGTTTTCCTGTCAACCTGTTAAAGAACACTTGTTTTGCTAATCTTTCCTTTCCCATTCTGTTTTTATACCACCTGAGATTAGCTCTGCTAACACATTCCTGGATGCTGACATTGTCAAGTTCTTTGCTAATATCCTTGTTTTTAATATGATATTGCCACTGATGCCATCTATTCATGCCCCTAATCTTTCTCAGGACTCTCATATCTGTGGTCTCTAGTCTTTAGTCAAGTGTTTTACTTCTAACCAAGCTCTCAGATTCATAAGTTAAAATTGCTTTGAGCATGGTCTTGTATACAGCTAATTTAGTGTTTTGACTAAATTTGACTATTTTTTCTCTTATTCCACATAAATTTATTCAGTTGACTACCTACCATACCACCTTTATTGATTGTGTTATTCTATTTCCATATTTAATTTACCATCTTCACTAAAAATCGTGCCTAAGTAGTTGAAATGTTTTACCAGTTTTATAGGTTCTCCATTCACAATGCAGTTAATATTTTTAGTGCTTCTACCTATTTTCATTGTCTTGTTATTGCTGACCTAAATTGAATTACTATCACAATAGTAATTCGATTTAGTCAGAGATAACGGGGATAAGATAGGACCACAAGATAGGGGACAACGTTTTACCTGTTCAATAGGTTCTCCATTCACAATGCAGTTGATATTTTCAGTGCTTCTGCCTATTTTCAACATCTTTGTCTTGTTATTGCTGACCTAAATTGAATTACTATTACAACAGTAATTCGATTTAGTCAGAGAATCTTGAAGACTTTTACCAGATTTATTCAGAAGTATAACATCTTCCGCATAAAGTAAAGAGCTGAGATTAACATCTCCAATTTTGATATCAGGTTTACTACCGCTTTCTTTCATAATGTGATCCATATACATAATGAATAACAGAGGGGATAACGTACATCCTTACCTGACACTAGATTTAACATTAAACCATTTTCCTGTACTTTCTTCAATTCTAACTGCTGACTAACTCGGGGTGCTTAAGGGTCGAAGCTGTATAACTGAGAGGAGACCTCCACATAGCCTTTAAAGGAATGCAGAGAACCGACCAGGGCTTCTGACCTAATGCCCAATCCTCACCTTCTCATGGTGCACCTTGTTGGGTATCTACTTGGATACTGAACGAACGAGGATGGGCTGGCAATTTGGGATTTAGCCAACCAAATTGTATTCTTATTGGTTAAACCAAAATAAAAAAAATGATGGTACAACATGACAAAATTTCATGCCAGCTGGGGCGTCGCCGGGTTAAACAAGGCCCCCGTTGTTTTCAACAGGGAACCAGGGCAAACAGTGAAAAGTCAGCTACTGGAACAAATCCGAAAACAAACCACAACTCAACATCACCAGAGTTAAAGATCAGTACTATCAACGTAAGAAGCCTGAATGGCAAAGAAATGGAGCTAGCTGAGGAATTAGATAAGTACCAGTTCCACATAATAGGGGTGACTGAAACAAAAAAGACCAAAACTGGTGAGATCTTTCTGAGCAATAAATACAAAATATTATATTCAGGCAATGACAATCAAGGAAAAGAAGGAGTAACCATAGTATTCAACACTAAGTACGAGGCTAATCTTCTTGAATGGCAGGCAGTCTCAAGTAGAGTATCATCATCATCAAATTCCTGCCATGTACCCTCAAAGGGTGTACAGGATATGATAGTACTATATGAAAAAAATTACATCATTATTAATTTCCTATCTACAATTTTCCTCCAAATCAGCCTGTTACTTGTCAACACTCCAACATTATCAGATCTTATATTTCTATCGTCTAAAGCACTTTGTACCGTATCAATCCACCTATAACTTGGTCTTCCTCTGGGTCGTTTTGCTGCCAACCTAGCAGAGAACACTTGTTTTGCTAATCTTTCCTCGCCCAATCTATTTAAGTGACCATACCACCTGAGATTAGCTCTGCTAACGCATTCTTGGATGCTGACAATATCAAGTTCTTTCCTAATATCCTCGTTTTTAATATGATACTGCCATTGATGCCATCTGTTCACGCCTATAATCTTTCTCAGGACTCTCATATCTGTGGTCTCTAGTCTTTGGTCAAGTGTTTTACTTCTGACCCAGCTCTCAGATCCATAAGTTAAAACTGGTTTGAACACTGTCTTGTATACAGCTAATTTAGTGTTCCGACTAATTTCTCTCTTATTCCATATGAATTTATTCAGTTGACTTCCCATCACATCGGGAATTCGTCCCTGTGTCCAGGCTTTCTGAACTATGCAGTGCAGCCACTGTAAGACTCTTATACCACCATACTTCAGCATTTCTGGTCGAATATTATCTACTCCTGCTGCCTTTCCACATTTCAAGCCTTTCATGGCTTTTTCTACTTCAAATATGGATATGTATTCCTGACTGCATGCCTGGTCAATGTTTTTTACCACTGTGCTGTCATCACTGCTTGTTTCATTTAGCAGTTTTTCAAAGTAATTACTCCATACTTCTAGGATATCTTTTTCTCCCGTTTTCATGTCACCGTTATCATCTCTAATTCCTTTTATAGCACTCTTTCCTCCATTCTTAAGCTTCTTCAACAACCTCCAGAATATTTTGCCACCTTCTTGATATTTATTTTCTATATTCTTGCATAAGTCCTCCCATGACTTTTGTTTAGCTAGTTTTACACAGTGTTTAGCATTCTTGCATTTGTCTCTATATTCTCTAAGAGCACAAGCTGACTTATTTGACAGGAACTTTTGGTATGCTTTCTTCTTTTCCTTCACTGCCTCTTTAACTTTCTGTGTCCACCAGGGAGTTCTGATTTTTTTATCCTTACAGAGAACCTCACCACATGCCTCTCTGGCT
The DNA here is from genome assembly GCF_054136105.1 of Typopeltis vanoorti. Classification (NCBI taxonomy): domain Eukaryota; kingdom Metazoa; phylum Arthropoda; class Arachnida; order Uropygi; family Thelyphonidae; genus Typopeltis; species Typopeltis vanoorti. The sequence continues at coordinate 89,774,021 of NC_143565.1, forward strand.
GAATCAATCAATGTTATCTTCAGAGTTTGCCAGTGAATCTCCAAGGTTTGATTCCTGTTCTCAAAGTCTTTCATTTTTTCTTCAATAATCTTTGTGTATTTTAGTCTACAGCTCACATCTGAGAGCTGCTCAGCATTTATTCGCTTTAAAACCTTCTTACATGTTATTTTTTTCAATATGAAATTCAATTTTATCCTGCTCAAGACTAAATAGTGATCACTTCCAATTTCAAATCCTCTGTACACTCTGGTGTCCTGCACCAGGGAGAAAACATCACTATCAACAATGACATAGTCAATGAGACTTTTCTTATTCCTAGCCTCTTCTCTCCATGTGAATTTGTGCACATTTTTATGTTGGAACATGGTGTTAGTAATAACCAGTCTATGTCCTGAGCAGAAATCCAACAGATATTTGCCATTATTATTAGCTTTGCTCTTTTCTCCAAATTTTCCCAAAATATTTTTGTATGTCTCACAATCATTTCCTACTCTGCTATTTAGATCCCAAACAAGGACCAACTTTTCATTTTTCATTGTGTCAGTTGCTTTTTTTAAAGCCTCAAAAAATTCCTCCACTTCTACCTTAGTAGAACATTCTGTGGGACCATAGGCACAAATAAGTCTCATTGTCCAGTTCCCCATTCTCATATTTGCCCACATTACTCTACTTGAGACTGACTGCCATTCAAGAAGATTAGCCTCATATTTTGTGTTGAATACTATGGCTAATCCTTCTTTTCCTTGATTGTCATTGCCTGAATATAACATTTTGTATTTATTGCTCAGAAAGATCTCACCAGTTTTGGTCTTTTTTGTTTCAGTCACCTCTATTATGTGGAACTGGTACTTATCTAATTCCTCAGCTAGCTGCATTTCTTTACCATTCAGGCTTCTTACATTGATAGTACCGATTTTTAACTCTGGTGATGTTGAGTTGGGGTTTATTTTCAGATTTGTTCCAGTAGCTGACTTTTCGCTGTTCGCCCTGGTTCCCTGCCGAAAACAACGGGAGCCTTGTTTAACCGGGCGACGTCCCAGCTGGCATGAAATTTTGTCATGTTGTACCATCATTCTATATTTTGGTTTAACCAATAAGAATACAATTCGGTCGGCTAAATCCCAAATTTTCAGATCATCCTCGTCCGTTCAGTATCCAAGTAGATACCCAACAGGGTGCACAACGAGAAGGTGAGGATTGGACATTAGGTCAGAAGCCCTGGTCGGTTCTCTGCATTCCTTTAAAGGCTATATGGAGTGCTGCTCTCAGTTATACAGCTTTGACCCTTAAGCACCCCTTAAGCATCAAGTAGAGTAATGTGGACAAATATGAGAATGGGGAACTGGACAATGAGACTTATTTGTGCCTATGGTCCCACAGAAGGTTCTACTAAGGTAGAAGTGGAGGAATTTCTTGATGCGTAAGAAAAAGCAACTGACACAATGAAAAATGAAAAGTTGGTCCTTGTTGGGGATTTAAATAGCAGAGTAGGAAATGATTGTGAGACATACAAAAATATTTTGGGAATATTTGGAGAAAAGAGCAAAGCTAATAATAATGGCAAATATCTGTTGGATTTCTGCTCAGGACATGGACTGGTTATTACTAACACCATGTTCCGACATAAAAATGTGCACAAATTTACATGGAGAGAAGAGGCTAGGAATAAGAAAAGTCTCAATGACTATGTTATTGTTGATAGTGATGTTTTCTCCCTGGTGCAGGACACCAAAGTGTACAGAGGATTTGAAATCGGAAGTGATCACTATTTAGTTTTGAGCAGGATAAAATTGAATTTCACATTGAAAAGAATAACATGTAAGAAAGTTTTAAAGCGAATAAAAGTTAAGCAGCTCTCAGATGTGAACTAGACTAAAATACACAAAGATTATTGAAGAAAAAATGAAAGAGTTTGAGAAAAGGAACCAAACCTTGGAGATTCAGTGGCAAGCCTTCAAGAAAACACTGATTGATTAAGCCAGAGAGGCATGTGGTGAGGTTGTTTGCAAGGATAGAAAAATCAGAACTCCCTGGTGGACACAGGAAGTTAAAGAGGCACTGAAGGAAAAGAAGAAAGCATATCAAAAGTTCCTGTCAAATAAAGTTAATGTCTCTATATTCTCTAAGAGCTTGTGCTCTTAGAGAATATAGAGACAAATGCAATAATGCTAAACACTGTGTAAAACTAGCTAAACAAAAGTCATGGGTGGACTTTGTCAAGAATATAGAAAATAAATATCAAGAAGGTGGCAAAATATTTTGGAGGTTGTTGAAGAAGCTTAGGAATGGAGGAAAGATGCTGTAAACGGAGTTAGAGATGATACAGGTGACATGAAAACTGGAATAAAAGATATCCTTGAAGTATGGAGTAATTACTTTGAAAAACTGCTAAATGAAGCAAGTAGTGATGGCAGCACAGTGGTAAAAAACACTGACCAGGCATGTAGGCAGGAATACATATCCATAGTTGAAGTAGAAAAAGCCATCAAAGGCTTGAAATGTGGAAAGACAGCAGGAGTAGATGATATTCGACCAGAAATGCTGAAGTATGGTGGTATAAGAGTCTTATAGTGGCTGCACTGCATAGTTCAGAAAACCTGGACAGAGGGACGAATTCCTGATGATTGGAGTAGAGCTCTCATAGTACCCATATATAAAAAGGGAAATAAAACTGAATGTGAGAATTACAGAGCTATTTCCCTACTGAGTGTTCCTGGCAAAATCTATGCAAGTATACTTGAGAAACGGTTGAGAAGAATTGTGGAAGAAAAGCTGGGTGAAAAACAAGCTGGATGCAGGTAAAATAGAGGCTGTCAGGATCAGATCTTCACTTTACGACAAATAGTGGAGAAATCATTGGAATATAACAAAGATCTGTATTTAAGGTTTGTCGATTTGGAAAAGGCATATGACAAGGTGCCAAGAGAGAAGCTATTCAATACGCTGCAGTTATATGGTGTCAATGGGGCATCATATCAAGCAATACTTAGTCTTTATTTGAGTTATAAGTCAGCAGTTAGAATTGAAGTAAGTACAGGAAGATGGTTTAATGTTAAATCTGGTGTGAGACAAGGATGTACATTATCCCCCTTTGTTATTCATTATCTATATGGATCACATTATGAAGGAAAGTGGTATTAAACATGATATCAAAATTAGAGATGTTAATGTCAGCTCTTTGCTTTATGCAGTTGATGTTATACTTCTAAATAAATCCGCTACAAGTCTGCAAGATTCTCTGACTAAATTGAATAGCTGTTGTAATAGATATGGTATGAAGGTCAGCAATAAAAAGACAAAGATGATGAAAATAGGCAGAATCATTGAAAATGTCAACTGTGCTGTGAATGGAGAACCTGTGGAACAAGTAAAACATTTCAGCTACTTAGGCACGATTTTTACTGAAGATGGTAAATTAAATATGGAAATAGACAACAGAATCAACAAAGCTGGTATGGTGGGAAGTCAATTGAATAAATTCATATGGAATAAGAGAGAAATTAGTCGGAACACTAAATTAGCTGTATACAAGACAGTGTTCAAACCAGTTTTAACTTATGGATCTGAGAGCTGGGTCAGAAGTAAAACACTTGACCAAAGACGACTAGAGACCGCAGATATGAGAGTCCTGAGAAAAATTAGAGGCGTGAACAGATGGCATCAATGGCAATATCATATTAAAAATGAGGATATTAGGAAAGACCTTGACATTGTCTGCATCCAGTAATGCGTTAGCAGAGCTAACCTCAGGTGGTATGGTCATTTAAACAGAATGGTAGAGGAAAGATTAGCAAAACAAACGTTCTCTGCCAGATTGGCAGGAAAACGACCCAGAGGAAGACCAAGATATAGGTGGATTGATATGGTACAAAGTGCCTTAGACGATAGAAATATAAGATCTGATAATGTTGGTGTCTTGACAAGTAACAGACTGATTTGGAGGAAAATTGTAGATAGGAAGTTAATAATGATATAATTTTTTCATGTAGTACTATCATATCCTGTACACCCCTTGTGGGTACATGGCAGGAATTTGATGATAATGATGATGACTTACAACTCGAAATAAAGAGTAAGTATTGCTTGATACAATGCCTCATTGACACCATACAACTGTAGCATTCTGAATAGCTTTTCTCTTGACACCTTGTCATATGCATTTTCCAGATCTATAAAACTTAAATACATATCTTTGTTATATTCCCATGATTTCACTTTATTTGTCATAAAGTGAAAATGTGATTCTGACAGCCTCTATTTCATCTGAATCCACCTTGTTCTTCACTGAGCTTCTCTTCCACAATCCTTCTCAACCGTTTTTCAAGTATATTTGCATAAATCTTACCAGGAACACTCAGTAGAGAAATGTAATTCTCAAATTCAGTTTTATTTCCCTTTTTATATATGGGTACTATGAGAGCTCTACTCCAATCATCTGGAATTCGTCCCTCTGTCCAGGCCTTAAGAAATATGCAGCGCGGCCACTGCAAGACTTTATACCTCCATACTTGAGCATTTCTGGTTGAATATCATCTACTCCAGGTGCCAGATTCAGGCTTTTAATGGTTTTTTCTACTTCAAATATGGATATATATTTCTGATTACATGCCTATTGAGTATTTTTTTACCACTGTGCTATCATTGCTTGTTTCATTTAGCAATTTTTCGAAGTAATTACTCCATACTTCAAGGATATCTTTTTCTCCTGTTTTCATGTGACCTTTATCACTCTAATTTCTTTTACAGTACTTTGCTCTATTTCTGTGCTTCTTCAGCCACTTCAGAATATCTTTCCACCTTCCTGATATTTATTTTCTATGTTTGTACCAAAGTCTTCTCATGAGTTTTGTTTAGCTAGTTTTACACAGTGTTTTGGTTTCTTACATTTGTTTCTATATTCTCTAAGAGCACAAGCTGACTTATTCGCCAGGAACGTTTTATATGCTTTCTTCTGTTCCTTCACTGCCTCTTTAACTTTCTGTGTTGACCAGGGAGTTCTCATTTTCCTATCCTCGCAGACAACCTCACCACATGCTTCTCTGGTTGATTAGTCAATGTTTTTTTTTTCAGGGCTTGCCACTGAATCTTCAAGGTTTAGTTCCTGTTATCAAACTCTTTCATTTTTTCTTGAATGTTTGTGTATTTTAGTCTACAGTTCACATCTGAGTGCTGCTCAACATTTATTCGCTTTAAAACTTTCTTAAAAGTTCTTTTTTTCAATATGAAATTCAATTTTATCCAGCTCAAGACTAAATGGTGATCACTTCCAATTTCAAATCCTCTGTACACTCTGGTGTCCTGCACCAGGGAGAAAACATCACTATCAACAATAACATAGTCAATGAGACTTTTCTTATTCCTAGCCTCATCTCTCCATGTGAATTTGTTCACATTTTTATGTTGGAACATTGTGTTAGTAATAACCAGTCCATGTCCTGAGCAGAAATCCAACAGGTATTTATCATTATTATTAGATTTGCTTTTTCCTGGAAAATTTCCCAAAATATTTCTATATGCCTGATAATCATTTCCTACTTTGCTATTTAGATCCCCAACAAGGACCAATTTTTCCTTTTTCATTGTGTCAGTTGCTTTCTCTAAAGCCTGAAAAAATTCTTCCATTTCTATCTTAGCAGAACCTTCTGTGGTACCATAGGCACAAATAAGTCTCATTGTCCAGTTACCCTTTCTCATATTTGCCCACATCACTCTACTAGAAATTGCCTGCAATTCAAGAAGATTAGCCTCGTATTTAGTGTTGATTACAAATGGCTACTCCTTCTTTTCCTTGATTGTCATTGCCTGAATATAACATTTTGTATTTATTGCTCAGAAAGATCACACCAGATTTTGTCTTTTTTGTTTCAGTCACCCCTATTATGTCGATCTGGTACTTATCCAATTCCTCAACTAGCTCCATTTCTTTGCCATTCTGGCTTCTTATGTTGATAGTACTGATCTTGAACTCCGATAATGTTGAGTTGGGATGTGTTTCACTATTCACCGTTTCCCTGGCGATAACAACAGCAGCCTTGTTTAACCGGACGATGCCCCAGCTGGCATGAAATTCTGCCATGTTGTATTATCATTTTATATTGTGGTTATGTCAATAAGTATACAATTTGGTCAGCTAAATCCCAAATTGTCAGCCCATCCTCATTTGTTCAGTATCCAGGTAGATACCTAATAGTGTGCACCACAAGAAGGTGAGGATTGTACACTAATGGCTGGTTGGTTCTCTGCATTCCTTCAGTTATATAGCTTTGACCCTTAAGCACTCCAAGGCCAAGGAAACTGAAGACCTAGAAATAAACTTGAGAGGTGTACCAAAAAAATAAAAGAAATTATTATAATTACAGAAACTGCTTGATCAAGAATATAGAATAAAATGTTATTTAAAACTAAAGAAATTAAGAAAAGATCGGTAAAATACATTTCAAGTTTTTTTTTTTTTTTACAGAGATGAAGATAGAAAAATAATACCAGAATTTAATTTGAAATGCTAGGTCAAGATGATATTTCTTTTTCTTAATTTTTTTTTAAACATAGATCTTATCCCCCCCCCCGACACACAAAATTTTTGCTGCAAAACCTCCAGCACATTATTGCTGTGCATGGGTGAGAAGCAACCTGCTGATAAGTTTCTTTGAATAACTGGAGGTTCTAGTTTTTAAGGGAAAACTGTGTAGATGACTTTTCAAGAGTACAGATATAGAAGTTATGAAAGAGAAGGACGAGAAGTTAGTTTGGTATGCTAGATAGTGAATGGTTGATCAGAAGCTGCTTGTCTGTTTTATTGGTATGAGGAAAAGTGGATTCAGGGTATCAAGCCACTTTGGTGATACTGTACCCATAAAAATACCTGTAGAAGAACCACAAGGGAGAAACAGTATGTCTATTAGACAGTGAAGTAATTCCGTAAGAGAAGGATCAGAATTACTCTCTTCTGGACAGCAAGCATTTTTAGAGACTTTTTTGGTGATATGTGAGAACAATATTCTAAGGTAGGGTAGCAGATTTAAGATTTATAATCGATAGAGTATTAGTGGCTGTACAGGTACTTTTTTTTTTTAATTTATTTATATTTTTTTATCAGGAGATTATGGATGTGATGTTATGGATGCTAGGAGAAGCATGGCCTTTCTTGCATGAAATAAGACAAGACTGTGTTTTGTGACACTGAAATTGCCTCTAACCCCATGAACTCTAGCAAATAAATCAGTGTTGGGATATATGGGCACAGTAAGGTTTGTCAAATGAAAAGGATAAATGGAACATACTGTTGCCAGCAGAACTGTGTACAGCATTTGAGGTTAACAACATGTCATTTATGAACAAGAGAAAGAGCATGGGTGAAAGTACAGAGACATTGGGTATCATGCAGGGTGAATCTGAAGAAATAAAGATATATAATGGATATTACCTTTATTGCACATCATCCACCCTGATATGTAGTAAACAATCAGAGAAGAAATTGGCAGTCCAGTTGCAAAGAGTGGATGGTAGACTACAGTAATTTTCTAAGTAGATGTTTGGAGCAGTTCTGAAAAAAAGACTTAGAGCTAGAGTGACAATACATGGGTTTTATTAACCCAATCAACGGCTTGGGTTCACAGATGGGTAATAGTGGGAACGAGATCTGTTGTGGTTGGTATCCTCACTTTTGTGGCTATATCGTAACAGATTCTCCAGAAACATCCCCATGCATGTTGCCATGTGCTCTTCTGAAAATTGTTGGGGCACCCACTGGGAACACATCTTTTGAAAGCCAAGGACATCCTGAACAATTTTGCACACAGTGGACTTACTTAAGTTCACCACTTGTGCAATTTCACAGTTTCACTCGAAACTTGGTCTTCAAGAATGATGCCCTTAATGTGCGAAATGTTGTCTTGTTCGATAAAGGTCTGGCCGCCCAATATCAATCTTCAATGTCACCACAGCCTGCTTTAAATTCATCACATCAAAAAAACACCTGCTTCTTTGATATCATATTTTTGCCATACACAGCAACCAGTTCACAGTGAATGTCACTTGAAGCTTTTGCTTACAAAAAATTAACAACTGCACAGATACCTGTTTTGGTCCACACTCGCATGGTAGCTGCCATCTTGCAACTGGAATTAGCTGTGAGGTGACAGTAGCATCACACAGCAATGGTCTTTTTGAAAGTTATTAACAGGCCTATCTGTCCACCGTGTTTTATCTCATCCTCTTTAATTGTTACCAAAAAAAAAAAAAGTGTTATCTTACTTTTTTGGAAACCCCTCATCGATTTCTTTGCACATCAAAATTTGTTATCATGCTCTTTACTACCACACTGGGCACAGGTGGCAGAGCCACGACAGACAGTTTGGGAATGTTCATATTTCTGACATTTAAAGCATCTTAATGGGATTAGGGATGATGTACACTCTAACAGGACAGGTGAGATACCCTGCTTTTTACAGATGTTGGAGGCTTAGATATTTCAAAAGTAAGGATGATGTTTACGGTCAGAAATGGGTGACCAATCCTTACTTTTGAAATATCTAAGCCTCACACAGTAACGTCCCAATCTTTAAGCTCTGAACATATCTTCTCATCAGGAACATTAAGGAGATCCCATTCTGATATTACTCCTCTAAAAGAAGTGAGTGTTTTATGAAGTGTTACTGTCTCTGGTATTGCATCCATTGATGTTGCTCTCAACTGTTTTGGGAGATCAAATCAGTCCTAAATGCTTTAGAATAAAGAAGGCTGACATTTTCCTTATTGGCTTTTCATCCGTTGTGTGGATGATCAAAAACACTGGTAGATTTATTCAAGTATCTTCTGTTTCTTGCTTCTTCTGCTATTAAATGATGTATGTATGTATGTATGGTATTCTCTAATTTCAGATATGTACAAATATATTACATAGTGAAAGCTAATTAAGTTTGATTAACTATCTGTAATGATGGGAACTTACCATACACTGCTGAATCTGCTTTGGATCAAATTTAAAAGCATCTATTATTCCTTTTCTATTTCCTGTGAAAACCTACAAACACCAAATTATGAATACATGTTCAAATTTGCATATGTAATAATGTGAATAAAAAATAAGTTATATATTAAGATATTACACCACATATACTGACATAATTCTGGTACATCATTCATACACCCTCATAATTTAAGCTGACAATTTATAGACATTATTAGTGGCTTGTGGCAGCAAAAGCCATATTAAAAATATATTAACATGAAATTTCCTTTTATACTATATTTTTAAAATTCTCATAATTTTCAATGTGATCTTGGCCAATTACTTGTTAACACTACTAACTTTAAAATATTTATCAGCTTATCATTAACTCATGGGCAAGGCAAGCAAACTAAACCATTATGGTAACAAGATGTTTGTCTTGTAGTAAACTTCTCTCTGAAATTAATAGCTTGACAGTTACCACACAATTCATTCACAGGACATTCATTAAGTAAAATTACCATTTTCATCTACCAAAACAAAAACTGTCTCCAGTACAGGCAACACATGCAGGTGTTGCCTGTACTGGAGACAGTTACATTATGATATATTCCTCAAATTTTATGTGGATAGCTTTTTGAACACATTTGAGCATGACTCATAACAAGAAGTGTGTATGTGTGCGTATACTTTACTATGAAATTATTATAGAATAAGATAGTTTTCTGTTGCCTTTCTTGTACAACGGTATTCTCTGTCTGCAGATTTGTGTGCTCTTGGGGCCAGTTTTTAGGGATGAAAAACCCAAGTGTCAGAAATAAAAAAAAAGCCTTCACCTCCATATGATAGTGACTAACTCACTTTTGTTTTGTTTGAACTGATTGATTCAGTTAGGAAGGCATGTGGTGAAGCTGTTTGCAAGGATAGAAAAATAAAAAAACTGTAGTGGACACAAGAAGTTAAAGATGCAGTCCTAGAAAAGAAGAAAAGCATACCAAATGTTCCTAGCAAATAAACTGACAGATGCCCTAAAAGACAAATGTAACAGAGCTAAACTATGTGTGAAAGTGGATAAACAAGTCATGGAAAGACCTTGGTAAGAATGTAGAAAATAAATATCAAGAAGGTGGCAAAATGGTACTGAAAAAAAGCTTAGAAATAAAGGAAAGATTACTGTAAAAGGAATAAAAGATTAAAGATGATATGAAAAGTGAAGATAAGGATAGTCTAGATGTCTGGAGTAATTACTTTGAAAGAATGTTAAATGAAATGAGCAGTAACAGAACAATAGAATAAAATATTCAAGACGAATGTAAACATGACTACATATCAATACTTGAGGCAGAAAAAGCAGCTGATGCAAGTGATATAACCAAAAACGCTCAAATATAAAGGTATAAAAGTTTTGCAGTGGTTACACTGCATAATTCAGAGGGCCTGGTCAGAAGGTTAAATTCCAGATGACTGGAGTAGAGCTCTCATAATTCCCCTTCTATAAAGAGGGGAAATAAGCTGAAGGCGAGAATCACAGAGGAATTTCTCTACTGAGTGTTCCAAGTAAAATTTCTGCAAGCATACTTGAAAAGAGATTGAAAAAAATAAAAAATGTGGAAGAAAAACTTGGAAAAGAACCAGCTGGGTTCAGATGAAATGATTGCCAAGATGAGATTTTCACTTTACAACAAACAGTTGAGAAATCATGGGAATATAACAAGAATCTATATTTATGTTTTGCAGATCAGGAAAAGGCATATGACAGAGTGCCCAGAAAAAAGCTTTTCAAAACACTACAATTATATGGAGTAAATGGAACATCATACAGAGCAACATGTAGTCTATATTTAAATTGAAATTCATCAGTTAGAATTGAAAGAAATAAAGGAAGATGGTTTGATATAAAATCAGGTGTAAGACAACAATACACATTATCTCCACTCTTATTCATCATCCATATGGATTGCATTATGAAAGAAAGTAACATCAAACCTGGCATTAGATTCAGATATATCAAACTTAGCTCTTTGCTTTATGATGACGTACTCCTAAACACATCCAATGTAACTAAATTAAATAATAGCTGTAACAAATTTGGCATGAAAATCAACATCAAAAAAGAGAAAACTATGAAAATAGGCAGTAATATAGAAAACTCCAACTATTCTCAATGGCGAACCTGTAGAACAAGTAAAATATTTCAGCTATTAATGCTCCGTTTTAGTGAAGATGGCAAATTGAATTTGGAAACAGACAACAGTATAAGCAAAGCTGATATGGTGGGGAGACAGTTGAATACATTTATATGGAATAAGAGAGAAATGGGCCAAAACATCAAACTAGCAGTATATAAGATAGTGCTTATCTTATGTACTGATCAATGATTAGAGACCATTGATCAGTGGTCTCTAATCATTGATCACATGCTTCGATCAATGATTAGAGACCACAGATATGAGAGTTCTAAGAAAAATTAAGAGAGTGAAAAGGTGGCAAGCTTTTCATTTCAGAGAGAAGTTTACTACAAGATAAACATCTTGTTACCATAATGGTTTAGTTTGCTTGCCTGATCAATGATTAGAGACCAGATATGAGAGTTCTAAAAAAAATCATGAGAGTGAAAAGATGGCATCAATGACAGAATCATATTAACAATGAAGATATTACAAAGGAACCTGATATTGTTAACATTCAATATGCAATATGGAATGTGTAATCAAGGCTAATCTAAGGTGATATGGTCACTTTAACAGAATGGGAGAGAAAAGGTTAGCAGAACAAGTGTTTGATGTCAAGACTAGGAAAAATGACTCAGAAGAAGATTAAGATCTGGGGGGACTGATTCAGTCAGAAGTGCCATAGAAGACTAAAATGTTAAAATGCTAGATGTGACAATATTGGAGTGCTAACAAGGAGGAAAATTGCTGATGGGAGATTATTAATAATGTAAGCTTAATCATATCAGGAAATTGATAATGATGATGAAAAAATAGAAGTGCACATTCTATTAGTGTCATTAAATTCCTGATATACACCCTCAAGAGATGTACAGGCTACTAAGACAGCACTACATGATTAACTTGACATTACTATTAATCTCCTATTGACAATTTTCCTCCAATTTATTTCCTCCACGTTATTTGTCAGGACTGTGCTGTTAGATTTCTGTCATCTAGTACACTTTTAGCTGCATTCAACCATCTAGAGCTTAGTCTTCTTTGGGGGATTTTTCCTGTCACCCTGCACAAACAACTATTTTAAAGTTGATTGTGCAGGGTGATTAATTAGAATGAACAAATGCCATTAATGCCATCTGTTCATTCTAATCTTTCTCAAAACTCTCATATTTGTGGTCTCTTTGAATAAATGTTTTATTTGTAATCCAGCTCTCAAATCCATAAGTTAAAATTGGTTTGAACAGTCTTGCATACAGCTTAGTGTTTTGACTAATTTCTCTCTTATTCCATATAAATTTATTCAGTTGACTTCACCTTACCAGCTTTGCTTATTATATTGTTTATTTCCAAATTTAATTTGCCATTTTCACTGAAAATTGTGCAAAATAGATGAATGTTTTACTTGTTGTTGGTTCTCCATATAAAGTGCAGTTGATGTTTTCAATGTTTCTGCCTATTTTCATTGTCCTTTTGCTGATTTTTCATACCAAATTTATTACAGCAGTTATTTAATTTAGTCAGGGAATCCTGGAAACTTGTACTGGATTTATTTAGTAGTATAACATTATCCATAAAGGGCTGAGATTAACATTTCCAATTTTAATATTAAGTTTAACCTCCCTACCGGCGAGGTGGATGAAATAGTTAGACCAAATTGCATTTCTTATCCGTGTTATTATTCAATGGGTGTTACAGAATCAAATCCATTCTATAGATTTGTATCCATTCATATCTATAGACGTCATGGCCGTTTGGAGGGTTAATGCCACTTTCCTTCATAATGTGATCAATAACAGATGATGAATAAAAGTCAAGTTAATGTGCACACTTGTCTCAGAAGTGATATAACATCAAACCATCTTATAAGTCAGCAATTATAGGTATTTCTATAATTGCTGACTTATAACTCAAATACAGATGATGCCTGATATAATGTACCATTTATACTATATAACTAACATTTTGAACAGCCATTCTTTTTAGAACAGTTTTTTCTTGGCACATTGACATATGCCTTGTCGAGATCTGCAAAATCTTAAATACAGATCCCTGTTATATTCCCATGATTTCTCAACTATTTGTCTTAAAACGAAAATCTAATCCTGACAACCCACTTTTCTGCCTGACCCAGACTGTTTTTCTTCAAGCTTCTCTTCCATAATTTTACTCAGTTGTTTCTCAAGTATACTTACAAAAATCTTAACAGGAATACTAAATTGGGGAATTCCTCTGTAATTCTCACATCCAGTTTTATTTGCCTTCTTTTTATAGATTAATAACATGAGGACTTTAGTCCAATCATCTGGAATTCGACCTTACAGTTAGGCTATCTGAAATATCCGCAAAATCTTTCAATTTAGTCACGTTAAACCTTCAACACCTCCTTCCATATTTGTGCATCTCTGGTCGAATATCATCTACTTCAGCTGTCTATCCACATTTCAGTTTTAATGGCTTTTTTCTATCTCAAATACTGAGATAGAAAAAAGATAGATATACTTCTGATTGCATTTCTACTGAATGTTTTCTACCATCATGCTGCTACTGCTTCTTTTATTTAGCAATTTTTAAAAGTAATTACTCTAGTCATTCTAGAATATCTTAATCTTCAGTTATCATCTCACCTTTATGACATACCTTTTACAGTACTCTTTTCTCCATTTCTAAGCTTTTTAAATCTCCAGAATTTTGACACCTTCCTGATATTTGTTTTCTATATTTTTACCCAAGTCTTCCAATGAAGTTTCCTTAGCTAGTTTTATACACTGATTTGCATTCTTACATTTTCTCTATATTCTCTCAGAGACCAAGCTGTATTACTTGCCATTTTAGTTTCCTGAGTCTGTCATGGAGCTCTGATTTTTCTATCCTTGCATACAACCTCACAACATGTCTGTCTGTCTGAATCAATCAATATTTTCTTTGGGGATCTGACAGTGAACCTTTAAGGTGTGGTTCTTGTTTTCAAATTCTTTCACTGTTTCTTGAATGACTTGTGAGTCCAGTTTGCTTCTAAAAGCTGCTCCTTTTAGCTCGATATTCAACTTTATCCTGCACTAACTACATAGTGATCACTTCTGAACTACTTGTTAGATTTCTGTTCATGATAATGGAGGGAAGTTCAGGCTGTTAGTCCTTTCCTCCTATTAATTATAGTATTTATTTTTTGATTAATTTCATTTAGGTCTTCTTCTTTCTCTCTGATTTAATTATTTGAAGGTTTTCTTTTAATAATTTCATATCTGCTTTTTTCTAGCTTTAAATTTTCAAAGTTTAATTGCATTGAACTTATGTTTATAATTTTAAATCTCAGCAATCTGTGATCACTTCCTGTATTTAATACTGTTACATTATTTAAAATATTCCATCTTGTATTTGTTATTATAGAAGCTATTTCCTGTCTATTTTTATTTAAAAAAAGTTTATAATAAAAAGTCTGTTCTCTTCAGTAACTTTCATTTTTTTTTCTCTCTCTCTCTCATTCATTTGCCCCAATTCATACTTTCTCAATGAATTTTGATTATGGTTTTTTGTTTTTTTAATTTTGCATTTAAGTTGCCTATCCTATGATGATTATATAAAATTCTTTACTGTAATTTAAAGTTTCTTCTACTCTGATATATAAAATTATTCAACTTCATTTGGGTGATCTGAAGTTGGGACATAAACTTGTAAAATTTTAATTTGATATCTTTGGTTTATAGGTATTCCTATTTCTGCTATTCTGATTGATATTTCTTTAGATTACATTATCTATTAATATTTTATATATTAGAAACTTATGCCACCAAATGAGTCATCACAATCGGAATGGTATAATAACTGTCCAATCCTGTAGTTTATTTAGATGCTCTCCTCTTTATCGCACTTATAAGAGTCTGATCACATTCCATTTAATTTTTTCTTTCTTTCAAGAGCTCTTCCAAGTGAATTTCATCCTGAAGAGATTATTTTCTTTCTTATTAATGCAGATCGCCTTGAACGGTTTAATCCTGTATCATTATTTTGGTGAGATGGATTTGTCATATTTGGGTAATTACAATGTCAATTATGGCCATGAACTCTACAGCCTTTATGTGATGACATTTGGGATTCCATGTGATTGCAAATCTGGGAAGGGAGGGGGTATTCACCCTAATTTATCCCACATTCATCGGGAGAGATGCGACTTCACCTATCTATAGTTGCCAGGTATAGTAGTATAAACATCATGCCTTGGATGGCTATTCCGGAGGGATACCTTCCTGAAGTGCTTCATCCATAGAACCGATTCATTTACTTAATTCATTTCTCTTTTATGCCACATAAATTTATTCAATTGGCTCCTCACTGTACTAGCTATCATGTAAAGATATTTAGATATCTTTACATGATTCTGTTTACTTTAAAACTGTTTCATTTAAAATTGAAATAAAAGATGTGTAAAAATATCATAATAAAAATATCGTAAAATATTCTGTTTTTAAGATGAATAATGCAGCAGTACTTATAGTTTATAGGAAAGAAGCCATTCACTGTGAGAATGGCTTCTTTTCGAGCTTATGAAGTGCATTGTTAATGCTTTTGTTAACTGCTTAAATAGAAACTGAATATGCTTGGCAGTAAAGTGTATGTTGAAGATACTAGTATGATTGTTAATTTCTTGAGTAACTGCATGCAAAGAAATTTGTTGCTACTGTTTCCTCTTAGAGAACTTCCATTAACTCAAAATACTCCAGGATTGATGAGATATGTTGAGTTTCAAGAACATAATTAGCCAAGTTTTGCTGCACTTAATTTCTGCTGTGTCTATTTGATTCTCTAACTGAATAGATGTCACTATGCTTGCATACTTGAAAACTATATATATAGTTTTCAAGCATGTAAGCATAGTGACAACACCTAGAAAATGAGGGGAAAACATATTTACATTAATTGGCACAGTGCAATAGAACAAAGTTGTAACTGTTAACATATTTAATACCATACAATTTTCTACAATAAACCAAACAAAGTGGAGATGATCAAATTGCCCACCTTCAACACAAATACATGAGCACACCATTCTTCAACAGTTCAACAAACTTAAAAGCACAAGCAAATCACATGAAATATTCTGTTTCTTGCAGTAATGCCCTCCATATTTTTGCTAATATATGCAGTTCATAAACTTGATTTTTCATATACTCCATGCAAAAAGAGTGCGGTTCAGAGACCTTGAAAGATATTCAAAAACACTTCCTCTTTGGCCTGTCCAGTTATAAGGAAATTCACTTTAAGATACAAAAAAGTTATTCAAATTATTCATATTGTTCATGAAACATAAATTTTTAAAATGTATATATGCATAATATAAAACACCATGTATATGATGAATATGTGTGAAAATAGTTAATTGTTTGTCATAAACTAGATTTTATAGCAAACCATCTTACTGTGCATCCAAGTTAGATTTAACTATTGACTTAACCAAGCTACCGACCAAGACATCTATAGATGTGAAGGTTATCATGGATGCAAAGTGCACATTAAGATTGTAATACCATTGATATTACATTGAAATATATGATGGATATGAAGCGTATGAGGATGCGTATTTGATCCATAATGGCTGGTTAGGTGGTTAATATAGAACCATACATTATCTTCCATTTATACCATATAACTGTAGCATTTTGAAAAGCTTTTTTCCTGAATTGTCTTTTTTGTATCTTTTTTGTATCCTGTTTGATATTTGGAAATTGCTTACCAGATTTTTTCATATGTCAAACTTCAACTTTTTTTTTACCAACCATCTGTACAAAATTCTGAAAAACAGCTAACTCATGTTTGCAGACTACATTTATTGTTAAATATTCACCCAGAAGAGGGAAAGAGGCCACAAGATTTAGAGGCAAAACTAGTAGATTAATTTAATTATTTATTTAATTTAAAAAAGTAGCTATTTATGTCCATTAAAAAATACTGGGTATTTTTTAATGGACATATTATTCACTGATCAAAAGTCTCCTGTCAAATATTCTGTCTTTTATTTCTAAACCAACTTTCAAAACTACATCATAAAACTTTGAAAACTGTCTTCTATATCACCAGCTGATACTTTTTTGCTGATTTCTCCTGCTTTCATATAACTTATTCAAATGGCATCCCACCATATAGATTTTATTTATTCCCATATTTTCATTCTATTTCCATTGTTTGTGCCAAGATATTTTGGTAAAATGTGTTAACAGCCTCATATGAGAATGTAATCAATGTTTCATGTTTTCCTGTTCACAGTTTTAATATTTTTATTAGTGATTTCCATGCCAAAGTTGTCAAGTAATTATTAAATTTAGTCAAGAAATCTTTGAATATTTGTGGCATTTATAATGGATCATGACATATTGACTCCTAATGACTTGTACCGAGCAAAATAGCATTATTATTAATCCTGTGCCTTTTTCGAAAATTTTCCTGAATTGCTAGTAGATGTGGAATTCAACTCAGCTTTTTAGTCTCCGATCTCCAGCAAGAACACATTTTGTCATTGTATCAACTGTGGTCCCTACAAGTTAACTATTGTGATTTGCAAAAATTAAGGCAGGCTCAAATATTTAAGCCTTCTATTCAAACATTCTTCTTCTCCTACCTTTACAAGTTAGCAATTTGAATTGATCTTTGAAACTTGGATATATATAAAAATCTTATTTTCAGTGTTCTTTAACAAATGAGCTTTATGATTTATAAAAAGCATTATGTACAATTTTCAAATGAAATAAGAATAATAAAAGGGAAATGCTTACCCATCCCTGATATACAGTCATACACATTAACATTTCCTGCCCAGCTCCATAGTACATTGAATGTAATACCATATCCTAAAGAAAGAAAAACTACACTTCAGCATTCATGGATTAATGCAATTTACAGCAAAAACTAAAATATAATAACTGTTGCATTAATTTTTAATACTCCAAAACAATTTCTTAATATACTTTTTCCAGAGCAGAGATTGAATTTCCAAATATTTATATTTTGCTTTGAATTACTCTTCATTTTTATACTAGCCTAAAACATGAGCACTAGCAAAACCTATAGCACATCAGTGCTTTATGTAGGCAAGTGGTTAAAAAGAAAAAGATGGAACCTATCACATGTTTTCTTTAAAAGTTGGAGGTTGTAGTACTTGAAAAAATATTCATTCCTCTATTTTTTGGAACAGTCTTCTTCAGATTGTTCCAGAACACCAAATATTGACTGGCTGTGGAGTGGAGAATAGAAGCAAGTTTCAGCAGAATGGTATCTGTGAAAATACCTTCAGAAAAGGCACAACACAATAGCAGATAATTATGAGAATATGACTGGAGCATATCTGCAAGAGAGAAACCAAGCATGTTCGGAAAATTGTTTGGTGCACTACCAATTTTGGATTATATAAGGTCAGGAGTTGTACAAGTCACTAGTAGTATCTCGAGTGGAAAAGCATATAAATGTTTCTTGGAGATGGAGGAGAATATGATGTGATGGGTGTGCATCAGGAAAAGCTAGAGATATCAGTCAGCCCAAGAAGGAAATATCTAATCATATTTGGAGATATGGGTATTATCAAAGACAAGGGAAGGTGAAGCTCAATTTTTCTTGTGAGAAAGTAGATATAATTGTGTTATGGTGGTATTGCAGTTAGCAAGGCTTCCCTGAATCCAAAGAATGCAAATCAGTGTTCCAAGCACTGGTAAGAGAAAAACTTGAGGCTTGGAATGTTTGACCACCACAAGATTTATCAGATGAAGAGGAGGAATAACATATACTATCATCATCCACAAGTGCAATTTCAACATGAGCTCAATTATTCTGTACTTTTGCTCATGCTGAAATGACATTCATGGATAATGAGTGTACACTTCATTCCTTTTCTTCATTCTTGTGGTACTCAAACATTCCAAGCAACTCCACATAATGCATGTACACCTTTATTTGCTTTTGTATTATAATGATTATATTTTTACCATGTAAACACAAGAAACAATAATATTTTACTTACAAATATTTCGGCCTTAGTG
This sequence comes from Typopeltis vanoorti, assembly GCF_054136105.1. Taxonomy (NCBI): domain Eukaryota; kingdom Metazoa; phylum Arthropoda; class Arachnida; order Uropygi; family Thelyphonidae; genus Typopeltis; species Typopeltis vanoorti. The sequence goes on from NC_143565.1 coordinate 89,793,163, forward strand.
TAGGAATGGTTGAACAAGTCAGAATGTTAACAATGGATTATTTCAAAAGATATTAGCATCATGTGAACACATGATGCAACTACTAGTGATGACTAAGGAATGAATGAGACTCTTCTGTATTTCTGGTAACAATGTAAAATCCTTTTGATTCAAATCTGGGCAGTTCACTAAAGCTTCTGCACTTTCCTTAAATAAACATTTCTGTTTAAATCAATGTCAATGAAGCAATCTGGTTTGTGAGCAAAAGATTCTATGTTTGGTATCTACACCATACTGTGTCATGCTGGACTTCCAGGTGTATTATAATTAAAGAGTTTCGAATCTTTACATCTCCAAATCTGTTTCAAGAATATTAAAGAAATATAACCTGATGCCAACATCCTTTCCTATTAATAAAAAAGCCAAAACTCTAATTTGGCTACCTTTCTATAAGGCAGCCAAACTACCCTATAGAAACTCTATGGAGACCCAAACTATCCTTCCAAGTATGTACCATATGAATGTAATTTTTATTTAGGACAAACTGGTCATTCTGTGAAAAAATACAAGAGCATCAATCTCACATTGTTTATAATAAACCTGAAAATCTGTCTTGGCACAATATGGTGTGAATGTGAATACTGAATATAGAATCTTTTGGTCAAAAACCAAATTGCTTTGTTGATGTCACTTTAATTACAAATGTTTATTTAAAGAGAGTGCTGAAGCCTTGGTGAACCATCCAAACTTGAATCAAAATAATCATGTCTTTACCAAAAATATGGAAGAGTCTCATTCTTGCATAATTGCTATTTTTTTTTAGGTATCATATTCATACTTTAATTTGGTCTCATCATATGTTCGTGTGGCACTAATATCTTTTGAAGTCATCCACTGTTAGCATTCTACCTTGTTTGACCATCCCTACACTGAAGATGGCTTGTTAGTTTAAAGCGAAAATGTTCGTAAATAAAATACTATTACTGTTTCTTGTGTTTATGTGTTAAAGGTAAATATATCTTTATTTGCTATATATAAGCATTTGCTTTCTGCACCTAATGCCTGCATGCATTATTACTAATGTGTGGGCACCTCCATGGAGTCTGAAGACTCATCATGGGAGACCCAAACTATCCACACAAACTATCATACCTCTCTTTGAATCCATTAACAGACAAAGTACTTACAAATGACTCAGGCAACCCATTCCATTCATTCACCACTCTCCCAGTGAAAAATCTATCCTCATGCCCTTGCTAACCACCTCTTACCCAACTTCCAGAGTCTATCTTCACAGGGAATGTTCCACAGACCACTCACCCCATCTTGGTTATTCACCTCTGAATCCTCTCTACAATTTCCTCATCCCCCATGAAACCAGATCTGAACACAGTAATTCAGATGTGAATGTATCAAGGCCTTAGAAAAGGAATGACAACTTCCTTATCTCTATTTGTTAGTGTGATTACTTGGCTATTGATTTTTCAATAGCCAAGTAATCTTATGAGGTACCTTAGCAATCTTGGCCACAAGTCAGTCCTCTAAACTTTAACTCTCTATCCACAACCCCTAAATCCCTAGCTTCATCTATTTTCTGGAGTACAGTTTCATCCGGTGGTACACATCTTGTAATTTATTAATCCCAAAATGCATAACTTGACATTTCTCAACATTAAACTAACACCCATTATCTTTTGCTCATGCTGACAGCCTATTTAAATCATCCTGTAAAACTCTCCACATAGCCTTGATTTACTATTGCCCTACCCAATTTTGCATCATCAACAAACAACTGATATATTATTTTAGGTTATTTTCTATATCATTTATGTACACATTTAATTTAATGCAAAATTAGGTAGTGAACCTTGTGGCATACTAGCTTTCGCATGGATGCTGCTCCTCCATATACCACTTTCTGATGTTTGTCCAGCAGCCACTTTCTTATCCATATAACCAGTGTCATATTCATCCCCATTTGTACTAATTTGCTTAACAGAGCTCCATGTGATATTTAGTCAAATACCTTTGCAAAATCCAGCAGAGTCATCATGTGGGCATTTCCTTTATCTAACTCAGCTGTCACTATTATTAAAAGTCGGTAATAATAAAGCCAAATTGCTGCTCAGAGTATCATATTCTTATTCACCCATTCTGAAATTATCTTTTTGATCAATTTTTCCACCACTCCTGAGATATTGATTGGTCTATTATTTGCTACTGCACTCTTAGAAACTCACTTATGCAAGGGAATTATTTTGTCATTGTTCCAGTCCTTTCGAACTCTACCAAGGCTGAGACTTAAAGAACCTGATCAGAGGTATTGACAGTTCCCTTTGTAAAATCTTATTTACAATTGTTTTATTTATTCAAACTTATTGTCAAAATTTTACTTTACTTTAACTTTATACTTTAACCTTACTTTAACTCAAACAGTCATAACTCCGAGCTCTTAATACGTTGCTTGATTTAATATCTTAAATTTCAATCCTCTCTTTCCCTTTTGTCTCAAGGCTGCAAATATTATTGTTCACGTGTGCAAAAACTTTCAGATCTAAGAAATTGCCTCTGGCTGGAGCCAATCTCTTTGTCTGAACAACTGGCGTTTTTCTAAATTGAATTTTGGAAATTTATTTGATTTCTAGCTGTGCCACCAAAATTCGTGGACAGGTAAATATCCTTCCTAAGAAAAACACTCAGTAAAACACGGAACCTTTCTCTCTTACTTAATACTAAATCTAGCAACGTAAAACTCCTATACTATAGTTGTGGCTATTCAACTATAGAACACACAGATTGGAATTTTATGAGCAGTGCATTGGTATGCAAGGATCAAGCAAATTATTTAAACAAGAAAACAATTTATTCATCATCAAAGAAAGTACAAAATGGTTAATGCCAAAATTACAAGCTAATTCTCCAGCTCTATACTTCAATATCGACTCATGAATACAAATACAATGAAACCTCTTAGGTAAACAATCCTTGTAAAATAACGTGTCAATGATATTTCTTTAGTTAACACATAATCACACACAGAGAAAAGGCAGGCTTAGCTAATACCAACAATATTAAGCACGTATCATTTCACCTTAAAGTATGCTAAGTTTTCTCTCATACAACTGAACAAGATAATTCTAAGACTAGCTTAATGCCTATAGTCCTCAATTATTATTACAAAGAAAACTTCAGACAAATCACTGTCACAATTCTGTCTTTAGTAAAAACAACATAAATAACCTTACTTTGAAATGGTAGTCTAGTCCTCTCTCATTGATTCTTGAATTCTCTTTCCTCTGATACTTTCCGATCTTAGCTATGCACATGGGAGCTTTTTCCGGGATTTGTGAGATCTCTTCTTACTATTACGAACTTCAGGAACTTGGCAGCATGAAAATACAGTAACTACTTTCTTCAAACACAACTCAAATTATAATAAATTTAGTTTAATCCTTTCTCTAAGTGTGCGCAAACAAAGTTTGCACCTGAAAGTATCTTCAGGAGTGGGGTTCAGGCTCAAACTTTGTTTGCTCACGCTTGGATAAAGGATTAAACTAAATTTATTATAGTCTAACCAAGTGAAAAATAAATTTTCAACATACAACTCAGATTAGTTGTCTGTCACTTCTGGCATCCATCGGCTGGAATGCAGGACTCCGACCTTGAATCGGGACAGCTTTCCCGAACCTGGACTCAAAACAGAACGAAGACGAACTTATTCTGCCACACACATTGAATCTGCCTCTCCTTCTGTGTGGCCTTCCACCTGAAGACGATTAGCAAAACTCCGCTGCAACTGTGTAACCTCTGACCTCCTTTGCAACCCTTGTAACTTACATCAGAACTGCGTAACTTGCCTCACCATAACCTTCTTGTGACTACGTCGCCAATTTTCCCTTTTTTTTTCTCCGTAGCAACCCCTTTTTATCCGGCTCTTTTGACCTTGGGTTCTGCTACGTTTTAATCCCTTGGGTATTTTGTGGGTCTGTACCCGCCACCTTTTTCCGTCATTGCATTAAGGCGGGAAGCCCCTGTACATATTTAACCTTCATGATTGTAATAGCCCTAGGTCATAAGTTAATAAGATAATCTGTCTGGAAATATCTTTCTTTTGACACAAATTATTTCACATTTAATGTTCTTTGTTCTTCTACAAAATTTTTACAGTTACACTAACAATTTTCACAAAAATTTATTTCTATATTACTAAACATAACAAATTTTGCTGATTAATCACAAGAATGTTGAATAGAATTTCGTTTTCCAATAAAATCGGTATATAAGGTATTTTTGTATAAAAATTCTTCTATACACGATTTTACACCTTGCACATTCCTGCAAAACGTGCTAATATCCATCTAATTCCACAGCTGTATTTACATAGAGATTCTGCAATATCTAAGAACCTCCAATTCATCTACCTCCGCTCCCATATAACTCTTTCTCACATATGTCACAGCATTAACTTCACTTGGATGATATACCCTTTCAAAGTGGTCACTAACCAACTTAAATATTTTATCAGTTTCTGTCACCTCATGACCATCAGCATTCATAAAGGCTATTCTTCCATAGTCATTATTCCTCTTCCTCCTACATACTGAAAGAAATCTGGGATTTCCTTTGGCCTGCTCAGCTAGTTTCTTCTCTTGATTTTTCCTTTCCTACTATACTGGTCACCTTTCTCCTTATAAACCCTCCATTGCATTTTCTTTTTCTGCAGCTGTGCTTAATGATAGTACTCATCCATCTCACTCCTACCTGAATAACCCTCCTTACCATAGGTATAAAATGTAATATAGATTACTCTAGATGCCCCTAAGTATCTCTCATGCACTGCTAACATCCTTATGCTGCAGTGTTTTATGCCATATTACAGATTTAAACTTCCTTCTAAGCTTGTCATAATCACCTGCCTTGTAGTTCCACAAATACCCCCCCCCCCATGACAGAATATTCCTCATTTTTTTTTACAATCTCTGAAGTCAAGACTGCATGGTCCCTTTCCCCAACTGCAGGCAATATAGCCACCTTAGTTACAAAAAAACTTTTGATTCTATGACCAGGTCCAATACTATTGCACCTTGAGTCCCTCCATGACATTCTGCCTCAAGTAATTATTTCACAGTAGGTGTATAATTTCCATTTCCTTCTTGCCACATGATCTCTCTTCTTTCCAATCTATATTCCATAGTTGAAGTTCCTCCATAATAATCACTTGACCTGTACTCACTGTACTAATTTGCTGATGTATGTCTAGGCCTCCTAGAACCCCCTAGCCTATAGAAGTAACCAAATGTACATTTTGTCTTATTGGCTTGATCTCACACCAGACTGCTTCAAATAAACAGTTATCCTCCTGTCTATCTAATATTCTTTTTGGCTGCAATTCATCTGCTATCATCAGCTATAACCATCCCCCAATCCTATCTTCTCTATCTTCCCTGAAAATACTAAACCATTCACATGCTATCCCTGTAACTACATAATCTGCTGTTAGCCAAGTCTCATTAATGTCTATAACTTTTAGCAAGGTTGCACTAACCTATGAGAAAAACTCCTCTCTTGTTCCTGATACTTCTGGCATTAGTATATAGATACTGCAGAATCCCTTTAGTACCCCCCCCCCAATATACTTCCTGAATTGATTATGCTATTCAATATTTTTGTGTGAGAGACTTGGTCAGTGTCACACTAACTTGCCTCATGGGTGCCTTCATACATATTCACCCTAAATGCTTAAATTTTTCTGAATTTGAGCTTCAGCATGCTTGGTAAACAAAACTTTTTCTCTAGACACCTAATACCAAAACCATTTACATGACATCTGTCAGCATTCTTCTTTGATAAAAAGCAAAAATAAAATTTTCATCATCATGTGTATCAAGAATTTAGGCCTAGCATGGCCTGTTCTGGCCTTAGAAGTCATCGTTGAATCGTTTAAGAGGACGTCCTGTTTTTCTTTTTCCTAATGGCTTGTACTTTAAGGCTTGTTTTGGTAATCTTTCTGTTTTCATTCTTTGAACGTGTTCCATTCATTTATGTTTATATTTTTTAAAATTAAAAATAATTAAAAATTATTTAAAATGAAAAATAAAATGTTGCTTTCCCTAAATATAATAACTGTTCAAATTTTCTAAGTATAGAGCCAAGATCATTTGAAATAAATAATAAATGGATTCTTCCACATTTTATAGTAAATGTAGAAAGAAACTTAAAAGTTTCAAAAGTAAGAAAATGTTTCTACGTTTCTTACTTTTGCTTGCTCCCACATTTTCCTATAAACTATAGATCATTGGTTCCCAAAGTGGGCACTACCCTCCCTTGGGGGTGCTGGAATGATACAGGAGGTGGTAGTGGCTTCATGAGCAAAAGCGGGCAGTGAAAGCATAAAGGACAAAAATTAGGTTCTGAAAAAAATTTATGATAAAAATTTTGATGATATAACTGTTGTATAATGTAAGTAAAGGCTATAATAGTTCCTTTATTTAACAAGAAAAGGCACAAAATGCAAGTTACAGCCAATCGGCATGGAAGTACAACAACAGGTCTTAACAAGCAAAGTGTTGGCCGGTGCACACTTTCAAGTGATCAGGATTTTACAAGTCCAGTATGCATCAGCAGGAACATGTGCATGTTATGACTTGTCAACTGTATAATACTATAAATACATGAGACATATAAAATCAGTTTTAGATTGTTTCTGAATTGTGTGACAAGCAGCTAGCAATTTGATGTAGCAAATAAAAATTTTAGTGCATATTCGATATCTAGTCGGTACCTTACTTACACGGATTACACACAAAGCAAATCGTTGTTCCAATAAAACAGCAGGTTTCATGTGAGTATTTTTATACCTTATCCTGAAAAAATAATTAGGTATGTGAGAAACTGCACTGTAGCAATTTTGTAAATTTAACATTTTTTTTTTTTTTTTATAAAAAAAATATATAGATAATATCATGACTGAACCCAAGAAGAAATTCAGACAATATACAAGAGTGGTCTGTAAAGTTCTCGGCCTAACAATGAAAAAAAAAAAAAAAAAAAAAAAAAAATTATCATTTCAAAATTATTTTTCTTTTTCCACATAATTTCCCTTAAGACTATTACAGTTATTGTTTATGTTGAAAAATAAAAATAATTTTGAAATTATAAATTTTTTTTTTTTTCATTGTCAGGCCGAGAACTTTACAGACCACTCTCGTATATTGTCAAATTTCTTCTTGGGTTCAGCCATGATATTATCTATATATTTTTTTAATAAAAAAAAAAAAAAATGTTAAATTTACAAAATTGCTACAATGCAGTTTCTCACATACCTAATTATTTTTTCAGGAAAAGGTATAAAAATACCCATGTGAAACCTGCTGTTTTATTGGAACAACAATTTGCTTTGTGTGTAATCCGTGTAAGTAAGGTACAGACTAGATCTCAAATATGCACTAAAATTTTTATTCGCTACATCAAATTGTTAGCTGCTTGTCACACAATTCAGAAACAATCTAAAACTGATTTTATATGTCTCATGTATTTATAGTATTATACAGTGACAAGTCATAACATGCACATGTTCCTGCTGATGCATACTGGACTTGTAAAATCCCGATCGCTTGAAAGTGTGCACCAGCCAACACTTTGCTTGTTAAGACCTGTTCTCGGACTTCAATGCTGCTTGGCTGTAACTTGCCTTTCCTTGGAAAATAAAGCAACCATTACTGCCTTTACTTACATTATACAACAGTTATATCATCAAAATTTTTAATGATAAATTTTCTTCAGCACCTAATTTTTGTCCTTTATATAAGACTACTGGGGTGGGGCTCCACCACTTGATGCCTACGGTGCCCAACCACCCATGTTCCAGACTGGTAGGCCAGTTCTCCTTGAATTCTGATGACTCAAATTTTGAAGACTCAACACTCAGGGTAGCCCCTGAGTTTCAAATAACTTGACAAAAACGTTAGTCTACATCCGTTTCAAGCCGAAGTCACACCTGTTTCCAATTTCAGCTTATTTTATAGAATAGAGTAGATTACAGTTATTGTTTTACCTTTTCAAGATAATTAATAAACAAAATGCCTTTAGCATCCCAAAACACCGATGCCATGACCTTTCCTGCTGATGGAAATGACTTTGTCTTCTTTGGTGCTGAACAACCAGCTTCTGTCCACTGTTTTGACTGCTGATCCATAGTAATAAATCAACACACAAAATCAGTTTTATTCTTGTTGAAACACTCCAAGCACTGTTCAAAGATTTTCATGCAAGTGCTATAAAGAATGTGGTTTTGATCTGCTGTGAGCAAGCATGGCACCCATCTTGTGCAAAGCTTTTTCATTTGCAATTCTTCATGCAAAATATATCCTGTGTGTTCTTTTGAACTTCCTATAGTCTCAGCAATTTCAGCTAAAATAACAACCATACATATGTATGGTTGTTATTTGCTAAAAATTTGCTAACTGACGCTAAAGGAGAATCGATATTTCATGCATTGGAAGAGTTTTATAAAGAAAAAGAAATCCCTCTGAATAATATCTTGTCAGTTGCTACCCGATGGTGCTTCAGCGATGGTAGGGTACTATTGAGGTTTTATTGCATATTTCAAAGATGGGTGCCAAATGTATTCACTGTACACTATGGGATTCATCATCAACATTTAGTTGCCAAATACCTGAGTTATCGCCTACATTCATTACATTATGTAATTATAGCAGTCAACAAAATCAAAAGTCATTCATTCAATGACAGATTGTTTAGACAACTGTGTATTGAAAATGATGAAGAATTCAATTGCTTGTTGCTCCATAAAGAAGTTCCTTGGCTTTCAAAGGGTGCCTGTTTGAATCAATTTTATAAACTCTTTGACTCAGTGCTACAGTTTTTAGAAAACAGGGATGATTCTTTAAGAGACAAGTTGATTAATTTCAAAAATAATGTACTGTCTGACACAGATACAAGAACCTCAGTTGGCTCGGTGCCAAGAAGAGTCAATTCATGTTGAAGGGGAGAAAGAAATAAGGCAATGCATGAATTGGTCACCAACACGAAAAATCACATGCTTTATACGTAAAATTTTCAAACTGTTATACAAGCAAAATAGTTATCACTTTATAAACTACAATATTCATAAAAGAGAAGTTAATTTTCTGCCGTGTAATACTAAACAACCCATCCCACAATACAGATTATTTGCCCAATTATTGGAATGGATTCTCCTTGTTCTGACGTGCAGAAGTGTCGAAGGGTCTCGCATCTGTGGGTGTGCAGTAGCTTATTTGATCGACTTGTTTAACATATTTAATGAAACAAATCTGCAGCTCCAAGGAGATGAGCTGATTTTAATAAAAACAAAAGCTGTTATTTCTGTGTTTGTGTTCAAAACTTGTCCTGTATAAACAAAACTTAGGATGAGGAGAATTCAGCCAATTTTCAAATCTATCAACAGTGGAAAAATGTGATGAAGATGTGCTCAGCTATTGTCAGGCACTTGGAGGCTCCATTATGATTTCAACCAATGATTTAGAGATATTCTTGAAATGAAAATACTCAATTAAGTTTGGGACCCATTTTCAAGTGCAAATGGGTCCCAAATAAGGCAATGCACGAGTCACCAACACGAAAAATCACATGCTTTATACGTAAAATTTTCAAACTGTTATACAAGCAAAATAGTTATCACTTTATAAACTACAATATTCATAAAAGAGAAGTTAATTTTCTGCCGTATAATACTAAACAACCCATCCCACAATACAGATTATTTGCCCTATTATTGGAATGGATTCTCCTTGTTCTGACGTGCAGAAGTGTCACAAAAGAATCTTAACAATTACAAGAACTGATAGAAGTAACAATAAATGAGGAATTGAAATTATAATTCAAAAATGGGTGCCAACAGTTCTGGTACAGTTATTTATGTGCAAAAGCAGATGCCCATACTTTTATCCTTGATTGTGGGCTATAGTAAAAAGAAGTTTTTAATTGCATTTTCATCATATTTAGTGGAATGTGGGTTCAGTGTAGTCTCAAATCTTTTAACTAAAAAAACAAACTGATTACAAATAGCTGATCGCAGTGAGTTATGAAAGCTGCTGACAAATATAGAGCCAAATATCAATAAATTGGTAGCAGCACACCAGGCTCATCCTTCTTGTTAGGATTGTTTTTAATATTACTGATTGTTATTTACTATTTTATGTGCAATTTATGTTTGTTTTCTGAATTTTAATACTGTTATTAAATTTTCAGCTCCAAATGGCCTATGTTTATGTGCAATTTCTGTTTCTTTCGTGATTTCAATAAATAATTTTTAAATTTCAGTTCCAAGGTGTCTTATTTCCAAACTTCAAAAACCTCTACTAAATGCATGATCCGATTTTCATACAATTTTCCTTTATATGTATCAGGTAGAGCTGGGTAGGCGTTAGAAAGTAGTTTCGGGGGGGGGGGGGGGGGGGGGGTCATAAATTTTTTTTTGGAAAAGGGGCAGTAAGCCAAATAAGTTTGGGAACCATGGGTCTAGATGAATCACCTGACCAACAGTATTAAGCTCATTGGATAAGCCCTCTTTATAGTTATTTACTAAGCTACAAAAATATATTGCCAATGTTTATTGTTTAGTTATTTATATTTCACAAACAAATCTCTTTCCCTCTACAACTAAGTTTTTTTTTTTTAATTCAATGTGCCCTTTATAAATGCAAAATATGGGTCTAGGGGTATAACGCTTTGAAGTTTAGAGATCACACTGCTAAAATTTGTAAGGACAAAATTGTAAGGATTATGGCAATGATGAGGATGAACCTTGAAATCCAGAAGTAAAGAGATTATGGTTCCTTTGTATAAGGCCTTGATTAGGCTTCATGTCGACACTAATGTGGACAGATTTGGTCACCTGGTTTTCAAGGAGATGAGGATATATTACAGAGGGTCCAAAGAAGATTCACTAAGTTTGCTTCGGGTCTATGGAATGTGGTATATGAGGATATACTGATGGAATACAACTCGAAAAGCTTTGTGAATAGAAGAGGAATAGGGGATATGATTGAGATGTGCAAGCTGATGAGGGGTTGTTACCAGATTAACATGGAAGAAATTTTTCAAAGAGTAGATGGAAACAAGAGTAGAATAAGAGGCTATTATAAGGAGGATATCAGTAAGGGAGTCAAAAGCAGGCTCTTTGTTTGGTCAGTAAAATGTACTCACTGAAAGTGTACTGAGTGCAGAAACTGTGAATGAGTTCAAGGCATAGTTCAATCATCTTTTTGCATGATAGCATGGACCTCCTGCAATGAGTCTCAACTCCATGGAGGTCTGATGTCAACAATAATAATGAAAGCATTGTCCATTTTTGGTTACCAGCATAAACCATGAGAAAATTCAATTTTAATGAATTCAGGTCTATGGAAATATTTCTTGGAAATATTTTTATTCAATTATAAAATACAAAATGATATAAAATGAAAATATTGGTAGATATTTACCAAATACCACATTTTTTTAATCCTGACTCTTATTGCTTTCTTAAAATCTGTTATTACAGATGATGGTCCGGAATGCAAGAGAACTCAACTAACCATGTACAATTCTTCAAATTATCATAAAAGGGAAATGTATAACATATTTCAAGTTCCTAGCTCTTAATATTTAGGTAAACTCTATAAAAGTTTACTGGCCCCATGTAATTTGTATCCATATCCAGGATTTCCTGTAAACTCTAATAATGCACACACTTCCAGTAGTAACATTACGTTATTAAAATGCATCCAGTATTTTGTCACTATTGCATTCCTTGTAACTTATCCAGACATAATATTTGCTCTTTTGGGGGATGCCTGCAACCCCTAGGAAGCACATCCCCAGGTGGCAGATCAGAGAATGCCTCCCAGAAATGGGTGGTAGGAGGGAAATGAAATACCTCCCGTAGACCAACAGGTATGCAGCAGAGGAAAAGCAAGCCGGCTGCATTAATTGCCTAAAATCTTTAAAGATGAATCAGCCAGAAAATAGAAGCAGAAATAATGCTAACGTGCCTAACTCAAGCCCACATAGAGTAGGTGAGAAGACAGCTATGTGGAATGCAAACTGCGTATATAATATTTCAACCATCAACATCAGAATGTTGTACAAACCTGGCAAATTAAAACTGACAGAGAGAGAACTTGAACTGTTTAAATCGGAAATAGTGGGAATTGCAGAGATCCACTGGACAGGCGAGGGAAAAATCGACATAAAAAAAAGCAAGCATATTTTACTTAGGAAGGAAAGATAACCATCACAGAGAAGGTGTAGCACTAATCATTAAAATGGCTCCTAACTCAACAGTTGATGTAAGACCAATTTCTTCTAGAATTATCTCAGTAAGATTCAAAGCAAAAGAAAAAGGAATATATATAAAAATAATAGAAGTTTAAAACTTGAGCTTCTGCTTGGTTTTATTCCAGATATTAATAAACGATATACACAAACCGTCAACAAGTTTCACCAGCTATTCTGTCTGGCTTCTTCAGGACAAGTATAACAGTACACACTAACGTTTTCTAGTAAAAAAGAAGAATGGAGTAACACAGTCAAATAAATTAAAACTGATGCGTAACATCATGAGCATGGTGTCTCAGTCATTGTTTATTGAGCGCGTTATATAGTTTTTAGCAAAATTAAATTCTGGTAAGCTGAGTGAATTTATTAGGCTTTTCCAGATGTCTTTCAGAATCATTCCTTGATTTCTGTTTAGAGTTTCTCCCGAACGGAGTACAACTGAGGCTTCTTTGAAGTTTCTACATCGAAAATCTTCTTCTATATAAGGCATGGAGCTGTTATCCCCAATCGGTGGTGTGGTTAGAGATTGAGAGGTAATGGGCTAATCCTGAAGTATCTGTTCTGTTGTGTTCATGTCCCCCAATATGTTATTTTTTTTTAATTTTCAGGCTTCTTGATGTTTGGCCTATGTAATTTAATCCACAGGAACATGGGATGTTGTATACACCTGATTATTTGAAGAAGGCATTAATGTCCTTACGAGATCTTAAAATGTGACATTTAGTTTGACAGGTTTGAGAGCAACTCTGATGTTGAAAGACTTCATGAGGTTGGCTATTTTTGTTGAACTAAGCCTGCTTAAGGGACGACGATGGACAATGTATATTGAGCAACAGGAGGTTGTTGCTGTGAAGGGTTTGTATGAAGAATCTTTTTGATTATACATTTTGGGTAACCGTTGTTTACCAGTGTTTGAGATATGAGAGTGCGTTCATCAAGGAGATCTTTTTCTTCTGCGATAATATTGGTCGCTCTATTTTTAAGCATACGTATTATGCTGAGTTTTGCGCAATATGGTGAGATGATTTAAAGTGCAGGTAACGTCGAGTGTCTGTTGATTTTCGATAGATTGTGAGCTGGATTTGTCCATTCTCGTTTCTTTATTAGTGTATCTAGAAAAGGCAATTGGTTATTCTTTTCAAGCTTTAACGTGAGCTATTTTTTGGTGGAAGGAATTTATTTTTGTAAGAGAAATCAAATAAGGTAGTTTCTGTGCCTTTCCAAATTATGAAAACATCATCTACGTATCTCCACCAAACCAACGGTTTTGGATTTATTTTCGAAAAGATGTCAGCTTCTAGTTTTTCCATGAACAGATAAGTGCAGGAAGGTGATAAGGGACAGCTCATGGCTAAGCCATCAAGTTGTTCATAAATTGTGTTATCCACTTTGAAATAATTCGATTTGAGTCAATGACGGAAAAGCTGAGCTGTGTCATGTGGATAGAAATTTTCTATGATCTTGATAACTTCTTCAACAGGTACGTTGGTGAATAACAAAGCCACGTCTAGGCTTGCAAGGATGTCTGTTTTTAAGATGGAGATGCCTTTTAATTTTTCAGTGAAATGCTTTCAAAATATCTAGCCCATCTTTCAAAAGATGGGCTAGATATTTAGCTAGTAGATAGGAGAATTTCTTCCGTCAACAATCAGGCGGAACTCAAATTTTGTGCCCTTTTGGTGCACCATACAAGAGTGGAGGTCAGTGGGTGTAGAGATTTCAGACTTTGTTGTAAGTCCAAAGACCACCTAGTCATGTTCCGTATTAAGATATTAGTCTCTTTTTGATTTTTTTTAAAGTTCAGTTTCAACAAAAATAGCCAAACTCCTGAAGTCTTTCAACGTCAGAGTTGCTCTCAAACTTGTCAAATACAAAACAAAAATAATAGAAGTTTATGCCCCAGACCAATCACATGAAGAGGAGGAATATAGCCAATTTCTTGAACAACTGCAAGAAGAAATCAGGTGAACAAGTATAAGAGATATCCTAATTATTATAGGAGATTTTAATGCAAAGATCAGTCAGTACTCTGAAGATAAAGCAGAAGTAATGGAAAAATTCGGTCATGGAGAGATGAATGAGAGAGGAGAGTACTTGATTCATTTTTGCAAAATCTATGCTATGCAAAAAAATAATGGATATGCATAGATATAAAAATAACGGATAAAACAACAATACCTAACATTGCATTAATACAAGAAAGAAGAAATTCGGGGGGGGGGTCATCTTATACAACTGACATAAGCTTAAAACCTAAAATTTAGGCCTCGTCTTATATGCTGACATATACGGTAGTTAATATTAATATATGTATGTGGCTTTTTTTTCTTTTCTTTTTTTTTTTTACATCATCTGGACTTAGTAATAAATCACATTTCATCTATTGCAGTATATTTAATGTTGAACATCACAATTTCAATTTTCAAGAAAATTAATATCAGAAAATACAAATGTTAAATTCGAAAAATACATTTATAAAAAAAAATAATAAATTTTTAGAAAATATACAGTCTGATAAGTCAAAGCTATAGTATTTTTAACAAAAAAATTCTCATATCATCAATGTCCTAATACATACCTCTCCTATGTAACTTCTGACTAATCCATCAAATGAGCAAGATAAAATATGGCCATCATAGTAATCTAAGCCAGTTGGTGATGATGGCCAACAGTAATAATGCTTCATCAATCCACTCTATAAATATTAAAAAAAACTTGTAAAGTTAAACCTTTCTCAAAGAATCACATGCTTAAATTAAATGTGTGGGATAAAAGACGCTACTATGGAAACTGTCCATAATGCTGACATTAATGGAAGCACCTCATGTCCCCATGATCATGAGGACAAATTATGCAAACTGCATACACTGGTACACAGGAAAAAGACAGGTGATAAAAAGTTTCACCTTAAAACAGGTGATAAAAAGACACCTGTTTTAAGGCGAAAAACAGTTCACCTTAAAACAGGTGTCTTTTTTAAGGTGAACTTAAAAAAGTTCACCTTAAATGTTGAACTATTCGGCATTTGCACAGTATCTATTATACTTTGCTTTGAATTCATTTACAGTCATGGCACCCACAACAAACTCTGGCAACTTATTCCACTCGTTCACCACTCTCCAAGTAAAAAACTTAGTTCTAACACACTCCCATAATGCACAGCATTATGGGAGGGGACTTAATATTGAAACCCAGACCGGTTTCAACCTTTATTGAGGTCTATCAGTAAGGACTCAGAAGAGACCTTCTCACTACTTGTATATTGGAAATACATAACTTCTGCATTACTTTAACATTGGTATCTCTTCTGGGTTCTACCCCACTGTTGAGACTTCAATTAAGGTTAAAACTGGTCTGAGTAGTGGCCCTTCTCATGAATGAATGGATGTGTTCTTTGCATTATAGGATACTAAGGCAATTAATGTGAAGTCAGCAGCCTCTATATACGAGGGATTTAATTCCCTGAATGTACTTGTAAAAAACCTACATTTCGAATTACGCATTAGTGGCTACTGTCACCTTCGAAGTATTGTGCATTTATACACTGGTTTAGGCAGTGTTCCCATTTTTGGAAACAGGCCTGGAACTCTTTTTCACCTTTTAGCACAGTCTTTAATTTTGGAAACAGCTAGAAATCACAGGGAGCAAAGTCAGGTGAATAAGCATCATCATCAAATTCCTGCCATGTACCCTCAAGGGGTGTACAGGATACGATAGTACTACATGAAAAAATTATCATTACTAACTTCCTATCTGCAATTTTCCTCCAAATCAGTCTGTTACTTGTCAAGACTCCAACATGACCAGATCTTATATTTCTATCGTCTAAGGCACTTTGTACCGTATCAATCCACCTATATCTTGGTCTCCCTCTGAGTCGTTTTCCTGCCAACCTGGCAGAGAACACTTGTTTTGCTAATCTTTTCTCTCCCATTCTATTTAAGTGACCATACCACCTGAGATTAGCTCTGCTAACGGATTCCTGGATGCTGACAATGTCAAGTTCTTTCCTAATATTCTCGTTTTTAATATGATATTGCCATTGATGCCATCTGTTCACGCCTCTAATCTTTCTCAGAACTCTCATATCTGCGGTCTCTAGTCTTTGGTCAAGTGTTTTACTTCTGACCCAGCTCTCAGATCCATAAGTTAAAACTGTTTTGAACACTGTCTTGTATACAGCTAATTTAGTGTTCTGACTAATTTCTCTCTTATTCCATATTAATATATTCAATTGACTCCCTACCATACCAGCTTTGTTGATTCTATTGTCAATTTCCATATTTAATTTAACATCTTCACTAAAAATCGTGCCCTAAGCAGCTAAAATGTTTTACTTGTTCCACAGGTTCTCCATTCACAACACAGTTGAAATTTTCAATGATTCTGCCTATTTTCATTGCCTTTGTCTTTTTATTGCTGACCTTCATACCATATCTATTACAACAGCTATTCAATTTAGTCAGAGAATCTTGCAGACTTGTAGCAGATTTATTTAGAAGTATAACATCATCTGCATAAAGCAAAGAGCTGACATTAACATCTCCAATTTTGATATCATGTTTAATGCCACTTTCCTTCATAAGGTGAATAAGCAGGATGACCTAATTCAGTAATCGATTTTTTTGGCCAGAAACTCTCTCACGATGAGTACGCTATGGCTTGGCACGTTGTTGTGATTTCTTTTGAAATCTTTTACATACCGAATTCTTCAGTTAAAATTACCCTGACTGTTTCTCAATTCATTTGCAATTCATCAGCCATTAATTGCACACTTAATCATCTGTCAGACCATACCAAATCTCGCACTCTGTTCACATTTGTCTGTCATTTTTGTTTTTTGGCTGCTCACTTCTGAAGTCATTGCATCTTCTCGCCCACCTTTGAATCTCCTATGCCACTCAAAAGCAACCGACTTTCTCAGAGCATCCACATCAAATGCCACTTTCAACAGTGCCAACATTTCAGTAGCAGTTTTGCCGATTTTCACACAAAATTTGATGTTAACACACCCCTCCGTATTTTGAACATACATTTTTATGCAAAAGTTTACACACAGATCTAGCAAATGGCTCTGTCGGCTTGAAGTTTACGCATGCATTAGTTAAAAGATGTACAAACACGATTACTCACATGACTAACCAAATCACTACATGGGTGATACTACATGGCCATTTTGGGAATTAAATTGTCACATCTCATACAAGTAGATTAGTTGTGAAGATACTTCATGTGCAAACTTTGTTTACTTTCATGTGGATAAAAGATTACACAAGAATATAATTTCTTGGCATCTTTAATTTAATTTATAAGCAAGTGAAAAAGTTATCAACAACTAGTTATAATTATTTTTTTAAATATTTCTACTAAATGGAAATAAAAGCTTGTACTAAATACAAAAAAGAAAAATAATAATGAATTATATATTCAAAAAACACCTAAGTATCAACAGTCAATGTAAAAGTTTGACAACTTTTACATTGACTGTGATAAGATTTTACATTCTATCTTATCGATTTTAAATTGATAACATAGAGTGTCAGTGGGCAAGGAAAGTGAAAGGATATAATATAGAAGTTTATAGAAAATCGAAAATTCATGGCCAAAAACAACTTGAAAAGATGAAATTTTGGATTACAAATTGCCTTCTGGATGGTAACAATTCAGCAACTATGAGATTTCTGTAAAAACAAAAATTATAGAGAATATATTCTAATTTAAACAAAAGATGTCTATCCTATCCTTCCCATCTGCCCCTTAGGACAGGTTGCTTTCCCCCCAATGAGAAAGCTTACAACAAATTAATGTAGCTGGTTCGTCACTCCTTTGCTGCATCCCTAAGGGTGATATTCATGACTGCAATCCGTTATGTGTTCATGGGGCCGTTTTCAGATATGACCTAAAAATGGGGGGATGAAAAACCCAAGTTTCCAAGTTAAAAAAAAACCCTACCTCTGTATGACTTCAATGCTAGTAAAACCCAATTCTGTCTTATTTCTCACAAAAAAGAACCATTTTCCAACAACATTGTTTTTGATAACACTCAAATTCCCAGACAAGATGAGATCTCTCTTCTCAGAATTACCCTGACACCAAGCCTCTCCTAGCATAAACACATCACAACCATTGCATCCTCAGCTTCCAAAAAACTAGGTTTTCTCTTTTGCTCAAGACGCTACCTCACCTCTAAACAGCTGTTAACATTATACAAATCTCAAATCCGAACAGCTATCGAATATTGCTCTCACATTTGGAGTGGGGCTCCTAAAAGCTTCCTCAAAATGCTTGACTCAATACAGAGGAGAGCAATTAGATTGACAAATGACCCATCTCTCACCAACTCACTCCCCTCACTTTCATATAGACGCTAGGTCTCTGTGATTTGTATATTCTATAAATATTTCCATGGAAAATGTTCATCCGAAACAGCATCAATAATTCCCTCACTCTGTACTAAGCCAATTGGAACACGTACAGCTGCCGCCCAACATCCTTTCACAGTACACCTTGAAACCCACAGAACAAGTTGCTCTTCCTCCTCCTTCATCCCTGTTACTGTGGAATAGTCTTTCCCCTGATGTATTTCCCAAGGAATACAACATATAGGCTTTTAAATGAAATGTAAACAAGTTTCCTCCTTTCCCAACCCACTACCCATATACGGTACTAACGTATTATAGGTTGACCAGCCAACCTCTCGTATATGGGCACAACATAAAAAATAAAAAAATAAAAAAACGGCTTTTTTTTTTCACCATCTAACTCAACCTTTTGTTGAAAGAGACCAAATAAAGGTTCCTCACATCACTGACAGGAATCGAACCCAGGTCTTTCTGACCAAATAGCTTCATCTATATCAATTGAGTTATGAAGCTCTAACAAAAGATAAATAATAAAAAAAGAACAAATTTAAAACTAAAACTAAAAATATGAAGATTAAAACAGTTATACAAAAGATGGTTTTAAAGGATATTCAAAATTAAAGAAAGAAGAATTAATAAATGTTATATATGAAAAATATCATAAGGCAATGAGACTAAGATTTGCTAAGCAATTTGGTCATCTTTATATTTGAACCTAATAATGAGGAACCAAATAATGATGTACTTAATGAGGACATGCCTAATACCCCTGATAATGAAGCTTTCAATGAAGATATTTCAATCAAGTTTAATCTTATAGAAGAAGCCCATGAGAAAAGATTAAGAACCTTTAAAAACAGTTAATGAAAACGAATACGCTGATAATACAGAAGTTTTAGAAAATAATAGACAAAAAATTATTGATATCATTATTGATATTACAGACAGAATATTAAATTAATACACAATATGAATTATATTTTAAACGAATTGAACTCTGTGCATCCTTAAAAGATATACCAAAGTTTGAAATGCTAAATAATATACAGTAAAACCCCTTTTTTACACTTTTCAAGGGACTGATGGAAAAAAGTGCAACTAGCAGGAAAGTGTAAATAACAGGAAATGTAAAAAAACATTAATAAAAGGCTAAAAGATGACTTACTGCTAGTATGTGGGTCTACATACTAGATTACTAAATTTAATAACTGAAAATAAATGAATTTACAATGTACTTACATTTATCTATTTAAAAAAATCTTTAATTGTTGATTGTATTTGCTTTTCGTTTTTTTTTTTTTTTGACTTAGCGCCAGATTGCTTTGCATTGAGTTCAATGCTTGACCTGTTTTTTTACTATCGTGTTCAAAGTGGACACAGAGATCCAAGATCTTATGTTAATGCACATGTGTTCTGGCATGCCAATTTACACGTCACAGAATTGCCATGTTTTCTTCTACCGAAATACATTTTCTGTCTTTTTTCTCCATGTTACTAACATGGATAATCCACCACCGCAACTTGAAAGCAACTTCCACATGCTAAATTACGTTGCAGAAATTCTGCAATATCAATTCGTACTGTGATTGAAAAATCACAGTATTGCTCATCACTACAGTACTGCTGCATGCACGCAAGTCACCATGATGGCGGAAACGAAACTACAGCCGAAAGCAACGCCACCTGAGAACAGAAACACACAGATTTCAGCTGAAATCAATTTGAAAATCGGTATTGCCACCGAGAAAAAAAAAACGCAAATAACGGGAAATAACATCCATTTCAAGTTGTTAATGGCGGGAAAACTACAGTTGAAAGCAATGCCACCTGAGAACAGAAACACACAGATTTCAGCTGAAATCAATTCGAAAATCGGTATTGCCACCGAGAAAAAAAAAATGCAAATCACGAGAAATAACGTCCACATCAAGTTGTTAATGGCGGGAAAACAATACATCGTGAGAATAGGCCTTAAGACTGGACCAACAGAAAATGACGTAAATGGCAGGAAAATGTAAATTGCAGGAACGTAAAAATGGAGTTTTTACTGTATCTGTTAATTCATATGATGTGATGTATATCCACTGCTAATAACAAAAAATAAATTAGAAAAACATGTTAATTTATTTTGTTTAAAATATGAAGAAAAGATATGTCTATATTTTTAGGTTCACAACTTTCAAAGCATGAAAAAAATTTTATGTGTAACAGATGTATATCAGTTCACTTCAAGAAACTGATTGTAAAAATAATAATCCTGCAAAGATTATATTACCTAAAACGTAAAAAAAAAAAAATGACTCTAGAATTTCTTTCAGTTACTTTTAAAAATTTCAGTCATTCTTTAAAAGGTCCTTTTGAAATTTATGCAGGTTCTAAATGTATTCTTGAAAAAGTAGATACATATCAACCTAAATCAAACAAATCATATATGAAGCAATATGAAAAACATGAACCTATGAGTTCCATTGTAAATCTTTTCCTTGTTTTGGCTTTTGTAGACTTGTTCAATTTCCAGGAAACCAAGAACTTATCTTTTTCAGGTTTTTATATTTTTCAATTGACTTTTGGAAGTATGGATGGCCAGTATCCATGTCTTCTGGAAAAATATTCAATACATCATATGATATACCAAGATCTACTGGTATCTTACGGTATCTACTGAAAGTAAATACCGTAGATATATACGGTATCAACTGAAAATAAATTTAATTTACTTTCAGTAGATGCCGAATAATTCATATTTTCCATGGGAGTGACTGGTGATTTATCTTTAAGATTATCCTTGCCATAATTTTTTTGACAAGTGGATTCTCATCAAATGAAACCTCTTTTGGAGCTGTTTCTGGAGTGAGACCGTAGGTTGTGCGACTAATGCACTCAACAGAGAAGCACTAACAATCATAAAGTACAGGTATAGTGAAATTATCAGCTGGCAGAATAGATATACAAGTTACAGCTGCTGTTAACATTTTCTTAACTGCCACCTTCTCAGCATAACAGGAACTCAGGACAAGTGTGGTAGTGGCTGACTTCCTTTTTTCATCCTGATATATTTTGTTCTATTTCAGTCTTTTTTCTTTATTTTTCACCTATCCACTTCTGATCTGCATTGGAGTAAGCTGGATGATCTCCGTGACAGTTCACACATTTTGCTTTCTTGCAAGTACTGATACCATAAACACATATGATGTGTTTATGGTATCAGTACTTGCAGAGCAAGATTTGTCATAATGCTCTTTACAACCACATCAGGTGCACGTGGTAGAGCCATGATAGGCAGTTTGAGCATGTCCATCTTTCTGACATTTAAAGCATTTCAGTGTATTAGGACTGCACAATCTGAAAGGACAGTTGAGATACCCTGCTTTTTACAGATGTTGGAGGCTATGATGATGTCCCTGATAAGAACCAGGTGAGCATCACTACGTATCAGGGTGTGCTGCATATGATCAGTCATTCCCTGATCTTTAAGCTCTGAAGATATCTCATCATCAGAAACATCAGAGCAATATGATCCTAATATTACTCCTGTACAATAATTGAGTAATTTATGAGGTGTTACAGTGATTGATATTCCATCCGCTGATGTTGCTCTCACTAGTTTTTCAGAATGTTGCTCACATGTTTCCACGAGGATATTACCAGAACATATTTCCTTACCTGTTTTGGGAGAACATGCTAGTCCTTCTAAGTCCTTTTGAATAAAGAAGGATGAAATTTTTTCTATTGGCTTTTCACTTGTTGCATGGATGATGAGAAACACTTGTACATTTCTACTACTATCATGTCTTCTGTTATTACTCCTATTATCATATGATGTGTTTATGGTATCAGTACTTGGTTAAAACCTTGTTAGGAACCCTGAAATATTTAATGAAGAATTCATGCTCAAGGGATTTTTTGTTTGGTTTCAGACTTCCCCACCCACCACAGAGTCATACATGGACGTCCACTGACCAGCACGCAATAACTGTGCATGGGAGTGTAATGCCAGGGTTACTCCAGATGCTATACTGACATCACAGCAAGCCTTGAGAGCCCTGTACCGAGACCACAGGTTAGGAGACTTAGTGCAACATTGTTGCAGGCAAGCACACTAGCCATGACGAAGCAGAGGCCAAAGTAATGCAAGACTACCAGGATCCCCTTCTTTCCAGACATCCATGGTTTGCACTGCACTGTGAATATAGTAGTCTGAAAGAAAGGATAGTGAATAAAAAGACTCAGGACAAGTAGAGTGAAAAAAGTAAAGGACCAGTATTTTTTTATCACTTCCCTTTTCAACCAAACTGCAGTGCTGCCTATATTGAGTCTACAATCAGATCATTCTCGCTTGTACAAGCATTATCAGGATTGCCATATACCCATACCAAAACTTTTCCAAAAGAAAAGCAAAAAACTAACAAACCAAACTCAAAAAGCCACAACTACAGAAATAGCACCACATGCAATAGAATACAACCACAATCAACAAATATAAAAATAATCACCTCTCAGCTTCGAAACAAAATGAAACAAAATTAAGAAAATCAATGTTCCACTGTCCCTGCATTATATCTAAGGCTTGGCAGCTTCCAAGCTTGTTGAAAAAACTTCAACCAATCAAAATACCATAACAACATTGACTTCCCTACATATTGTGCATAATGTACATAATGTGCACCACGAAATTTCGCTCTTTTATTCTGATGATGACTTTCACCGAAATTAATTACTTCACCCCATAAATCGATTTCTTCCTTCATGATGTATTTTTATGTATTACTTTTGAGGCATTTACAATGATCTTTTCCTATCCTTTACAGTTTTTAAGTTCTAAATTTTAATCTTTTGAATATTTTTCATTTTTAAATTTTACAAGTTTTATAGTGTATTTACTAATAATATCACATCATTTGTTACCAAATTTATTCTCATCTTTTAATAGTACCATATTATTTTTATGCTTTAAACTCTTTTATTCATATGTCACTTTTTAAATTTTAAAATTCAATGGAGTGCAATCTTACTGTTCTACCTATCACTAATATCATATTCATTCAACAACATCTGCAATCTCCACTCAAAATTTCAAAGATGGTTACTGCCAAAAATATAGCAAAGGTGGGCAATATATGATGGCTTTTACAAAAATGGATTACTTCGCCCCATAAATCAATTTCTTCTTTCATAATGTATTATGTATTACTTTTGAGACATTTATAATGTTCTTTTCCTATCATTTACAGTTTTTAAGTTCTAGGGTCAGCAGTTAGAGTTGAAGGAAGTACAGGAAGATGGTTTAATGTTAAATCTGGTGTCAGGTAAGGATGCACGTTATCCCCTCTGTTATTCATTATGTATATGGATCACATTATGAAGGAAAGTGGTAGTAAACATGATATCAAAATTGGAGATGTTAATGTCAGCTCTTTGCTTGATGCAGACAGTGTTATACTTCTAACTAAATCTGCTACAAGTCTGCAAGATTCTCTGACTAAATTGAATAGCTGTTGTAATAGATATGGTATAAAGGTCAGCAATAAAAAGACAAAGACAATGAAAATAGGCAGAATCATTGAACATGTCAACTGTGTTGTGAATGGAGAACATGTGGAACAAGTAAAACATTTCAGCTACTTAGGCACGATTTTTAGTGAAAATGGAAAATTAAATATCGAAATAGACAACAGAATCAACAAAGCTGGTATGGTAGGAAGTCAATTGAATAAATTCATATGGAATGAGAGAGAAATTAGTCAGAACACTAAATTAGCTGTATACAAGACATTTGAACACTTGTATACAAGTGTTCAAACCGGTTTTAACTTATGGATCTGAGAGCTGGGTCAGAAGTAAAACACTTGACCAAAGACTAGAGACCGCAGATATGAGAGTCCTGAGAAAGATTAGAGGCGTGAACAGATGGCATCAATGGCAATATCATATTAAAAACGAGAATATTAGGAAAGAACTTGACGTTGTCAGCATCCAGGAATGCGTTAGCAGAGCTAATCTCAGGTGGTATGGTCACTTAAACAGAATGGGCGAGGAAAGATTAGCAAAACACATGTTCTCTGCTAGGTTGGTAAGAAAATGACCTAGAAGAAGACCAAGATATAGGTGGATTGATATACGGTACAAAATGCCTTAGACGATAGAAATATAAAATCTGGTAATGTTGGAGTCTTGACAAGTAACAGACTGATTTGGAGGAAAATTGTAGATAGAAAGTTAGTAATGATGTAAATTTTTCATGTAGTACTATCATATCCTGTACACCTCTTGAGGGTAACATGGCATGAATTTGATGATGATGAATATTTAAATAATAAACAAAAGTTGTATTCAAAAGACACATTCTCATAAAAAAAAGGGTACTCATAAAAGCTTTACTTATCTTGTTAACACATCAAGTACCTTCATTATAGAAAAGCAGATCTTTCTGACATGCACATGAAACATGCCACTGGATTAACTAGAAAGGTACCCAGTCCTTACATTAGACCAAAACCTAGTATAAACATAATTCAAGTAAGTGTGTGAAATACTTAGCAACCAACCAAATCTCAACAAAAATGATGGCCTGAAAGTCTCAAGGATATGGATGGCTCACCTACAACCCCCCCCCCCCTTAACACCTGGAAAAAAGAAGAAATACCCACATAATCAATACCAAAAGGAAAGGAATTTAACTGGATAAAAATCCTGTAACTCTTAGACAGCTAACAGAAATTAAAAGTAACAAGACTTTAAGAAACAAATAATTGCTGATGTAGTTTTACTAAAATAACTATTGTATTGCATTTTGTTATTATTATTTTAATTTTCTTTTATTTTATTTCTTTTCACCAGAAGGCAGACAACAGTCAATAGGTGACCAAGCAGTTATTCTAGGCCCACTGTAATATGTACCAATGTAGCTTGTGATCTGTTGTAAACATATGCATTCTTGAAGACAACCTTGTTTTAACCTTTATATGAAGGTTGTCTTCAAGAATATATATGTTTACAACAGATCACAAGCTACATTGTGATCTGTTAATTAAAGTAAGTTTTTCAACACGGCAGTGTGTCCCCATAATCATTCATAATGAATATAAATGTATGGTTAGCAACTGAAAAACATTTATATTCATTTTATTCTGCAGAAGTCACACGTTATTTGTGGTGAAACTAGTTCATTTATTTCATCTTTGTATCATAAATGACCTAATAATTGAGGCAATGATGATCAGGGAAAGGAAGGAGTAGCTATTATCTTCATGTTAGGTGTTGAAGATTATAATGCCAGGATATTAAATAAAGTGATGTGAGAAAACATAAATTTATAATATAATTACCTATTTACCTATATTTACGACTCGATTATATAGGCTATATTTGAGTTGTGTTGGATTCTGAATAAGGAGAAATTTAAATTATTAATATTCCTTACAGAATCCAACTTAATCCACCATTCCAAAGGCTATACTTGTAAAAATTATTCGATATTAATCCCATGACTGTAAATTATTATTCATGTAATTGCCTTGAGTTTATTTATTAAGTTTTATTAATTAATCTAAAATGTGTTAGCAATGATAGGACCTTGTATTGAAATATTATTCTGTTTATTTTGATTATTCCTAATTTAATATTATGAGGAATTGTATATATAAGTTTAATATGCCTTATATGAATTATAAAATTTTAATTTTTTATTTATCACTACCAGTATGTAAAGGTATAATGTTATGCAATATTTCTGTTTTTATTTTATTTTGTTTGTTACTATGGAGACGGGCTAGAAATAGCTAGTGCGTGCATGGATCGCAAGATAAGGTATTCAACTGCAGAGAAGGAATTGACATAAGAGAGCGTGAGAAACAATTTTTGGCAGGAAAAAGAAGGGAGGTATATAAGCTGAGAGCAGAGAAAACCAAGGCTCTTCTCTTTTTCAGGACTGACCATACTGGGGACACGAGAGCATGGAGTATAGCACAGACAGACGAGGAGAATACTAGAGGCAGAAGTGAATGCAAAGGATTGCTGTCTCTAGAACTTTAGTGCTGTAATTGGACTATTTCAGGACCGAAAAGTAATAGGCAACTGAGAATAATTCTAGAAGTTAAAGAATTACTATGTGTTATATTAGTTTCATGGAATTTTAACAGAGAGCTGAATTGGTCGAATAGTGTTAAAGATGGAATGAGCATTTTCCTTTATCCAAGTACGTCTATACATGTGAAGTGCAACCATTAATAGTTCAGTTATCATTGAGAAGATTTATTCTAAATAGTGTTGACATAGTGTGCTAAGTAAATATAGTTATAACGTGTGCCCCATAGTAAAACTGATGAGCAAAGGATTTATCCGGTAAGAACTGTCCAATTTTATGTTACTTCAGCGCAGAGATAAATATGTAATTCCTCCTGTTATTCCCCACATTAACTATATCATATTTTGCTGAAATCAGCCGGAATATGAAGTATGAAAGTGTATACTCGTGAAGCAGTTGTTGCCACCATTAATGTATTGAAACTTTACTGACTGTATGATAATAGTAAAATTTATTACTAAGAGAATTTGTGATATTGAACTCTATTAAAAGTTATTCTAATATTGTGACAGCTATAAGTCTATTAGCAGAATGCCCATAGACTGAATCTGTAAGATGTTGTGACCAGTTAAGCTAGCATTTATATCATCTTGTTCTCAGAATTGAGTTTATATGTATAATATATAACCCTTAATTAAATGTTTCGTTTTGATGATTTTAAAATTGTGCCTGAATCTCTTTTACTGCACTGTTCATGAAATTATCGGACCTAGTAGGAGCTTTAAAGATAAGAGATAAACTCGGTCTACGTAAGAAATAATGTTGATATAAAATTAATTGATGCTTGGTTTCACTACATTTCATTAGACTAATCTAGATATAGAGTGGCGCAGTCTAAAAATATAAATTCCTCTATATTTAAATTAGTAATCAACCAGCAACTTATTACTTGTTTAAGAACAGAGATAAAACAAGATGGTGGATCAAAAACAAGGAAGTACGATCCAACAGTTGTAAATCTGTAGTTAACACGTTTGCTGCTACGTTCCTCGGGCATAAGTTGTTACTGCCCGCCAAGCACTTTCACTTCTACGAAAGTCAGTACGAGTTTATCTCGTAGCTGGCTTATCAGACAGAATTTTGTCTCATACACCAACTACGAGTAATCTCATATCACCCCCCCCCCATCTGTCTTACATGCACTGACAACTGTATAACTTGAGTTCAGAGTCAGTGACATTCAGCATTCAGTGCAGTAAGGTTTATTGCATCTAGTCTTACAACTATTTAAAATAATCTAAATAAAAACCTTCAATTACGCCATGGCCAGTAAAAGAAAGCTTACTAATGAAGAATTAGAAGCTTATGCTAATATGAGTGATGATGAATGGAATGAATTATTTGGTTCCGATTCCGAAGATGATTATAATCCTACAGACAACTCTAGTGATGACCCAGATGATGATATATCGTATATAAATATATGTATTGGGTTGGCAAATAAGTTTGTTCGATTTTTCAGAGTGGAATGAAACACATTTTATTTAATATATATAATACATACTAATCAGTTATATATTGACCCTCTTTATCAATGACCTCTTGCCATCTGTCCACCAACTTCATTATGCCGCATTCATAAAACTCCTGAGGTTTACTGGTGAAAAACTGATCCAGGTGTCTTTTGACAGCCTCCTCATTAGCGAAGGTTTTCCCATTCAGAGAATTCTGCAATGATCAGAATAAGTGGTAATCAGAAGATGCCAGGTCCGGTGAATACGGAGGATGCGGCAAAACATCCCAGTCAAGACGTAACAATTTACTCCAGGTTGTTAACGATGTGTGGGGTCTGGCATTGTCATGGTGAAAGACAACTCCTTTCCGATTTGCCAATTCAGGACGTTTTGTGCTAATTGCACGGGCCAGCCATGTTAACTGTGAGCAATAGACAGTTCAATCAATCGTTCTGCCTGACAGTAACACCTCAAAGTGGACAACACCTTTATAATCCCACCACACAGAGCATGATCTTCTTTGGGTGCAATCCTACTTTCAAGGTTGTTTGCAGCAGTTCGCTCTTCTGCCTCCATGATCTTTTATGTACCACGTTATCGTACACGACCCATTTTTCATCTCCCATAATCATCCACTTCAAAAATGGGTCGTTTTCTTGGCAACGTCGCAGCGAATCACAGATGGATATGCGAGCAGTCATATTGGCTTCAGTCAATTCATGCGGCACCCAAACACTGAGTTTTGAAACATATCCCAGCTTGTGCAAATGGTTTTCAACACTTGTATGGGATATATTCAGTACTGCAGCAATCTCCTGCACTGTTTGTGATGGATTTTTGTAGATGATATCCTTAACAATACTCGAATCAACCTCGGTCGGGCGACCGGCACGAGGCGCATCACTGATGTCGAAATCTCCAGAACGGAATTTGGCAAACCACTTTTGGCATACGTGTTCTGTTAAGGCACCATCCCCCATATATGCTGCATATTTTTTTGTGGGCCTCTGCAGCTCGTTTGCCTTTTTTGAAATAAAAAAGCAAAACATGCCGGTAATGTACATTATTTCCTTCCATTTCTTGTGTTACACACATGCAACTGAAGTAGGCCGAATGAAAATTCACTGAAAGGTTATGTGAAATGTCGCCTTTCAACTGCGCAATAGCATCACGTGGTAGCGCAACAATAGCGACAGGTGAAACGGCATAAACTTGTACTAATGCATAAACCGAATGAACTTATTTGCCAACCCTATATATGTTGAAAAAACTTCAAAAAATTGTTTTATTTGAATTAATAAATACACAGTTTACCCAACAATACCTCTTATAATATACTATACTTTTGCTGAAATTATTTTTCTTCTACTCAAGCCCACAGACGTGCTCTCCACTTTATTCACAAGCCAAAGGTCCAAATTAACATGCTTATACTACGGGTTAACTCGTGCTTGGCATAGGAGGTCGGTAATTGACATACGAGTATATTCGTAGTTGGCTTGTGAGGCTCATATATACCAACTACAAGCATACTCGTAGTTGGCAGCAAACGTGTTAAAACTGAAAGAGGTACAGGAAAGTGGTTTGATGTAAAATCAGGTGTGAGACAAGAGTGCACACTATATCCGCTGTTATTATTCATCATCTATATGGATTACAATATCATAGAAAGTGGCATTAAACCTAATATCAAAATCGGAAATGTCAATCTCAGCTCCTTAAATTATATAAAGGTAAATAAATCCAGTACATTTGCAGGATTCCCTAATTAATTGAATAACTGTTGTAACAAAATGTAGAATGCATAGCCAATTAGTGAAAATAAATTAAATAAGATGAAAAGTTTTGCAAGAGAATCAACAAAACTGCTATAGTAGCGAGTCAACTAAATAATTTTATATGGAATAAGAGAGAAATTGGCCACATCACTAGCTGTGTACAAGACAGTGTTCAAGCAAGTTTTAACTTATGGATCTGAGAGGTAGACTGAAAGTAAAATCATAGAAAGCCGCATTAAAAAATAATAATAATAAAAAATAATAATAAAAAAACCTTTAAAAGTAAAACAGTTGATGAAAGTCCAGCAACCATAAATATGAAAGTTTGAGAAAAATTAGGGAGTGAACAAAAGGCATCACTGGCAGATTCATTTTTAATGATTCTTGTTACATTGTTAGCATTCAGGAATATGTGAGGAGATCTAATCAGGTAGTTTAGTTACTTAAACACGGGGAAAGATTAGCAAAGCAGGTTTTTCATGTCAATATGAAAAGAAAAAAGATCCAGAAGAAGACCAAAATGTAGGAGGATTGATGCAGTTAGAAGTGATTCACAGGACTAATATAAAATGTGACAATATTGTAGTCCTGGCAGATAACAGACTAATTCTGATGAAAACTGCCAATAGGAAGTTAGTAATAATGTAAACTTTTCATGTAGTACTGTCACAGTATCCTATACATCCCTTTTCATACTTCCTTACAAAATGTTCACAGCTTTTGATTTGATAAAATCCATTTAGATTTCCTATGATATAATAAAGAATTATCTTGCGTGCAACTACTTACAGCATGTAGGTGTTCTCACTTAATTAAGGACTATTGCATTCCATTATCTTTAATGTCATCTATCATTCTATTCTTAGCATAGACAAGATCCATAAAAATCCAACTTTTCACTACATCCTCACTTTAAAATAAAATAAATCTGCATAATTAAAAAAATAATAATAATAAAAAAACGAACGACACTCAGCTCTAAATTTTATTTGTGTCTGTGTGTAAATTAGCTAATTCTTTTTCCCACAATAATAAAAGAAAAAAAAATGAATCTGTTAATATTAATATAATTAACACACAAAAAAAAATTCACAAGAAAAACATATTTTGAGATGAGTATCTCATCCCATCTTCAAAATAAAACATATTTTTTAGGATTCTATGAATCACCAATCTCAAATACTCAGAGTTTCAAGATCCTTGCCTGCACAGCATATCTGATCTCCTCTTCGGAGTATTCTCAATAACAATTAAAGTGTACTGAAGCTGACATGATTTTTAACACTTGTTTTCCTTCCAAAATTCAGTAAACCTTGGATATTCTCCCCTCTCTCTCTCTCTCTCTCTCTCTCTCACACACACACACACACACACACACACACACACACACACACACACACACACACACACACACACACACACACACACACACACACACAGATACTATTGGTACTTCAGAGATCAAGAGAATATCCTTTCCTTATATTAAAAGGCATCTTGAAATGTATCTCTAGTGTTCTAAAAAAAATTTCTAGATGACCTACAAGTCAGCAACATGATCTCCTTTATCCTACCTTCATTACAAAAGAAATTTCTCTAAAGGGCAATATGTATTCATCTCCAATGGACACAATACCAAAAACACCAAGAAAATAATTAATTATGGCCTCCTCGTTTCCAGAATTTCTATTTACATGTAAAGGGAGTGTTAGAAAGAACTGCAAGACTTCAACAAATCAACCTTCAAGTTTCTTTCAATCTGGTTTAGAAATTAAAGTCCTTCCTAGACCCTCCAAAAGATAAATATTCTCCACTTTTGTTCTCCTGGACATTAATAGAATTCTATGCTCAACATTAGTTCAGCTCAAATTTGTCTAAAAGAACATCATGAGTCTGATAAGTCTGGTTTGGCCAGACATGCTTTATCTACTAGGCATAGAATTCATAAGAGTCTGTCTTAAACTTTCCCAATTTTGGGAAGTCATCCTAAGTAATACTCCACATCCTTCTGCCTAATGAATTATTATTTTTTTTTAATTTATTTCATTGAATTCTAATAGTTACAGATGGAGTTATCCTCCTGCAGTTAATATCATATATTTTGTCAAATATGCTTAGATTTCAAGTGTTAATCTAATTTGTTTCTCTTTTCATATGTATGCACTGACAATAGCTGTGAAACAGCTGAAAATTTTGTATATATTAAACAAATACTTTTCAAATGTAACTGTTATTACTAATTAATCTTATAATTATGTCTTCTATTTACACCTCTATTTTTTGTATTATAACAACCATGTTGTATGCTAAACATTAGCCACGTGATAACCAATATACACTTCAATAGTCTTACAGAACACAAAACAAATACGACTTTAATGGCTTTTAGATCTAAATTTTAAAAAGTCACAAAAATTAAGAAAGAAAAACACTTACAGAAAGATCATTAACCAAAACTGCCTTTTCTGTTGTTGTTGCATATAAAAAGTTGTCAAAAACTAAAAGAAAGCATGGAGGCTTGATATTCTTTTCTAAATACCTCAAGAGAAGCTTTGTTGATGCATCCCAAATACTTATAACACCATCATATGCAGCTATACATAATAAACGCTGTGCACCCTGTGAAGTAGTTGCTATTCGACTTATAGCAGTTGAAGAACACTGTAGCAAATCCAGTTCCTTAGTTGCCTAATGAAGCAAGAAACAGTTAAGAAAGAAAGAAAACCCAATATTGTTACTTTTTTTTTTATAATAATAAACAGGAATTAATTTTCCATATTAAAATTTTGATAAATGAAGAATTACTACTACTTAAGAGATAGACGTGATGTGCTCAAGGTATATGGGGGTAGTCTGAAAAGTTCCCGGCCTCGACCACAGATGACAACATTATCGGCAAGATTTTTTTTTCTAGGTTTCTGTCATAGGAATCCGTGTGAAACTGAAAGTCATTCTATCAAGTAGTTTGTTTTATACAGCTGTCTGAAGCATTTGTCTGTATTCCTTGAAATGGACTTATGTACGATACTTAATTTTTTTCACACAATCTATCATACCTCGCCTTGAACTCATTCACAGTCATAGCACTCACAACAGACTCTGGCAGCTTATTCCACTCATTCACTACTCTCCAAGTAAAAAACCTAGCTCTAACACTCCTGTTAACCACATTCTTGCCCGGCTTCCATGTATGGCCCCTAGTCCTCCCACCACCAGTCCTATTCTCAAAAATACCTTCTGGATTAATCTTATAGAAACCCTTCAGTAATTTGAATGTCTCAATCATATCACCCCTTTTCTGCCTATCAACCAATTTTTGCAACCCACAAATCTTCAATTTGTTCTCATAAGGTTCATTCCACAGACCTGTCACCATCTTGGTCACTCGTCTCTGGATACTCTCCACCTTCTCCCCATCAAGAAACCCTGGCGTCCATATCTGGGCACAGTAGTCCAGATGGAGTCTTATCAGGGCTCGATATAGCGGAACAACAACTTGTTTGTCTCTGCTTGTTAAAAGTATTTTTCAGTAACCAAGTGATTTGATGAGCTGATTTAGCCACTTTTGCAATGTGCCCCCTAAACTTCAACTCCCTATCCACCAACACTCCCAAATCCCTGGCCTCAATCTCCTGGAGTACAGTTCCACCAATGTGATATACTGCTGCTAATCTTTTCACTCCAAAATGCATAACCTTACACTTTGCCACATTAAATTGACATCCATTTTCCATAGCCCAGTCCTTCAAACTATCCAAATCATCCTGTAAAATTTTGACATCCTGTGCACTCACAATTGCTCTACCCAACAATCCTAGAGTTTCATGCTGAAAAAACTATTGGCGAGCCCAAGTGTAAGTAATCACTTGGGTATTACAACACCAGGGCAGCTTGGAGTAAAGGTAGAGCAAGCTCCGTTACTGTCCTTAATATTCTCTCATAATGTAAAACGCAGCTCCTAGGAGATGTATTATTGTTTTACATTATAAGAAGCAGTCACCACCCAGACCGGTTTCAACCCTTTTTGTGGTCTCATCAGTGAGTAGGTAGACCTGGAATATCAAAGTTTTAAGTGAACCGAACTTACATATACTTCTACTAACGAATTGCCCTGGTGTACTTATATATTGTTATTACTACTATAACAAGCCAAAAGGCTATTTTACCCGCGACATAAGTTAAGTTTAAGGGAGATGGGAAATCCCATATTATTCTACAGCCGGGTACAAAACTCGGATCGAAATCCTAGGGTTTCATGCCGAAAAAACTATCGGCGAGCCCAAGTGTAAGTAATCACTTGTGTAGTACAACACCAGGGCAACTCGGAGCAAAGGTGGAGCAAGCTCCGTCACTGTCCTTAATATTCTCTCATAATGTAAAATGCAGCTCCTAGGAGATGTATTACTGTTTTACATTATGAGAAGTGGTCACTACCCAGGTTTCAACCCTTTTTGAGGTCTCATCAGTGAGTAGGTAGACCTGGAATATCAAGGTTTTAAGTGAACCGAATTTACATATACCTCTACTAACTGATGAGATCTCAAAAAGGGTTGAAACTGGTCTGGGTAGTGATCTCTTCTCATAATGTAAAACAGTAATACACCTCCTAGGAGCTGCATTTTACATTATGAGAGAATAGTAAGGACAGTGACGGAGCTTGCTCCACCTTTCTCCGAGTTGCCCTGGTGTTGTGCTACTCAAGTGATTACTTACACTTGGGCTCGCCGATAGTTTTTTTGGCATGAAACTCTAGGATTTCGATCTGAGTTTCGTATCCAGCTGTAGAATAATACGGGATTTACCATCTCCCTTAAACTTAACTTATGTCGCCAGTAAAATAGCCTTTTGGCTTGTTATATAACACCAGAAATCGTTGATCGAGTGGTATTGGATGACAGGCGAGTCAAAGTGCGTGAAATTGCTGAGACTATAGACATTTCAAAAGAACGTGCAGGATATATTTTGCATGAAGAATTGCAAATGAAAAAGATGGGTGCTGCACTTGCTCACAGCAGATTAAAAATGCACTTGCATGAAAATCTCTGAACAGTGCTTGGAATTGAAAGCCAAACGGCTATTTTTCTGGCGTCCTTAATAATAATTAAGGGGATACAAATCCCTTGTTGTTCAACTGCCAGTAAGCAAAACTCTAAGATCAAGAACTACGAATCTATGAGTTTCATATATACCGAAAAACTATCGGCGAATCCAAGTGTAAATGACCACTAGTGCTTGGAATGTTTTAACAAGAATAAAACTGATTTTGTGCATCACTTTATTATTATGGATGAGACTTGGATTCACCATTACACACCAGAATCCAAACAGC
Source organism: Typopeltis vanoorti (assembly GCF_054136105.1). Lineage (NCBI taxonomy): Eukaryota > Metazoa > Arthropoda > Arachnida > Uropygi > Thelyphonidae > Typopeltis > Typopeltis vanoorti. Next base: position 89,828,469 of record NC_143565.1, read on the forward strand.
AGTCAAAACAGTGGACAGAAGCTGCTTGTTCAACGCCAAAGAAGATAAAGTCAATTTCATCAGCAGGAAAGGTCATGGCATCGGTGTTTTGGGATGCTGAAGGCATTTTGTTTATTAATTATCTTGAAAAGGGTAAAACAATAGCCACAGAATATTATTCCGATCTTTTAACCAGACTAGAAGAAAAAATTTATGAGAAAAGACCCAGTTTGCAGAGATGTTTTGGCAATTGGGAAATTAAGGGATCTGCACTATGAACTGTTGGAACATCCACCATGTTTTCCAGATTTGACTCCCTCTGACTTCTATCTCTTTCCAAAACTAAAACTCTTCCTTGCTGGTCAGCATTTTTTTTTCTTCGAATCAAGAAGTAATTGCAGCTGTAGAGAGGCATTTTGCAGATCTTACTGAGAAACACTAAAGGGACGGGATAATGGCACCAGAGCATCGCTGGAATAAATGTATTAGTCTTAAGGGAGATTATGTGTTGTAAAATAAAAATAATTTTGAAATTATAAATTTGTTTTTTCATTGTTAGGCCGAGAACTTTTCAGATTATCCTCGTATACTGTTACTACACTAAGCAGCAATGTTTTCATCTATTTCTTTGCTGGGAAATTATTTTTAAAGCCTGTCTTATTCTGCATGCAAGCTAATAATAACATAAATCAAACTTTTTTTGGATTACTATTACTTCACTCTACTTACATATAAAATAAAAAAGGTATATATCATGTTATTTATTATGAAAATAATAATTACAACAAAGTTGTTTCGCTGTCATAATGATGAGAGTTCTTCTGTTATAACATTCAAACACAAGTGAGAATATCTTGCACAGAATCAAATGGAAAAAATTTACTATGCTTCATCACAAAAAATATAGACTTGAGGACTTTTTAGCATCAGCAGCAGATTTAAAAAAAACACAACCAAATCATAATAAATATGGTTGTGTTAAAATGAAGTATTAAAATAGAAGTATGGTTGTTCTCCTTTTATAATTCAAGTTCAAAAAGCCCACAAAAAACATCAAAAAATCCAACCCAAAAAAAAATCATAAAAGGCAACAGAAATCCACCAACACTAATTCTTACCAAAAAAAAAAAAAAGTTTCCACATCCACTTCATCACCATTCATGGCCTAAAGAGCAATATAAATTATGTGCATCACCACCTACAGTCACCTAAACCAGAACTACTATTCCTTTCAGACCCCAACTGGCAATCTCAACTGCCCAAACTACATATTATACAGCTCTTTCAGCCACGAGAGTGGCACTTGTGCATTCATGAGAACCGACATACCATGCCAGAGACTGCAAATCCTTGAATCCCCCACCATTTGATCTGTTTTGGCTCAAAATTTCTCTACCAAATCAACATGCCCTTTTCATATGCTCCCTCTATTGCTCTCTAAATTCTGTTAACCACTCTAACCTCTTCATTTCTCTCTCTCTAAAGCTTGACTTTTTGCAGTCTAAGTACCCCAATAGTGAGATCATCATCATTCTTGAGGACTTTGATGTTCACAACTCATATTGGTTGCCCTTCTCACGCTTCACAGATCAAGCAGACAGGGATGCTGAGGTATTCGCCATCAGCAATGATTTATCCCAGATCATCAATCTTCTCACCAAAATACCAGATAACAACTTCCAATTTGCCAACACACTGGACCTCTTTTTAACAAGCTCCCCCTTCCTGATATACTGTGGTTGTCAGTTCTCCTCTTGGAAACTCAGACCACAACCTCATATACGGCGCTTTTGCTGCAGAATAACCTACATCCACCAGTTCAGAATCATGTCCTTTGACGCTAACAAGGGTGCTAAAGGATATGAGACTGCTGACCATCGTCTGACTACTGCTTCAGTTCTTCAGATTCAGCACCTAATCTGACTGAATAAGAGAAATCATCCTCACAGGAATGAAGGCTTTCATCTCCTATTTCAGTCCAAACTCTCAGCCACCATCTAAGAATTGGATCTCAAAAAAGTGCGCCAGTGTAGCAAAAGAAAAAAAAAATCTGCTTACCACAATTGGTTCAAGACCAAAACTCCAGCTGCCCTCTCTGCCTATGTACTGCAGCCCGCAACAGTTGTAAATAAATCAGTTGAATTTAAATCAGGAAAAAGTTGATTGCAAAATATTTGCTGAAATGATTATTGTAATTTTAGATTCATTTACAAGCAGATTTCAGGATTTTAAAAAACATTAGGAGACGATGAAATTTATATTACATCCATTAAATTGCAATTTAAAATTAATAGAAACTGAAGCTTTTCCTGGAATATCAATTGCAGAACTACAAATGGAGCTTCTGGAAATTGAGAATAAAAGCATCTGGGTACAAAAACTTCAGGAAATGGTAGCACAAATTGAAGAAAATGAGGAAATTATGGAAGAAACACCACAGGAAATTATATTTAAATGTTGGAATTCTTTCCCAACTAATTATTCAAAAGCCAGGTGACTTGCTTTTGGGGTTTAAACTCTTTTCGGTTCAACGTACAATTGCGAACAATTTTTCTCTTGAATGAATTACATTAAAAATAAGTATAGGAATAAATTGACTGATGAAAGTTTGAAAGCTGAATTACTATTAAAGTACACGACATACAATCCATATTTAAGTAAATTGGTTGAGAAGATGCAAAATCAAAAGTCTCATTAGTGAATTTTAAATTAAAATAATCAAATATCTACTAAAATACATAATATTGTATTTTTGTTCAGACTAATTCTTTTTGCAATACAAATTCTGACATTTTTGCAATATTATACTTACTTAAACATAATAAATTTACTTTAATCCTTTATCCAAGTGTGAGCAAACAGAGTTTGCGCCTGAAAGTATCTTCAAGACTGGGGTTAGGTGGTGCAACCAGGGCGACTCCTTGCAAAGGTGGAGCAAGCTACTATCACTCCTATCTCAGTATCTCCCATAATGCAAAACACATCTCCTTGTGGATATGTCTAATGTTATGCATTAATGGAAGGGCCACTACCCAGACTAGTTTCGACCTTTATTGAGGTCTCTTCAGTGGGAGCCAGGCCCAAGTGGAGATACCAGCCAGAAGCCAAGCTCACACTTGGATAAAGGATTAAACTAAATTTATTATATTCTAACCAAGTGAAAAATAAACTTTCAACATCTTTCTCTAAATCCGGAGTAATTTATTAAAAAGGTGGCACACCATTTGGCAACTCCTATAGGTAGAGATGACCTTGCTAATGCTTCTGGCTGGTATCTCCACTTGGGCCTGGCTCCCACTGAAGAGACCTCAATAAAGGTCGAAACTAGTCTGAGTAGTGGCCCTTCCGTTAATGCATAACATTAGACATATCCGCAAGGAGATGTGTTTTGCATTATGGGAGATACTGAGATAGGAGTGATAGTAGCTTGCTCCACCTTTGCAAGGAGTCATCCTGGTGTTGCACCACCTAACCCCAGTCCTGAAGATACTTTCAGGTGCAAATTTTGTTTACTTAAACATGTTTTGTGATTAAAAACTTAATCAAACTTAATGTTGTTGTTTTTTTATTGAACATATAAAAAATTTATATGCAAACATAAAAGTGATATTTGATATCTAGAAGTACTGAATTAAAATCAAATTTACCTAAGTTTGAACTAACTGCAACTTTGAGTCACCAGGAAGAATCGAATTGAAGTTGCGGCTCCCAAAATTTTGTTTTAATTAATTTTTTTGGCAGAATGGTTCTTTTGTTCAAAAAGGTTCCCGACCCCTGATCTAGAGACATACTGACTAATTAGTGACTAGTAGTATGGATTCTGTCACTCACGATCTACAGCTGATCTTGCTTTCACCACCCATCTATAGACTCCAGCTTTGGAGAAATTTTGAGAAACTCATGTAGTTGTCTTCATGCCTTTCAAAGGCATTTGACTGGGTTTGGCACAGGGATCTACTCACCAAACTGCCATCCTATGATCTGTCTTCCCCCACTCTGCAACTGGATCACCAACTTTCTCACTGGTCGCTCACTGTGTAATAGGACGGCTTACTCTCCTTAGATTTCTCCACCAATGCAGGAATACCCCAGGGTTCTGTTCTTTCACCCAAACTCTTCCTCTTGTATATAAATGATCTGCTCTCACAGACTTCCAATTCTATCCATAGCTTTGCTGACTACAGAACACTCCATTCCTCCTTTGCATTCGAAAAACTTGTTAGTGCTCAAGTATTAGAATCCTCAAGATTTATCATGACCAGGGACTTGAACTCAGTTCTCCTAGCTATATCTCAGTGGGACAAGGACAACCTTGTAAACTTCAATGTCACAACACTAAGTTCTGTCTGGTCTCTTGCAAGAAGGAGTCTGTCCCTCCACTTTGCCTTCAGTAATACTGAGATATCCAAACATGATCAGATTTCTCTTCTTGCACTGACTTGCACCTCCAATCTTCTCAAAACTTGGTGTACTTTTTTTTTTTTTTGCAAAGACACTACATCACACCTTCACAGCTGCTAACTCTATACAAAGCCCAAATCTGCCAAGCCAAGGCATACTGCTCCCATATTTGGGATGGTGCACCAAAACCTTTCTAAGATTGATCAATTCCATCCAGAAGAGGGCATTCTGGCTAATTAATGATCCCTCTCTCTCTCACACACACACACACAGAGATTCAGTTTCTGCCCTGTGCCTCTTCTAAAGATACTTTCATGGACAGTGCTTTGCTGAAATGTGCACTATTATCCCTCCACTCTCCTCCAAAATCATTAAAATAAGAGCCACTGCTAACCAACACCCTTGAAACTCACTGAAGCAACTTAACTGCCTCCTCTTTCATTCCATCTACTTCTGTCCTTTGGAACAGTCTCCCCCACTCTGCCTTACCCAAAGATTATAATCCTCAGCTGTTCAAGCAAAATTTGAACTTCCTCCTTTCTTCTATTCTTCTTGCCTACAGCTCAAGTCATGTGGCTATAGGTCATGTGGCCTTTTGTGTGTCGACCAGATTTTTAAAAAAAAATAATAAAAATTCAAAAAAAATAAAAATAAACTTCTGAAGATTTGGGAAACTAATACTTAGGCCTCTCTGTAGGCTAGCCTCAGCTAAGGCTAGCCAACAGCATCCATAGATGGTGCCACTCATAGGACGTTAGGCTTTCAGTCTAATTTTCCATTTATTGTTTTGTGTAGTTTCGCATGCATTTTTGTAATTTTAATATCATTTTCATGATGATGTCTCAGTGACCAAGATTTGATTAGAAATTACAAACATCAATTTTAAAGCAATCAGCGACGTGCTCTGGTTGAGTCACTTAAATGAAATTTATTATGCTAAAAATTACTTTTCAACTTCTCAACAGAATGAAACAATTAAGCAAAGAACTGAGGCCAAACTTTTTCAACACTGTTTAAAAATCTTTTGTGTCTGTTCATAGACATTTTCACTTAGTTTATAAATCAAATACTACATATTTTGAAAATGAAACTAGTGACATTTGAATGACTGTCATAACTACCAGTGAGATTTTGTTCTCTGATGGTATGCTGTTTTTGTGGTTGAATGCACACAAACGTGTTACAACGAAATTTCTTCCTCACAGTATCATGTTCCTGTGTGTGTATTAAGGTTGGATTTATTCGAGAAATCTCTCTGGCATACTTTGCAATGGAAAAGCTCTTTCTACACATGCAACTTCAAGTGCTGTCTGTCTAAGTGATGCCTTCGTTGCGTATCTTCGGTCACAAATTTTACAGTGAAAACTCTCCTGTGTGTTCTTCTGCTGGAGATCAGGTGGTTCTTGTGGAGTATTTGTGTTGATTTTCAAAATCTTGTGGTTGAGGCTGTTGTGACTGAGGTTGCTGTTTATCTAACTGATAATTACTTGGACCAGGGATTGCAGGCACTCCTGATGTATCCAGTACATCATCATCACAGAACTACTACTATCTTGATGAGAAGGACCAGCAACAGGTGATATGGGAGGCTCTTCAAATGACACCAGGGCACCTGGTTTGATATCCTGTGTTGTGTCCTGAGTTATATGACTGGATGTGGATGGCTCAGATGGCATAGAACAAGGAACTAATGCTTGACTATCTCCACAGGGTCCTGATGCTGTGAGGTGAGGCCGAGTGTCAACTAATCCAACTGTGGTAGGAATGGGTAGATGACTGGTGACTAAAGTTAACGTATGGCTTGGGATGAACTATCAGAAAATACTGGCACATTATCTGTTGTCATCGTCTGTTCCATTAACTTAGATGGTTTCATTTCAAATTCTGTATCTTCACCCAAATGTGGTTCTTCTACAGTCTGAATCCTATACAGATGGAAGTGATTTCTGAAGTGTACATCCTAGTTACACTAGGATATACTTGGATGAGGAATGGAAACCTGGAGTTTGTGGATGGTTTGGTGCTGATAACCTTTGCTTCACTTCACTTGTGTCTGACATTGCCTCCCTACTAATGTCCTCAAGTACTTCTGGTGAGTCTGGTTCTTTGATTTTTGATGGCACCTGGTTCTCTGTGTCACTATGATTAGAGTCACTAAGAGATCATCTCCGAGGCCTCCCACATTTCTACCTGCTTAATGGTGGCGATTCTGCCCTGTGTTGATGTTGTATCCCACTAGGAGGTAAGGCCTGAGTACTTAAGTTTTGTTGAATCACCTCCTGTTGTATAGTACCCGAAGCACCCCGATGTTCACCTGTGACTTCTGCTAAACCTTTCACCTTTAAAGTCTCAGCTGTTTTTAGGAGTGCAGAAAGTTGGTCCTGTGAGACGTTCACTTCACAACGGCACATGAAGTCTGCAACTGCTTTCAGATCTGTGTATTTCATGTTTTTGAGGATCACAATGGGATGTTTACAAGGATTTTCTAGAAATAAATGAAAGAAAGGACAACATGCAGATAGCACCATTTTGTAAGCCTTTAAGCTCAAGCCCCACATGCTAATGTCACATCTACTAGGGCTTCACTAGAAAGTAACTGATCAAAAATGGCTAACATATTAGTCTAGTGATTGTTCCATTTTAATCAAAACTGCTGGGTTCCCATCTTTTATAGATTGCTGCTAACAATGGTCAAAATAATATAAACGGTTCCTGCCAAATTTTTCGAGCCTCAACAACTTAAAAGCAATGCGTTCCGTTTCCTTCAAACTCATGCAGCAACTCCAAGATGAAGTACAGGGTAGATTAAAATTGGGTTTAATTATTTATATGTGCTGTATTCATTCCATTAAACCTTACAATGAGCTGAAATCAGCATATGTAAGTCTAAATAGTCTTGTTAAAATGTATGTACTTAAAATAATTCCTCAGCTAAAAATTGTATAAATTGTGAGAGTGGTGGTTTTTTTATTTTCACTAAGTGATTATAGTGGTATTGTGTTTATCAACCAAAAGAGCATGCTGCTGATGCTCTTTTGGTTTGATAAACATCATAATACTTCCTCTATTTCTGAGTATTATGCTGGACTACTTTCAAAGTTATGCATAAGAATTTGGGTACTTTAATATGCTGAAGAAAACATCATTAAGGACTGCATACTGAAGACAGCATATATATCTGTAACTAAAGACTGGATGTATGTGAAAGCTTCATGTGTTTGGACATATCACATTTTTGTGTTGTATATTTCCTCTAACTACTAACGATTAATTCCATTTTGTTGTCGAACAAGGTTTAAGGATGCCACTTGTCTGCAGAGCTTCTTGTTCATTATTAAAATGAATTATTTACTGATCTTTTCAAGTGTGAAATTTTAATGTGAGGAATATAGGAAACTATACTTTATTAGATGATTTTAATAAGATGATCTCTGTCCTTTCAAAGTAATTGCATATATAATTCATTTATCTTCCCCTTTGTTTCCAAAATGTTAGTGTAGCTGTTAAATTAAACAACACAAGGATTATGAAATTGAATCAAATTTGAATGATAAAAAACAACATTTTTATTGGATTTAAATTGGAAAAAAACATTTAAATCAAATTAAATTGATGAGAAATATCAATTTAAACTGAAAGTCACAATTACAACACAAGAATCTCCCCCACAACTGTGTAACATTAGTTACTAGGATCCCATGAGAATCTGTGAGTTGCTGATTTCTGCAAAAATTGCATTTGAATCCATAGCACTAAGTAGCACAAAGAAAGACCATTCTAAGTTTGATTACAGTTGCTAATTAGAGGAAGTTTTTCCAAGCCTTTCTTCAACCATTTTCCCCGGGAAACTTGGGTTTCTCAGATCAGAAATCCAATGCCCTCCCCTGTTCGGGTTTCGAATTCAGGACCTACCCATTCAAAGTGTGCCACTCTAACCAGCATACAAATCCAATGAGATAGATTTTGAGCTTTGGTGAAATAATGCAAAAGAGTTTACTGAAAAAACTTAAAGGCATAATATCTCTTTTAGCCAAGAGTTACATCTTGTTGGGTTTTAATAAGCATATTTAGTAGAAGCACAGCTACTACTAAAGCTATTTCAAATGGGAATGCAGAACTAATTCATAAGAGATATCAAATAATGCACAAAAATTATAGAAATGTGAAAATTGAAATCAAAACTGAAATTGATATTTCTAAAACTCTTAAACTTGAATATTTTTTCCCTCCAGTTTACCATCACTGATTATTTTTTTACTAATAAGCAATATCCAAAATAGAACTATAATATTTATTATATTTACGGCTATTTGCCTGCTTCTGTTTAGGAGTGCCCCAGTTTAAATGCCATTGGCTCTTTTCTCACAGATTCTTAGGGCATTGTAGATGTATATTTATCAATAAATACATGTTGCATAGAGGACAAGAAATTTGCACATACCTTTTTCTGGGTGTTGTGGCTCTTCTTCTTTTGCATTGTCCAAACTACTGTGTGTGTGTGGGGGGGGGGTTGGCAATTGGGAGAATTGAAATAACAAATGGAAAAAACCCAGGTTTTTTTTTTTTTGAATAACATATATACACATATATATTATAAAGGATGGGCGAGCATTTTTTATATATTTATATGAGGTGGGAAAGGGTAAAAGGGG